>NC_057795.1:383854178-384211636 GCF_018294505.1 Triticum aestivum | reverse complement strand
TTATAGATATGAAAACAGGGTTTAGATTATTCTGATCCCACTACCTAGATCAATGTACTATGATTTGAATTCATCGTAAAATGGATACAAATATTTGAATTGCAGATCATATGGTACATGTAGTTCATATTTAAATATGATTAATACTATATGCATGTTTTCTGTTATCAAGATAATATTTAAATGATGGTATAACTTGACAACAATAGTATTCAAAAAGGGAAAATTGATTCGAATTTAGTCCATACGTTAGACAACAAAATATATTCATAGGGTGGGGTAAAATGTTCATATAAGATGGAAGATCAAAATGTAGGACTACATCCATTATAAACCACAAGATCACCTAACAATATATTCAAATTCAACATAATGTGGATTAAAAAATTGAGATCCTGGCATTTATAATCATATAAAATGGGACATGACTCTTTATTGTGGTGGGAATTGATTTGTTTTTTGTTGTTGTTGAGGGAAGTGTGAATTGATTCGGTACTGTATAGGCTAATCTTGTTCTCCCGATTTTTTTTGTTTTTTCTTGTAGTTTTTCAATGGCATTTGTAGCAATATAGTAAAAGGGGCCATCCTCGCAAAAAAAGAAGTAAAATGGGACATGACTCTCTTGTATCTTGTATGAATTGTCTTTTTTGTACACGTTAAGTTTGTTCTGCCGAACGTGGAATCCGCCTTGTTATCCCAAATTTTTCAAGCTAGAGTATCTCTTGTCTCTTCTGCCGTGAAACTCCCGACTCTTCAACCCACGCCGCGCCTTGTTATCCCGAAATTTCGACGTGTGCAAAAACTCCATCCTCATTCAAAATTGGTCGCGTAGCCCAGACACATGAAATCCCCCTTCTACCCCTCAGCCAGAAATGCCGCCTCGACGTCGCATGGTCAAAACTACTGGGGTACGTTCGTAACTTACACCACATTTAGGACAAGCGCGTCCCTAAGCCATGGCTCCCCTACCTTCCCCTTCATTCCCCCCCCATTCATACACCGAGGCTGCCAAAACCCGCGAAACCCCATGCTCCTCCGTCGGCCTGCCGACTGCGGCCCAGCCAGAGCCTCTTCCCCAACGATGTCATCCACAGCAACAACTCGACGTCCCTCATCCACCACACTGGATGAGGATCCATCATCGATCTCGTCATCCCGCCTGTTCAACCACCCTGTCCTCCACCTCCAAGGAGTTGTCCCAATGTTAGCCTCGTCTATCGCGCCACCTCCACCCCCACATCGCCATCTTCACCTGCCCGGCGGGAACCACAGGACCCTCACCAATTCCTCCGATGAAGCCGAGGCCTACTAGGCAACACCAAGGAGGTTCTGCACCACTGCATTTTTATTTTTTATTCTATCTCACGGGGCTGCCGGTGCTCGATACCGAGGAGCCATGGCGGGTCTCCATCGACAGCGTCATCGTCGGCCACTTCCTCCATGGTGTCTCTCCCGCATGTTGTTGCTTCCTCGGTGACGACTTCCACACCAGCACTAGCTGCTGTTACTCCGGCTCTTGCTCGTGCTGCAGCTCTGCTCTTGCTGTCCATTGCGTTGCTGCTCTGCTCTTGCTTTCGTCGTGCTGCTGCTCTGCTCTGCTCTTGCAGCCAGTCGCGCAGCTGCTCCGTTCTTGCGCTCGTTCGTGTTGCTGCTCTCCTATGCTCTTGCTCTCGCTTGCGGTGCTACTGCTGCTACATGACCCGTGGCAGCTATAGGAATTGCTGCTTTAGCACTCACTCACGGTGCTGCTGCACGAGCTGCTTCTGCTAGTTTGTTCCTTACTCGAGCGGCTTCTGATTTAGATCATTGCTTTTCTGCTACAAGTGCTCGAATGGCCTAAACTTCTATTGCATTGCTCTGCTACTAGTTCAATCTGTTTTGAAAGTAAAATTCAGTTTCGACAGTAAAATTTAGTTTCGACTTAAAGTTTAGTTTCTTCAGTTAATTTTAGAGTCAATAGTATTTACATCATCTATTGTAGCGGCCGTGGCTAATGCATTTTACATCTAGCACTTCTTGGTGATGTAGTTTACATCATCTATTGCAGATGCTATTAGAATCCCACTTTAGATTAACGTTGTCTGTCTTGTCCTGCTTCAGCCTCACCATCGTACACCTCACCGGAGTTGCTCCAACGATGAAACCGTCCATGACAGCAGAGCAATACCCTCGACGTCATCTCCAGAGGCCTCAGATCTTCTTCCCTGCCTCCGACAGTCACACCAGCATCACCATCGTCCACGTCCAACCCAATGATGTTGAGGTCGACAAGGCTACGCCAAATAGGGTGTACACTCATCGCATCACTTTTTACTCTACATTCATGTCGATCCCTTAGGGATCCTTTGGTTCAAAGCAGTTGCAAATCTAGAAATAAATGCATCATGTCACAAAGTTAACAGTGAGAAAACTAAATGCTCTTTTGAACCACAATTTGAATCGGTTTAGCAAGATAGCCATTATATGATATTCATGTGGACCAAATAAGCTCACAAAAAATTCCGAGGGCAGGTTTCAGCCTGTTGAAGATTGCCTACTTGAATCTCCACTAGTTCAAAGAAAAAGTGAAGGAAAACATAGGAATTAGAAACTTTCCTATGGTACTACTATTCATGCATTTGGTTAGAAGGAATGGAGCAAAGAAAAACTAAAGGAATTTTTCCTTCGGTATCTCTTTCAAAGAAAAAGCGTAGGAATTTTAATATCCACTTGGATGTCCTTTTCAAATTGACTTGCATGAAGAACATGAATAAGTGCATTACTGGCATAATAAGATTCTTATTTTACATTTTCATGTGGTTTGACTTTAATTTGACCATGTTTCTCCATTCTTGTGTTCTTTCAATTCATGTGAACTAAACACCCAGGTTGACAGAAATCCTGTGTTAGCAAATGCTCTATTTTGCACGTGCATTCCTATCGTATTCCTGTGTTTTTCCTGTCCCTGCATTTTTAGAATCCTCCAATTCTAAGGAGCCCTTACAAATTTACTTCATTTTCAGATAGGTGTCAAAGAAAACCCTGTGTGTTTTATCCCGCTCCTGTCGTGCTGTCATCCACTCCGCCTGAGGTGCAGCATTGACGGAAGCGCCCACCGCAGCAGAGATCCCCCTGCAGACCTTCTTTCGCCACCTCAGATCATCTTCCCCATTGCCGGCAGTCGTGCCAATTGGATTACCATCATCGATGGAGCAGATGAACGTGAGGACTACACAGTTTCGAAAGAGAGGTAATACTCTTTCATGTCTGCCTATGTTATACATCGATTATTATTACCTGCTACTTTATCGTCCTGTTCGCCTCTTAGACTCTGAGTCAGGTCCAAAATAATGTTCAAACTTGAGTTTTAAAATGCATGTGGGGCACATACCAAGTCATCAACGAATAGTACCTCTATGTACTATCTGGTTCATCTCGAGTCTTCTATGTGGTTCATGTTGGGTGGGCAACAAACATTAGACGAGCCATCAACTATCTTGTAAAACTGAAGCTATCATCTGCCTGCTATCAGTAGTTTTGGATCTATCCACTCGTTAGCTACCATCAGTCTTTATTACTGCATGCATCCCTAAGGTCTTACGTAACCTAACTATGTTTTGTTATTATGTATGTCAGTTATTGTACACAATCATACTGAACATGTAGAGAAAAAGAGAAGACCGTTGCGTGGGAATATAATGTCATGCAGACGCCGCTCCATGGTGGGCACAGTGGGGCCCCCCTCCCCCATTCCAAATTGTATTCCGGAGGAATATAACTATTCAGAGGGTGATTCAGAGGGAGCCGACCACCCCTATTTATCCCCTAAGGTGTTTGCTCTAACCTGACATGCTGATGTTGGTCATATCATGCATATGGCACCTCACATTGCTTACTTTATACATCTTATATGTCATCTGCTTAGTTTAGATTTGCTTTGTGTGAATGCCACCTGTTTGGTTTCTATATCATATATGTGAATTATGTAATGCCATCTTGTTTAGCTGGGCGTCATATACGTGAATCATGCAATGCCATCATGTTTAGCCAGTCATTGTATATCTGAATTGTATCATGCCATACTATTTTTTCATCATGTATTCCATTTATCGACCGTGTTTGTACATTCATCTACTCTTCCTGTGCATCAGCCGTTTGAGTCGGTGATGGGAAAATTTAGAGTGAAAACAAGGTCTTCTGAGCAGTCAGTGCTACCTATCGTTGCAGATTTCTTGCTCATTACGGATAGCTCCTCAGACAAGGATTTAGAGACATATGACCAGCCGTATTCCCCCCTGAGGTGTATGCTCTAACTTGGCAGGGTTATATTGCTCATATCATGCATATGGTGTCTTGCATTGCCATGCCAGCTGCTTAGATTAGACATGCTTTGTGTGAATGCCTCATGTTTACTTTCTATAACAGATATGTGAATTATGCAATGCCATGTTTTAGCCAGTTATTATATATGTTAATTATGCACCGCCACCCTGTGTAGCTAGTCATCATATATGTGAATTATATCATGCCATTATTTTTTCCATTACATATTACATTTGTCGACAATCTGTGTATATTTAACTACTCTTCACGTGCATTAGCCATTTGAGCTGGTCATGGAAAAATTCAGAGTAAAAACAAGGTCTGCAGAGCACACAATGGTACTTCTTGAAGCATATATCTTGATGGTTACAGGTAGCTCCTCAGAGGAGGATTCAGGGATATGTGACCAGTCCTATATCCCACCTGAGGTGTATGTTCTAACTTGCAATGTTTATATTTCTCATATCATGCATATGGTGTCTTGCATTGCTTAGTTTAGACATCATATACACAATATTCAATGCCATTTGCTTAGTTTAGAGATCATACATGCAAGTGCCAGCTGCTTAGTATATAAATCAATTATGTGAATTATATCATGCCATCATGTATACTTAGACAACATGTATGTGAATTATTTCATCCTGGCCTATTTTAGAAAGACATCATATAGTTATGTCATGTCATCGTGTTCAGATACTCATCATATGTTGAATTATGCCATTATATCCTGTTAAGTTATCCATCATACCTCTAAAACTATGTCATGCTATCCTGTGTAGTTAGCCATCATATATGTGAAATTATGTGAAGCTGTCCTGTTTGGTTAGGCAACATATATGTGAATTACCACATCTGTCTATCATACAATGTCTGTACATTCAATCACTTTTCTTGTTTATCAGCCATTTGAATTGGAGGGGGTGATGGCTGTATCTAAGGGAGTAAAAACTTGTTCTTCACAAAAGACGGTGGTACCCGTCGATGCAGATATAATCATGGTTGTACTGGCCCACAAACTAGCCCCACCACACATAATCGAGATTCTTCCATATTGTTCACCTGCACCATTGGACAAAGAACCAGCTACACCCCATCTAACCCCAACCCCAGCAGATAGTAACCCACTTCTAATTGACACATCACCATGTCCACCACAGAGTACCCCCACACGAGCAGTTTGTAAGGCAACTGAAGTTCCCAAAGCACGAAGACCACCACGGCAAACCCAAACTCCACGTTTAAAGCAGAAGAGCAACTGTTCTCAGGTCAGATTCTGTAGCTATGGTGCATACTCCTTTGCTCTTGCATCACTGTATTTACTCATACCAACTAATTTCAAATTTGAAGGATCCAATTGAAACTCCAATGGCGCAACAGGTATGTTTTACACCTATTTCTTGAACTACATTGTTGTTCTAACTTCTTGCTCTATGTTGATTTTATTTTTAGTTGTATAAACAGTTATGTTCTCATGGCATGCACATTACAAGTGTTGTTAGTGTTGTGTAGTTTCCCACACTTATATTCTGTCTGCTGATGTGTCTTACAAAGATATGATATAGATAATACAGTGACCATAGTACATAGGTATATGTTTGTTTCGTGTTGTTATCCTGTCCACCTTACTACTGAACAAGTTTACCAAAATGAGTTTCATATACTACATGATAAACCATTGATGTGTCTGCTTGTTTCTCTTGTAGAATGCGAACAGAATATTGGAGAAGAGCACCCCACTATGCAATGGTAGAGAAAGTAATGCAAATAAGGTTTAAGATAGTGAGACAAGCCTATTGGTCTCCAAGAAAGGTGATAAAAACTATCTTGTAGATAGTGAGACAACCCCAATGTCCTGTGTTGATGTAGTGTTCGAGTTACTTGCCACTAACGCTGGCAAAAGCTCTTTGAACTTTCTGCCTGAATCACTTTGGATTCTTTAGTCTCAGCTACAAGATGAAAGGCATCAGTCAACTGTGCTGCAGCAAGAAGTCGAAGGACCGAGGAAGTCAGTGCAAAATTCAGATGCATACTTTCTGGTGCAAGAGCAAGCACTGGAGGATTTTAGCGCCAAACAAGAGAAAACTAATAAGCTTGCTAAGCTTCTCGCAGCATGGTGAGTATCCAGGATATCGTTTCTTGAGCTCATCTGAAGTGGTTTCAGTTCTGGACTTATTTTCCTGCCGTGTTTATTTGCACTGGTGACCAATTTAGACCCAGTGTATGTAATATGCTGCTTTGTTCCCTATATTTGCACTGGTGGTGAACTTCGATGCCCGGTGGATGTAATATGTGTAATATCCATAATAGCCTAGCGTAATTTGCTTGCTTATTTATTTACATTGTCTTGTTATTTGTTTGGTTGTAGTAATTGCATTTTAGTGCCAAATATTTTTTTAAACTAGGCCACAATAACCATGGGCAACATACTGATCGTTGTAACCATGGTCCTGCTACCTACCGTAGTGACCATGGGACTCCTACGGGCCGTAGGATCCATGGTCCTTCTATGGGTTGTAGAATCATTTGGCCTTTGATCGATTGGCCAAATATAGGTCGTACTATTCGTGGACCAATAACTGTCCATAATATGGGTTGTACACGGGCTAGAGTGGAAATCGTTTATTTATGGCCAGACCATAATGGGCCGCTAATAGGCCAATATATATAATGGGATTAATTCTATCGGTAGGCATAACGTGTCATTAATGGACCGTATTTGATGAGCTTTGAAAACAGCCCAACGGGTTAATGGGCCACAAACAGACCGTCTATAACCACAGGCTGAATTTGTCCCATAAGCAGAACAGAGCAGTGACGGACCATAAGTAACCGAATGCTGGAAATGAGCCCAAGAATAAATGGGCCCTTAGAAGGGAGAAACGTAACACGGCTGGAATTGGCCCAAAGGAATAATGGGTCGTTAATGGGCATACATCGATACACTATTCATTACGGGCCAGTTTCACCACGGGCCTTTCATGGGCCCAGAATTACAAAGGGCCTCATATGGGCCGAAAGATGTCATGGGCCATACATGGGCGGAAGTTAAAACGGCCCGGAATCATATTCGACGGCCCAGATGACATTACTGGGCCTAATTCAGATAGGCCATAACAGGTTGTGAGTTAGCGGGTTGTAATTGGGCTATATGTGAACATGTCGTTAATAGGCTTTCCGTGGCCCGACTCGCTTCCTTTTGGCCAAGTTAAATGGGTCGGCCTTTTGACCTGAATGGGCCACTGTTGGAACTTGCCACATGTCGACGTATCATAGGCGCCTCCTATCCATTGCATGGTTGAGTTCTATCTCAACGCAGAGCTGACACGTGGTTTCTACAGCCAATGAGAATTTTACACGTGGAAAATCCCCATAGGTACGGGCAGTTAACGGGGTATTGGATCCAAACCAGAACCCGATAGATTAATGACGACCCGTTATGGTGGATGCCACGTGTCAGTTACCCTTGACGAAAGCACTTCTATGGTGTGCCATTTATCGTCATGGAAGTGGACACTTCCATGATGATAATTTTGGTATTGTCATGGAACACTTCTATGACAGCACAGGTATGACTATATTGATTCAGTCATAAAATCATCATGGATGTACATGCATGGTAGAAAATGTGACCTACTGTGACAAACATGTATCATCACGTAAGTGTTTTTTTGTAGTGTTGCACCTCGTCAAACCACTTGTTGACGAGGTCGAGCTCCTCATCGAAGCTCTTAAGCCTCCGATTCATCTCATCCAACGTCGCGGCATTAGCAACCACCGCCAGAGATGAGGCCTGCAATAACAAAAAAAACTCACATAGTTTAGACTCCTGATTTAATGATTTTTTATCCTCGTCTAGGTTTTTTCAACCCTGATAAAGTCTCGAGGGCTGCTATATACAAGGAGTGTATAACTTTGTTCAAAATCCGCTTCATGAAAAGAACATTACATGGCTTACCTTGAAGCCCGTCAGGATTCCACCAAAGGCTTCCTTCAGTCCGTTGTTAACAGACCAAATACTTTGCAACACCACGCCCATTAAGGCATGGTGCTCCACAATAATGGAGGAGCTATTAAAGGCCTCCTCCATCACTTCCGGCCACCCAACCACAACTCCATCACCGGTGTACGGTGCTGGCGGCGAGGGCCCGGCTACTCCTTCAGTGGAGGGCAGAATTGATGCTTCGGGGGACCTTGGGGGCTTCGAAGCCGTCTGTCGGGAGGGCTCGGATTGACGAGCTCCCCCTCTTTGTTCACTAGGAGGGATCCCTCCTCCTGGTCTTCGGTGACACCAAGGTATTAGCCTCGGCCATAATCTAATCACCACCACCTCCCGTGTCCGGGCCGGGAAGGGTCCTTCGGGACAGCACCTCCTCGGTCTCCCCGATGATTGGAGGAGGCGTGGAACACGATGCAGACTTGTTCTCCACTAGTTTGGCTGGCAGATAAGTCCCCTTTAAGGTTTGGTTAGTGGGGTGGGCACGCGGCGGGCTGCAACATGAATGGCGCACGTGCTATCAACAATAGAATATTGAAACAAACACCTAGAGAATATCAAAATTCATACCTTTGGGCAGGGGGCTTGACCCTGGGGTTCCTCTTCGGAACCTCTTCGGACGCTTCGGACTCCTTATCGGAATCCGAGCTGCCATCAAGCAGGACAACTTGGGCATGCACTATTTCTTTAGGGTGTAAGGAGGTTGCTCCTCCTCGTTGTCTATGGACGCCGCCCACTTCCTTGTATGAGAGGAGTAACTCTCCTCCTCGTCCTCCTCCTACTCTCCCGCGGGGACAGAGGGAGCTTGGGTTTCCCCGGACATGGAGTCCGTATGCGCCCGTGAGCGGAGGCCTTCTCTGATCTCCCTCACCTTACTCTTCTTCCTCTTCTCTTTCCTTTTTGGCGCCTTGTATGGCACCGCGGTCAGCATCTTCTCCAACAGAGCCGACCTAGGGTCTTTGGATTGCGGATCCGGGCTATTCATCCGGGCGTCTTTGTCAAGCCAACCCTTCGAGGAAGGGGAAGGAGTCATATCCCTTATTGAGAAGACTAATACCCGACCATGAAATGATAAGAGCTTTATTACCTTCTTAGGGAGGTGTTCGGCATCAAGGCCGATATCCTCCTCTTCAGCCGGCCAATCCTTATGAGGTTTGAAAAGCACCTTACATAGCTTGTCATGGGTGGTGGCGTGGAAGTGGTGCATGGTGACGGGGTCTTTGGACTTATAGGACCACATTGGGGCAACCCATTGCTAGCAAGGGAGGAGGAGGTGGCAGAGCATCACCTAGATCACGTTGGTTAGATTGGCGCCCGCATTTTTAAGATGACAATGCGCTTCTGCAGCAGCTTCACCTCTGCGGGTGATCCCCAGTAAGGCCCTTTTTGGTCCCCGAGGTTAGCCTCTCCGGGGTTCCGGATATGAATTCAGGGACTGCCCCCAAGCCGCATCACGCGGCTCTGTGATGTAAAAACACTCTTTCTACCAAACTTTGAAAGTATCTATGAACATACCCTCCGGCCACTCAACACGGGCGAACTTGCTAACCATTACCCCCCTGCAGTTCGCTTGTTGGCCATGGACGATCTTTGGCTTGATATTAAAAACTTTCATCCATAAGTCAAAGTGAGGTTAGACCCGAAGAAAGGCCTCGCAAACGATGATGAAAGCCGAGATGTGGAGGATAGAGTTTGGGGCTAAATCATGAAAATCTAGCCTGTAAAAGAACATCAACCCTCGGATGAAGGGGTGGAGCGGGAAGCCCAGTCCCCGGATAAAGTGGGGGATGAACACCACCCTCTCACCGGGTCGTGGTGTGGGATGACCTGGCCCTCTTCTAGGGCCCGGGGAACAACGACGACCGAAAGGTAGCCAGCGCACTTCAGATCCTGGATATCTTTGTTGGTGACGGTCGAGGCCTCCCACTTGCCTCCCGCGCCAGATCTGGCCATGACCAAATTAAGGAAAAGGCTGGGGAGGAGTTCTTGAGGGTGAATGAAATGGGGCACTAAAGTTCTATAGATGGGGAAAGTAATGACTAGAGGAAGGAGAAGGCGCGCACAGATGAGGATGGTTGTTTCCCTTTTATAAGTGGTCGTAATACCAAAGGTCCTCTTATTGCGCCACATACCTTGCTGCTTACCAATACAATCGTGGCGTTATGGGCGAGCGGGATAACCCAAAATCATTGGTCATATCCCTTAAAAAACGGGCACAATCTCCACTTTGATGGGACGCGCCAATGGAGGCGCTACCTCGAACCGCGAATCGAGCTTTCACAATGGTTTGATGTTTATGACCGGGTGTGACCCTTCATCGAAAAGTTGTCAGGCAAGGGCCCTGTGCACATTTGGGCAGTTGGCCTTTGAGGCTTAGTAACATCTGTAGCTCGGACTCCAAACATTGTCTGATTAGCACGTGGCTGAACTCAAGCTGAGCAGCTTTTTGAACCTCATTGAAGGATATTATGCCAAACATAAAGAAGGAGAGGAACTCACCCCTCAAGCTGGAGACCTCGGGTACATCAAGACTTCAAGATGTGACGAAGCACCGGCATTGGAAGCTAGTTCGGGGGCTACTAAGGTAGTCCTGGATTAGGGGGTCTTCGGCATGCCGACCTATCCCTTGTGGGCCAGACTATTGGGACGCGTTGCTAATACTAGGAGGTCGAACTATGAGGAGACTCTGTATCCGGACAGGAAGATTTTTTGTGCCTTGGTGTGTCCTCCAAGTCAAGATGAGAAGAATCAGCATGTTTATCCTTTCCTTGTAATCGATCATGTGTAACCCTAGTACCCTTGGTGTCTATATAAACCAGAGGGTTTAGTCCGTAAAGGGTAGAACAACAACCATCATCCTACTAGTCTAGGGTCTAGTTCATCTGATCTCGTGGTAGAGCGACTCTGTAACCATCCTATACATATCAATATAATTAAGCAAGACATAGGGTTTTACCTCTTAGAGAGGGCCCGAACCTGGGTAAACACTGTGTCCTTCGTCCCTTGTTCCCCATCGATCCAAGATCCACAACTCGGGACCCCTTACCCAAGATCCGCCGGTTTTGACACAGACACTCGCCGTCTTCCAAGTTTAAGGAGCCCATCATCATAGATATATCTGACAATGAGGAGTAGCTTGTTTTTTTCACTTACTAAGGAACTAGGTTCAACTAGCAATGTCGGTCCAGTATGTTTGATTTGCATGTTGCATGTGTTGCTCCTGCCTTTCCTTTAGAAATTCTAGTCAATTATCCAATGTGATGTTACGATGCAATTTGATCTTCTAGTATGTTCTATTTGTGCAAACTAGTGCTTAGTTAAACTTTTGGTTCATTTGTTGTGGTATTTAGTTCACTATTTGGTTGTTCTAGGTACAATTTTATATTGCTATGCATGTGAGGAATAAATCGAATTTCGCGGTACTAAATACATGAGAAACATATGTAGTTGCTATATTTTCTAGTTGTTAAGCATGCTTAGTTTGGTTAACTGGCTTTTCCATGTGGCTCAAATTTATCTGTTGGGTCTGTAATGTGTTTATTTTTCATCAACCTATTTTATTGATAGTATGCCAACTCTCACTTAACCTGATCAATGTCTACCTTATGTCACAGGGTAACAATTGGAGACACTGAGGTTTACCATCGAGGTCTGCACATGGTCCTTTTGCTAATAGAACATTATTGTGCAATTGTACGAACCATTCCAACATTTAGGTTTTTAACAATTTGGTCTCCATATGTAGGTCCTACTGTCAGAGGTTTAGACCCATAGTTCGAACCATTTTTCATATGGGGAAATGAAATGTCCATGAATATCAGTCAAGTCAAGAAACTCATAAAGATTATTAGGATAAAGAAACTAGCGACAAAAAACAACAAGATGTTTGTCTACACATTGAAGAACATGTCTGACAACAATAGAATGGTACTAAGGCCAGTTCTTTTGGGTGGCTTAAAAATTAAGCTACCTCTCCCCAACTTAAAAAATAAGCCGCCCTCTAAGTTTGTTGAGATTTCTAAATTAGTTATTCCATAACTAGTTTAGAAGCCCCGGTGAACAAGAGATGTGGCTTATGGGAAAAGCTAGGGAGAGAGAGACTTAACTTTTGATCTACCAAAGACTGGTCCTAATGTGTATGTTTGGATAATCTTTCTAGGATTTGATCAATAAAAGGCAAAGGGTAATGATCCTTTTTAGTAGCTTTATTTAATTTGCAGAAATCAATTACCATCCTATAACATGTATCAATTCTTTGCGGGATCAATTCATCTTTATCATTAGGAACAACAGTAATACCTCCCTTCTTAGGAACACAATGGACATGACTTACCCACTGACTATCAGCAACAAGATAAATTATACCTGCCTCCAGGAGCTTTAGTATTGATTTTCTTACCACTTCTTTCAACTTAGGATTTAACCATCGTTGGTGATCAATAACTGGTTTGGCGTCTTTCTCCAATTTTATTTTGTGTTGGCATAGAGTGGGACTAATGCCCTTAAGATCATCAAGAGTATATCCAATAGCAGCACAATGCTTCTTCAGAGTTTTCAATAATTTCTCCTCTTCCTGCTCTAAAAGGTTAGCACTAATAATAATAGGATATAACTTATTTTCATAAAAATAAGCATATGTAAGAGTATCAGGTCATGGTTTAAGCTCAAACACGGGATCACCCTTAGGTGGAGGAGGATTCCCTAGGATTTCAACAGGCAAGTTATGTTTCAAAATAGGTCCCTGTTTAAAGAATAGTTCATCTATCTCCCTTCTTTCATTCATAAACATATCATTTTCATGGTCTAGCAAATATTGTTCTAAAGGATCATTAGGAGGCACGACAATAGAAGCAAGACCAATAATTTCATCCTTACTAGGCAATTCTTTATCATGGGGTTGTCTACAAAATTTAGCAAAATTAAACTCATAAGACATATCTCCCAAACCAATAGTAACAACATTCTTTTTGCAGTCTATCTTAGCATTAACAATATTCAAGAAGGGTCTACCAAATATAATGGGACAAAAGTCATCTTGTGGGGAACCAAGAACAAGAAAAACAGCAGGATATTTAACTTTCCCACACAAGATTCAACATCTCTAACAATCCCAACTGGTGAAATAGTATCTCTATTAGCAAGCTTAATTGTAACATCGATTTCTTCTATCTCAGCAGGTTCAATATCATGCATAATTTCTTTGTATAAGGAATGAGGTATTGCACTAGCACTAGCACCCATATCACATAAGCCATGATAACAATGATCTCCTATTTTAACAGAAATAAAAGGCATGCCTACAATAGGTATATGCTTATTCTTAGTATCAGGTCTAGCAATTCTAGCAGCTTCATCATAGAAGTAAATAACATGCCCATCAATAATATCAGCCAAGAGATCTTTAACCATAGCAATACTAGGTTCAACTTTAAATTGCTCAGGTGGTGCAGGTGTTTTAGTATTACTCTTACGAACCAAAGTTGAAGCTTTACCATGATCCTTTATCCTAACAGGGAAAGGTGGTTTCTCAATATAAGTAGTAGGAACAATAGGATCATTATAAGTGACAGTCTTTTCTTCAACTTTAGTAGGTGCAACTACTTTTAGTTCAGTGGGAGGATTATATTTAAACCACTTCTCCTTAGGGAGGTCAACATGAGTAGGAAATGATTCACAGAAAGAAGCTTTGTTTTTAGTCATTTCCAAAGCAGTTCACTGCTGACTACCTCTCAAACCACATGTATGGTCAAGAGCGCGAGGACAGTATTCATGCAACACCCACGATATAATATTGAAGTCTTACGAAAGAGGATGAAGGATGGGCGGGAAATCATCCACATGCACTCGCCTAAAGTTGCAAGGACCTTCAAGATCATTGAAGGCTCAATATTTGCCTTCCACTTAACCAATTTTCAAGATGAGATTCATCTGTCTATTTACCATCTAAGATACTACTTTCCAAAGGTTTTAGATGTTGCGTGTGAAACTTGGTGATGTTGTGTAATGGGGTCTAAACTAGATATATGGTGTAATTGAGTGATGAACTACCTATATGATGGTGTACTCTGGCTCGAATGAAAAAGCACCTCAGTGGAGAAAGCCGAAAACTGACTTTCTTGGTAAGCGTAAACTGGTCGGCCATCTGACGATAGAGTTAAGAAATGCATCGTTCAGGATCGTCGATGTTAAATGAAGGGATTTTTATCAAATCAGATGAAGCGGTCAGTGGTATAAACCCTAGTTGCACAGTCGACCACTTCATTCATAGGGGGCTCATCATCAGCCCTCATAGTCAAGGTCCTATGACTAAGTGAAAGTTATAAATCTATTATAGCCTGATTGCCTTGTTTCTATGTGCATTGACCACCTTCGGGGACCGAGTGCTACTTCTTGAGCTTGCATTGGTTTTTCCCTTGAAGAGGAAAGGGTGATGCAGCAAAGTAGAGATAAGCATTTCCCTCAGTTGAGAACCAAGGTATCAATCCAGTAGGAGGAACACACAAGTCACAAATGGTTGCACCCACACAAACAAACAAGGGAAAACTTTGTTTTTGCCACTCTAGTTATTGCCAACTTTGCTTATGCCACTCTAGAATTTGACATCTCACTTTTGTCACTCTTAGCTTTTGACAATACATCACAAATGCCATTTCGTGGCAAAAACGATAATTTTTCATTTCACTTTTGCCACTCTTAGCTTTTGACATGTATCACAATTGCCACTCTAAAATTTTTGCTTTTGCCACGGAATGGCAAAAGTGATATATTGTCAAAAGCTAAGAGTGGAAAAATTGAAATGTCAAATTCTAGAGTGGCATAAGAAAAGTTGGCAAAAACTAGAGTGGAAAAAACAAAGTTTTCCCAACAAACAAATACTTGCACCCAACGCGATAAAGGGGTTGTCAATCGCTTCACGGTTACTTGCAAGGATGAGATCTGATAGTGATAGATATAAAAGATAAGTAAAAGTGCAAAATAAGATAAAGGTAAATAAATTGCAGCAAGGTATTTTTGGGTTTTGGATTTTGTAGATCTGAAAATAATATGATAAAAGATAGAACCAGGGGCCATATTTTTCACTAGAGGCTTCTCTCTTGAAAGAAAGCATATGGTAGGTAAAGAAATTACTGTTGAGCAATTGATAGAAAAGCGCATAGTTATGATGATATCTAACGCAATGATCATAAATATAGGCATCACGTCCATAAAAAGTAGACCGACTCCTGCCTGCATCTACCATTATTACTCCGCACATCGCCCGCTATCCAGTATGCATCTAGTGTATTAAGTTAACAAGAACGGAGTAACGCCTTATGCAAGATGACATGATGTAGAGGGATAGATCCAGTTGATGACCCACAAGTGTAGGGAATCTATCGTAGTCCTTTAGATAAGTAAGAGTGTCGAACCCAACGAGGAGTGATACGTCTCCAACGTATCTATAATTTATGAAGCATTCCTGCTATATTACTATCTGTTTTGAATGATTTTGGGCTTTATTATCCACTTTTATATATTTTTGGGACTAACCTATTAACCAGAGGCCCAGCCCAGATTTGCTGTTTTATGCCTATTTCAGTGTTTCGAGGAAAAGGAATATCAGACGGAGTCAAAATGGAACAAAATCAACTAGAGAAGTTATTTTTGGAAGGAAACCTACCAGATAGACTTGGACCCTATGTCAGGAGATGACGGAAGTGCTCACGAGGGTGGGGGCGCGCCCACCCCCCTAGGGTGCGCCCCCTGCCTCGTGGGGCCCCCGAAGCTCCACCGACGTACCCCTTGCACCCATATATACCTACGTACCCTAAAACTTCCAGAACATAAGATAGATCGGGAGTTCCGCCCCCGCAAGCCTCTGTAGCCACCAAAAACCTCTCGGGAGCCCGTTCTGGCGCCCTGCTGGAGGGGGATCCCATCACCGGTGGCCATCGTCATCATCCCGGTGCTATCCATGACGAGAAGGGAGTAGTTCACCGTCGGGGCTGAGGGTATGTACCAGTAGCTATGTGTTTGATCTCTCTCTCTCTCGTGTTCTCTCTCATGTTCCTCTATGGAACGATCTTGATGTATCCCGAGCTTTGCTATTGTAGTTGGATCTTATGATGTTTCTCCCCCTCTACTCTCTTGTGATGAATTGAGTTTCCCCTTTGAAGTTATCTTATCAGATTGAGTCTTTTATGAGAACACATGATGTATGTCTTGCCGTGATTATCTGTGGTGACAATGGGATATCATGTGCCACTTGATGTATGTTTTGGTGATCAACTTGCGGGTTTCGTGACATTGGGAACCTATGCATAGGGTTTGGCACACGTTCTTGACTCTCCGGTAGAAACTTTGGGGCACTCCTTAAAGTACTTTGTGTTGGTTGGATGAATCTGAGATTCTGTGATGCATATTGTATAATCATGCCCACGGATACTTGAGGTGACATTGGAGTATCTAGGTGACATTAGGGTTTTGGTTGATTTGTGTCTTAAGGTGTTATTCTAGTACGAACTCTAGGGCTGTTTGTGACACTTATAGGAATAGCCCAACGGATTGATTGGAAAGAATAACTTTGAGGTGGTTTCGTACACTACCATAATCTCTATGTTTGTTCTCTGCTATTAGTGGCTTCAGAGTGACTCTTTGTTGCATGTTGAGGGATTGTCATATGATCTATCTATGTTATTATTGTTGAGAGAACTTGCACTAGTGAAAGTATCAACCCTAGGCCTTGTTTCCTATCATTGCAATACCGTTTACGCTCACTTTTATCTTTAGTTACCTTGCTGTTTTTTTTTATTTCAGATTACAAAAACCTTTATCTACTATCTATTTTGCACTTGTATCACCATCTCTTCGCCGAACTAGTGCACCTATACAATTTGCCATTGTATTGGGTGTGTTGGGGACACAAGAGACTCTTTGTTATTTGGTTGCAGGGTTGCTTGAGAGAGACCATCTTCATCCTACGCGTTCCACGGATTGATAAACCTTAGGTCATCCACTTGAGGGAAATTTTCTACTGTCCTACAAACCTGTGCACTTGCAGGCCCAACAACATCCACAAAAAGAAGGTTGTGTAGTAGACATCAAGCTCTTTTCTGGCGCCGTTGCCGGGGAGGCTAGGTAAAAGGTACTCACACCCCGTCAACTAAGCTCTTTTTTTGGCGAGGTGAGTGCTTTAAGGTATATCTTTAGATCTTGCAATCGAATCTTTTTGTTTCTTGTTTTAGCACTAGTTTAGTTTATAAAAGAAAACTACAAAAAAATGGAATTGAGTTTGTCTCATATGCTTCATCTTTTTAATATCTTTCATGAGTATGATGGAAAGGAAAATTGTGCCAAAGTGTTAGAAGAAGAATGCATTAAAATGTTTGGCACTAAATCTTTGAATTATGAGCATGATTGCAATGTTGTTAGTATGAACTCCTTGAATATCCATAGTACTAATGATGATTGCACTAGTTATGATGAAAATGCCTCCTATAAACATGTCAATTTTGTGGAGTGCATTGGGTTTGCAAGTACACACCAAATAGGGAAGATAGATATTGCAAGAGGCATAAGTACTTAGAAACTAAATTGTTGCAAGAAAGGCTAGATGTTTGTGTTGAAGATTTAAATTATCTTGGCCTTACTTGTGGACTTTGCAATGAAAGTGGTCATTTAGCTATCCGATGCAAATTGTTTCATGATCTAATCGTCTCTAGAAATTGTGATGACTTGATTTCCCTTGCACATTATAATGAACTTAGTTTGCTTATGGGCTATGAAGAAATGAAACGTATAACCAACTGTCTCCCAGATTTTGCCCGTTATAAACTTCTTGGTTTTGATCTAGAGGAAATTTATATGTATTGTGCGGTGAATTGCATTTAAAATCCTTATATTGCCAATTATATAAAGAAAAGAAAAAAAATAGAAGATGAAGATAATACTAATGAAAGGGAAGAGACTTCCCAATATCCTCCTATTATTTCTTATGATGAATCAGGTAATGAGGAGGAGCCTTCTATTCAACCAATCACATTAATAAGGAGCTCCAAAAAGAGGATTGAACCCACACATGATGTGGTGAAGAAGAAGAAAATAAAAAGGAAGATAGGTAAAAAGGTATCTCTCCCAAATAAAGTTGCTCCTATTATTGTTGTGCCTCATGAAAATGAATCAAAAATAATTGTGGAAGATGGTGCACTTGATGATGATCTCGTTATGCCTATTGCTTGTTGTGATGATTATGATTGGGAAGATAATGATACTTCTTATGATCTTGAAAATCTTTTTGATACTTGCTTGGAATATGACAATTGCTATACTATTGGTGCTATCCACACTATTAATGATGAGAGTGATTATGCTTATGATATGAAAAGGCCCAAGCTTGGGGAAGGTATGTTTAATGAGGATGACATATTTGAGTATATATTTTCTGCAATTAGTGTTTGTCCCAAGCTTGGGGATGCTATGTTTAATAATGATGATATTTTTAGCCTCTCAAGTTTCGAAATGCAAAGTTGTTATGATGATACATTGCCTTCTACCTATGATGATTATTTGATGAAAGTGGGTTTGGAAGAGTGTCAACTTTAGGAAGTAGTGATCCCACAATTTTGGAGGATGTTGAATCTTATAATATTTATGAAAGTGGATTTGGAGAGGTCATGACTTTACTTAGTAATGATTCCACTATCTTGGAAGAGGTTTCAATCAATTATGATGAGAACGAAGTTGCTACTTATGATGATTATTGTGATGAAACTGATGCTATAAAAAGTAGTGATGATTATATTTACAAAACTTGTCATGATTATGATTACCCTTTTTCTGAACATTACTCTTTTAATGTGGAAACAATTTTTAGTGTTCAAGTCTCTTATGATACTCTCACTATTCCGAATGAGAAGAAATTTGCTTATGTTGAGAGTAGTAAATTTTCTATGCTTGTAGATCATGAAAATAATGCTTTAGGTGCTGGTTATATTGTTGAATTCATTCATGACGCTACTGAAAATTATTATGAGAGAGGAACATACGATTGTAGGAATTGCAATAATATCAAGTTTCCTCCCTATGTGCTTAAATTCTTGAAGCCATGCTTATGTTACCTTCCTATGCTAGTTGATTATTGTTCCCATAAGTTATTTTCTCACAAAATCCCTATGCATAGGAAGTGGGTTAGACTTAAATGTGCTAATCATATTCTTCATGATGCTCCTGTTATGTTTCAATTCTTATCTTTTATGTGAGCATCATTGCCATCATCATGCCTAGCTAAAAAGGCATTAAAGAAAAGCGCTTGTTGGGAGACGACCCAATATTTACCCTTACTGTTTTTTTGTGTCCACATGATTATGCTACTGTAGTAATCATGTTTTATAGCTTTTGTTTCAATAAAGTGCCAAGTAGAACCTTTGGGAAGACTTGGGTGAAGTTTATGTGATCTTGCTGTAAAAAACAGAAACTTTTGTGCTCATGAGATTAGCTGCAATTTTTTACTGGAGAGTGATTTTAGGTTGATTCTTCTTGAAGATGATTAATAGACAAAATTCTCAGGTCCAGAAATTTATTTCATAATTTTTGGGGTTCCAGAAGTATACATTTTATACAGATTACTACAGACTGTTCTGTTTTTGATAGATTCTGTTTTCTATGTATTGTTTGCTTATTTTGATGCATCTATGGCTAGAATTAAGTGGTATGAACCATAGATAAGTTGGAATACAGTAGTTATTACACCAATATGAATTTAGAATGAGTTCATGATAGTACCAAAGTGGTGGATTTATTTTCTTATACTAACGGAGCTTACAAGTTTTTGTTTTGAGTTTTGTGTGGTTGAAGTTTTCAAGTTTTGGGTAAAAATTCGATGGACTATGGAATAAGGAGTGGAAAGAGCCTAAGCTTGGGGATTCCCAAGTCACCCCAAGGTAATATCCAAGGACAACCAAGAGCCTAAGCTTGGGGATGCCCCGGAAGGCATCCCCTCTTTCGTCTTCGTTCATCGGTAACTTTACTTGGAGCTATATTTTTATTCGCCACATGATATGAGTTTTGCTTGGAGCGTCATTTTCTTTTGTTAGTTTTTGCTTTCTGTTAGTCAGAATAATGTTTTGCATCTTTAGTTTCAATAAAAAAGTCAAGGATAGCCTTTGCCATGCTTATTTTGCTAGTATACATGTTGCTGTTTGAAAACAGAAAGTTTACCGCTGTTGCAAAAATTCCCTAGAAAAGTCAGAGAATGGTATAACGTTGAATATTTTTGCATATTGAGCTCTGATAAATTTATTACAGTGGGAATTTTAGTTCAGAATTTTTGGAGTCAGGGAAGTATTGTTACTCTTGCATTCTTTATAGACTGTACTGTTTTGGCAGATTGCTGTTATGGTTGCATTGTTTGCATATGTTTGCTTGTTTAACGATTCTATTTGAGGATAGGAGTATTAAATATGCATTTAGTATTCAATGTTGAATAATAATTTTAGTGATTTCTTGCAGTAGAATATGATAAGGTTTTGCATTGGCTTATACTAACCTATCTCACGAGTTCTTGTTGAGTTTGTTGTGAATGAAGCTTTTGATAAAAAGAGAAACCATGATATGAGAGGAATTAAGGAGACACAAAAGTTCAATCTTGGGTATGCCCAAGGCACCCCAAAATAATATTTCAAGAAGTCTGAAGCATCTAAGCTTGGGTATGCCCCGGTAGGCATCCCACCTGTCGGGGAAGCTGATCCACGAACACCTATGGGGCCGGCGGACCGTGCCCCTTTCGGTTCGGCGGGGGGCGGAGATCACACGAAGAGCGGATCGAGGCGAAGCACACGAGCAGTTTACCCAGCTTCGGAGCTCTCCGGGGAGATAACACTCCTACTGCTGCATGTCTGAGTGTATTGAGTTCTCGCTCGAGAACGCTGAGTGCTACAGTACACTCCAGCTGCTAACGAGACTGAACGTGAGTGTTTTTTCTGGCTCCGAACCCCCCCCCCTACGTTGCGCATGGGCCTCCTTTTATATCCTCAAGGTGTCTCCGACAGGTGGCAATGTAGACAAGGGCAAAAATGGAAAAGGAATTGCGGTTGGTACAACTACCTGTATAGTGTATCCTACCTAACCCTGACGGCAGGGGACAAAGACATTAAATGCCCGTCTGCGTCGCCCAAATAGTGCGAAAAGGACCATCAGGGACGCCACCGCTTGCCACGATGGCGATCTTGTCAGCGTCGCTTGCCACCGCGCACCGCTGGCTGCACAGCCTCTTGCCACGCGCGCCTGGAAAGGCCCCAGGGTGACACGTTGATGGATGTGCTGGAGCGCGGGTACAGAGTGGTAGTTTGCCACGGCAAGCGCCTTGCCGCGGCTGTTGTCTTGTCGCGTCCGGAAGCTTGTCGCTCACCGGGCCTTGCCGGGCCGCGTGGCGCGTCGCGACAAGTTCCTTGAGATGCCTTGGTTGGCCTTCCCAGCAAGCTCCTCTTGCCGGGGCCTTGTCTCCTTGGCTTGAATACTTTGTTCTTGAATGGCTCCAAAGGAACCACGGAGGATCTTGGCGGTCACACGGCAAGCCTTGCCGCGGGGTACTGCGACTGCCCGTGCACGAGTTCGGGATACTAGGGTACCCCTACTCTAGTACACCGACAGGAGCCCCCGGGCCTGGGCCACACATGGCGCCGAGCGCTGTTGGGCCAGGCCCAAAACAGGGCACGGGCACGCGCTGCCTGGGTTACGCCGTATCTTACTCCGTATCCACCGCGCCCTCCCCGAACGGCACGCGTTGAATGCGGCGTCATGGGAGAGATCGTGGGTGGTTTCTTTATTCGGAAAGATGGAACGCCCGCCTCCTCCCTCTTTATAAGCAGGGGAAACAGGGGCAGTTCGCCCATCTCGCCGGTTGCTACTCCAATCTCAGAAATCTCCGCCGCTCCCCTCTTCTTCGCAAAGCTGAAAGAGAGCAGCGTTCCGCCCCCTATCACCACCAGCATCATCAACGCCGTCGATCTCCCCCACCACCTCCGCCATGGCTCCGAAAGCCGACAAGGGGAAGGTCGTGAAGTCGGCTGAGGCGCAGTGGCTCGCGGCGCTGCGAAAGGAGCGGGCAATCTCCCCCCCCCCCCAGCTCACCGCTAAGGAGCTGAGGGAGTACTACTACCTCTTCTGGTCGGCGGAGACGCGAGCGCATCCGCGTACGAAGGTACTCCCAGCTGCCGCTTCGGAACTGGCTCCGAATGGATACCCTTTCTTTGCACTATTCTTCTACTGCAGGCTCTGCCCGCCTTTCTCTGAATTTTTCTGCGATATCATGAACACCTACGGTTTCCGTCTCCTTGATTTCACCCCCAATGTTGTTCTGACCATGGCAGTTTTCGCACATCTCTGCAAAAACTTTGTCGGAGTCTATCCAAACATAGCTCTTTTCCGCCACTTCTTTATGCCCCGAGTTGAGAGAGGGGAGCCCTTATCCGGCGGAATCGCCTGGATCTCGAGAGCTGGCAAGAAGGAAGCTTATCTGGAGGGAGAGCTCCGCAGCAACTGGGAGGAATGGAGAGCAGAATGGTGCTGGATTGTCGAGGAGAACCCGCAGCCATTTACCGCCCAGCGCCAAGCCCCAATAGCTCGCGGCAACGATTGGAGCAACGTGGCCCCGAAAGACGATAGGCTGAAGATTGCCGTCACCCGGATCCTACGCCTCAGGCTTGCCGGGCTCACTGTAGGCGCCGTTGGCGCAGATTTTCTTCGCCGCCGCATTGCCCCCCTGCAGGAGAGGAGGAGACCCGCCTGGGAGTTCCAGAATTCGGCGGATATCATGAGGCTGCGCCCGGGCCTCAACTTCAACTTCACCATCCTGGAACTGGACGCGATGATCCTGGAACTGTTCAAGCGCGATCCTCAGCATCCCGAAGCGTTCATGTTGCCGAGGGGTGTCGTTCCGCTGTGCAACAACTCTTCGCTCGACCGCATCCGCGCAATGATGCCGCTGTGTGATTTGCATGGAATTGTCCCAACTTGGCAAGAGCCTGCAGACGACGTTGTGCAGAGGTTTTTTGATGGCCTGGTAGAAGTGTCGGTCCGCTCCGATGAACAGAAGAGCCTTACTCGCGACACCACCGATGCGGAGATGCAGCGCATCGCCACTAGGCTGGAAGAGGCGGCAGCAGCCGCTGCCGCGGGCGAGTTCAGTTTCATCGTGGAGGAGGTAGAGGCAGCAGAGGCGGCAAGCCTTGTCGAGCGAGAGGAGCTTGCCGGCGAGGAAGAGCTTGTCGGGCCTGAAGCTGAGTCGAGCGAGCCCGTCGAGGGCGCGAGCGACTCGTTGAAGATCGGATCCTCCTCCTCCCCACCTTCAGCCAGCTCGCCGCAAGCGGAGCCCCCAGCTCCACCAAGAAGGCGTCTCCGCAAGGCCGGGGACGTAGCGGGGCGGCAGACGAGTCAACAGCCGCCGTGCCGCGCGACACGCTCTACCGCGGCAAGCACTGTTGCCGCGGGAGCGCCTCGCGCCGCGGCGGCAACTGGAGCGGGGTCTTCCCGGTCCACCGCTACTGCTCCTGCCAAGCGGACAAGGGAACCTACTCCTCCGCCTCGTCGCACCGGAGGCGAGCCGGACTTTGATCTCTCTGCGCTCAGTTCCGACGAGGAAGAAGAAGAGTAAGATTCCTTGCTATACTTGTAGTTCTTCAATTCTTGTTGTTTTGTCTTGTATCTGATTTGCTTTACTCTGAATCCATTCCTTTTCAGGACTCTGGCCCAGAGAGCGGCGAAGAGAGCCAAGGTCCCGGTGATTGTCATCGAGGATGAACCCACCGCGACAGCAGGGGGCGTGTCCGAGACCACCTTGCCGGACCCGGCAACTTTTCCCCAGAGCAGCCCCCAGCGTAAGTATATGGTTTACTTCCTGCTGTCAGGCGCGCATGGGTGCTCTTTCTTTGCTGATATCTGACTGTTGGTTTGTGTAGGAGCAGAGCAGCCTCACCAGGAGTGCCCGGAAGCCGCTCCCGAAATGCCATCTGCTTCGACTACACCGAGAGGATTCCCCGGCAAGGGAGCGTTCTCCGGCAAGGGAGAATTCTCCGGCAAGGGACAGTTCTCCGGCAAGGGACAGCACTGGCGACCCTCCGGTGGTTGAGACCATGACTGCAGATCCCAGTACAGGTAATCCTCTTGCTTGAAAACTTCCCTTGGGTTCTTCTTCTTCTGATTTTCTTTTTGGATATTTGCTTGACTTTTCTCCTCTTTCCGTTCATCAGATCCATCTGCCACGGAGCCGATGGAAACCGAGGTTGACGGCGAGGAGAACGCGTGCAGCAATACCGACGACGCCGTTGCCACCGAAGGAGAAGCCGGCGCTGATGAGCCCGCCAGCGAAGAGGCCGCCAAAACTGCCACCGCAGAAGCTGGCGAGGGATCCGGCAATCGCACTGACGGCCCCGAGGCCGCAGGAGCGTCAGGCGCTACGCCGACCGCCAATCCCTCCGCCGTTGCTGCAGCGCCAGGCTCCAAAGAGCCCCAGCCCGGCGCCTATCTGAAGGCCGGTGACGGCATCTTCATCAAGCTCCCCTGGGAGTCAAGCTCCAGGGCACCGGTCGAAGGAGAGATCTTGGACGGAGAGGTGCTCGCCTCCGCTGGGCTGACGCTGGTCGACGTGCCAAGAAGCAGCAGTGACGAGCCTGAGGAGGAGCGGCTGATGCAGAAGTTGTTGTCGCTTTACCGCGCCCGACAGGCCAAGCTGGAATCTCGAGAAGCGCTTGTCGCAAACGCGGGAGTGGACATCGAGAAGCGCGCCGAGGAGCTCCGGGGTCTCAGGCAAGAAGCTCTCCGGTCTCTAGCAGAGGAGCGGGAGCAAGTCGCCGAGGAGTGGAAAGCCTTCCTCCTTGAGAAGGCTGAGGTTGAAGAGCAACAGTGGCTTGTTGCCGAGAAGCTATCCGCAAAGGAAGGCGAGTTGGCGCAGCGCAAGGTCAACCTTGACAGCCACGAGGAGGAGCTTGCCGCGCGCGAGCAAGCAATTGGCGGGGCTCTCAAGGAGGCAGAGGATGCTGCCGCAACTGCCGAGGCCGCCAAGAAGGAGCTGGAGACGAAGATGGCGCAGCTGGAGGCCGATCTCAAGGCGAGCGGCGAGGAGCTTGCTGCGTTCAAGCGTGAGCGCGAGAAGGAAGCCGCCGCTCATGGCGAGCTGGAGGGTCATCTTGCTGAGAGGAGCAAAGAGCTTAGCGCCGCCAAGGACTCCAACGCAGATCTTGAGTTGAAGCTGGCTACTTTGACTCAGACGCTGGACAGCGCCAGGGAGCGGGAGGTGGCCTTGACGGAGAAGATCAAGGCTGACGAGGTGCTGATGGCGAGTGCTACCGCCACCCAGGACACTTTCAGGGAGAATGTGGAGCACTGGACGGAGGGTCTCGTGGATGTTGCCGCCATCGACGGGGAGTTGGCGCAGCTGGGGATGGAGGATCTCGGGTACTCCTCCGATGAGCACCTCCAACCCAGTGCCAAGCTCAGCTTGTTCTTCAAAGGCATGGCGACGGCCCTCCAGCGACTCCGGGAGAAGATCCCAAAGCAGCTGGCTGACGAGTCGCGCAAGATCTGCGCGGGAGTTCTTCAAAAAGTGTTGGTGAAGGTGGCCTTCCGCAACCCAGGCCTCAACCTCACCAACGTCCTCAGGTCCCTGCCGCCGGATGCTGATCTGGAAGCGCTCAAGGCCCTTGTCGCACCCAATGTGGATAAGGTGAGCGATATCAAGAGGGTTGAGGGCGATCACGTAGATTAGGCCGCCCGTTTTCTCTTTTTCTTTGTCGCTGTTGGTCATGTCATGAGAACAATCTGTTAGAGCTGCGACAAGCTATCTTGTAATATAACTCTATTTTGGGTAGAGATTGTTGTGTTATTTCCTTTACTTGATTCCTTCCTTTGTATGTTTCTGCCCTACGCTTTTAGGGAACTTGTCGGCGCAGGCACCTTAGCCGCAAGCACTGAGTGCGAGACGTCAACAGCCTGCTGGCGGTGCCGCTTCCGACAAGACACCTTGTCGCAACTAGTCGCAACTCACTTAAATTGTTGAGCGGACTCGAAACAAAGTAAGGACGCAACTAGCTACGAGTTGGTTCCTCCGCGCACAGGTTTTCTATACAAAGCACGGTTGTTCGAGGAAGATAACTTAAAAATTAAAAATTGATTGCTCAAACTTTGGCAACTTAGCTTTTCTATCGTTTGCTTTCCGGCAAGGCGAAACTTCCTTGAACGACGCCTGGTCCACACCATTATCTTCTCCTTTCCCCCCGGCGAACTTGTGGGCGAGGGAACCTTCCTTTCCTTCTTGAGAAAAAGAAAGAAGAGAAAATAAAGATATGGAGCCTTACGACTCGTTATTGCTTACCGGGGGTAGGTGCCGCACAAAGTGTCAGATAACGCATGCAAAGAAAGTAGAAAGCATGAAATTGACAAGATGTGCGGAGCATATGAGCTTTACTTATGCACGGGGTCTGCGCCCGGCTTTGTACAAAGGATTACATGCAACATCGGCAAGACTTGTACAAAAGGTGGTTGCCAGAACAGGTTCCGGCAACCGCGCCTTACGGGTAAAACTTACGAAGATGTTCAATGTTCCAGGAGTTGCTCACCGGAATGCCATCTTCGGTTTCAAGGCGGACAGCGCCAGGCCTAGTGATTCGTTTCACCCGGTAAGGGCCTTCCCACTTCGGCGTCAACTTGTTGGAATTCTTGGCGGACTGAACGCGCCGAAGAACAAGGTCGCCTTCCTCGAAACTTCTGGCATTAACTTTGCGGCTATGGTAGCGGCGCAAAGCTTGCTGGTATCGAGCAGCTCATACAGCAGCCTGAAGACGGTCCTCCTCAAGGAGCAGCGCGTCATCTTGTCGCAGCTGCTCTTGCTCAAGCTCATCATAAGCGAGCACTCGAGGTGACCCGTATATGAGTTCCATGGGGAGAACTGCCTCTGCTCCATAGACTAGAGCGAAAGGTGTCTGGCCAGTGGCTCGATTAGGCGTCGTCCTGATCGACCAAAGAACCACCGGCAGCTCCTCAATCCAGTTCCTTCCGCACTTGCGCAGCCTGTCGAAAGTCCTGGTCTTGAGCCCACACAGCACTTCAGTATTTTCCCTCTCCTCTTGACCGTTGCTTCTTGGATGAGCAACAGAAGCGAAGCAGACCTTGGCGCCAAGATCTTGGACGTACTACATGAAGGTGCGGCTCGTGAATTGTGTGCCGTTGTCGGTGATGATCCTGTTAGGGATCCCGAAACGGCAAACAATCAACATGAAGAACTTGACTGCTGACTGTGCTGTCACCTTCCTCACTGGTTCCACTTCCGGCCACTTTGTGAACTTGTCGATTGCAACATACAAGTACTCAAAGCCCCCGACAGCCCGGGGAAAGGGGCCGAGGATGTCGAGCCCCCAGACCGAAAATGGCCAGGATAAAGGGATCGTCTGGAGAGCTTGAGCTGGCTGGTGTATCTGCTTGGAATGGAACTGGCATGCTTCACACTTGGTTACTTGTGCAGTTGCATCCTGGAGGGCTGTTGGCCAAAAGAAACCTTGTTAGAACGCTTTGCCGGCAAGAGCTCTTGCGCCAATGTGGTGACCACATATGCCTCCATGTATCTCTGCCAATAGCTTTTGTCCGTCTTCCCGATGAATACACTTCAATTTCACACCATTGAGTCTTCTTCTGTACATTATGTTGTCGACAAACTTGTACATACTTGATTGCCGGGCTACTCTTTCCGCTTCTTCTTGCTCTTCGGGAAGTTCTCTTGTCTGAAGGAAACGGACAATCTGCTGTGCCCATGCTGGAGCTTGTGGCTCGACAACAAGGACTAAAGGCACCTCTGCTGCTGCGGGAACATCCGCTTCTACGGCGAGAACCTACGGCTCAGCCGGAGCTTGACGTTCCCCGGCAAGCTTGCCGGAGCAAAACTCGTCGGGAGTGTCTGCTTCAACGGAACAAACCCTAGGGCTTGCCGGAGCAGACTGCTCCTCAGCACCCTTGGTGTTGATCTTGAGGACCTTCTTGGCGGCGGCTTCGGGGAGCTCTGCCGGAAAATAGTCACCAGAAATCAACTTCCTTTTCTTGCTCTGTCCAGTTGATGGCGTTACAGACGGTTGAGTCAGTTTGAGCACAAAGATCCCTGGTTCCACAGGTAACTTAAGTGTGGCGCACTTCGACAGGCCATCGACAATGTCGTTCTGAGCTCTTGGAACATGTTCCATCTGTAGGCCGTCAAAGTGCTCTTCTAGCTTTCTAATTTCATCAACGTAAGCTTCCATCAACGGACTCTGATAATTCTTGTTCACTTGATGGATGACAAGCTGTGAGTCACCCCTGACAATGAGCTTCTTGATCCCAAGGTCTGCTGCGATTCTAAGACCGGCAAGCAAACCTTCATACTCTGCTGTATTGTTCGTTGCTTGCTCCTTGGGAAAGTGCATCTGAACTACGTACTTGAGGTGCTCTCCGGTGGGGGCAACAAGCAGCACGCCCGCACCGGCGCCTTGCAGCGAGAAGGCACCATCAAAGTACATCAGCCACTCTTTGCTTGCTTCCTTGACGGGGATACTTGTTTCTGGAATTTCTTCATCTTGCATTGGCGTCCATTCTGCTATGAACTCCGCCAATGCTCTGCTTTGGATAGTTCAAGTGCTCTCAAACTTAAGGCCAAAGCTTGACAGTTCCAGTGCCCACTCGACAATCCTGCCTGTTGCTTCTGGATTTTGCAGTATCCTCCTCAGCAGAAAACGAGTGACGACTGTGATCTCATGTGCTTGGAAGTAATGGCGCAGCTTTCTCGAGGCCATGAGAAGGCCGAAAAGCAATTTCTGCACACCAGAGTACCTTGACCTAGCCCCCTGCAGAAGGGAACTGACAAAGTAAACTGGGCGCTGCACCATTCTTTTCTGCATCTTCTCACGCGCCTGCGCAGATCTATCTTTGTCGGGACCAGAGTTTGCCGGTGAAGTCCCCTGCTTGTCGCTGGATGCATCTGCCGTGGTTGCTGGCTCATCATCCGCCTCCCTCTCCGCTACTAACGCAGCACTAACCACTTGATTGGTCGCCGCTATATATAGCAGCAACTTCTCTTGTGGCTTAGGTGCGACAAGTGTTGGAGTGGAGGACAGGTATCTCTTCAAGTCCTGCAGCGCAGCCTCCGCCTCCGGAGTCCATTTCATTGGACCTGCCTTTTTCAATATTTTGAAAAATGGCAGGGCGCGCTCAGCAGACCTAGATATAAACCTGCTGAGAGCAGCTACGCAACCGGCAAGTCTCCGTACATCCTTGACGCGCTTTGGTGCTTCAATCTGCTCAATGGCTTTGATCTTGTCGGGATTGGCTTCAATTCCCCGCTGAGACACGAAGAACCCGAGAAGCTTGCCGGAGGGGACTCCAAACACACACTTCTCGGGGTTAAGCTTGAGGTTGATCTTGCGCAGATTTGCAAAGGTTTCGTCTAAATCTTGAATCAGAGTCGCCTTGTCTTTGCTCTTGACCACTATATCATCCATGTAGGCTTCCACATTTCTGTGTATTTGCGGCTCAAAAGCGTCATGGACTACCCTTACAAATGTTGAACCAGCATTCTTTAAACCGAAAGGCATCCGTACGAAACAGTATGTGCCACATGGGGTAATGAATGCGGTCTTCTCCTCATCCTCTTCTGCCATGAAGATCTGATGGTATCCTGAGTATGCATCAAGAAATGAAAGCAAGTCACATCCTTCCGTGGAGTCAAGAATCTGGTCGATGCGCGGCAAGGGAAATGGGTCTTTGGGGCAAGCTTTATTGACATCGGTAAAGTCGATACAAAGCCTCCATTTCCCGTTTGCCTTGCGCACGACTACAGGGTTGGCCAACCACGTAGGATGGAGCACTCCTCTGACAAGGCCTGCTGCTTCCAATTTCTTGATTTCTTCTGCGATGAATTCTTGGCGCTACACCGCCTGTTTCCTGACTTTCTGCTTGACGGGCCGCGCATGAGGACAGACGGCAAGATGGTGCTCGATTACTTTCCTGGGAACACCGGGGATGTCAGACGGTTGCCACACAAACACGTCGACGTTCGCCCGCAGGAAAGCAACGAGCGCACTTTTCTATTTAGGGTCGAGAGTGGCACTGATGGTGAAGGTACCACCAGTGCCGTCCTTCTTGGCGGACACCGTCTTGGTCTCTGGTGGAGCTTCCATTGTCTTCTCACACTTGCCGGTGGAGCTCGATGGTGCGTCCTCGACGATAGTGCAGCACTCCGAAGAGGTGCGCTTGCCGGAGTGGGCATCAGAACTCTTGCCGGACTTGGTCTTCTTCTTCGCCCCGGGAGCTTCAACGGCAAGTGACTTGCAATCTGTTGCGGCTGCTGCTTCCCGATAGATCTTGTCGGCGCAGATAAGAGCATCCTTCTTGTGGCCAGGGACAGAGATGACACCTATCGGGCCTGGCATCTTCAGCATGTTGTATGCATAGTGAGAGGCTGCCATGAATTTGGCGAGTGCTGGATGGCCGAGTATCCCATTGTAAGGCAATGGAAAGTCAACAACGTCAAAAGTGACCCTCTCAGTCCTGAAGTTCAACTCGCTGCCAAATGTCACCGGCAATGTGATCTTTCCCTTTGGCTTGCTCCTTCCCCGATTGATTCCTTGGAATGTGCCAGTCTCTTCGAGCTCGCCATTAGGGATCTGGAGTTTCTGGAGTACCGCGGAGGAGATCAGGTTCACGCCGGCCCCGCCGTCAACTAGCATCTTAGTGACCTTGAGGTTGCGGATAGTTGGTGAAACCAACATCGGCAAGCATCCGACCGCAGTTATGCAATCAGGGTGGTCCTCAATATCAAAGATGATAGGCGTGCTGGACCATTTCAGAGGCTTGCGGGACTCGATGGGTGGTTCTGCCGCATTGACTTCCCGCACCCACTGCTTGAGCTGGCGGTGTGAAGTATGCAGAGAAGCACCGCCGTCAATGCACATGATCTCTGTGGCTTTCTGGAACTCCTGCCCATCGGTCTCATCATCATCCATATCTTCATCGTCTTCGTCATCTTCATCCTTGTCGCGGCCGCGGGGAGGTCTGTCTCCTTGCCGCTGCTTGGCCTTGCCGCAGCGTCCTCCTCGGCCAGGGCGTTTCTTGCCGGCTACTCCAGCACCTTCCTGGGCCTTCTCCTTGTCGCGTCGCTCGTACTTAGCCTTTTGCTGCTCGACAAGCTGCTCGACTTTCTTGCAGCTCTGGAGGTCATGGCCCTTAGTGCGGTGGATCTTGCAGTACTGCTTGTTGGTGCTGTCCTGCTTGTCGGTGACCGCCGCAGCCTGGTAGTTGGTGCCTGCGGCAATCTCCTTGCCAGAGCTACCAGCTTTGGCTTTCTTGGCGCCACCTCCGTTGCCGGACTGCTCAACGACTAGCACATCTTTGCCTTTCTTCTTCCTGTTGTTCCGCCGCCGGTTTTTCTTTGCCGAGGCAGCCTCCTCACTATCAGATCCTCCTGCTTCAGTATTCTCTCCGGGGAGTTTCCTCCCTTCCTCAGCACGTGCACACTTGTCGGCCAGGGCATATAGCTCACTGACGTCTCTGATCTTGCACATCGCCATCTCCTCCCGCATCCTGCGGTTTCGCACGTTCTGATGGAACGCGCTGATTACCGCGACAGGGTGGACATCTGGGATGTTGTGCTGTACGCGACTGAATCTCTGAATGTACTTGCGCAGGGGCTCTCCTTCCTTCTCGGCGAGCAGATGAAGATCGCTCTCTTGGCCATGAGGCTTGTGGCCGCCTGTAAAGGCGCCGACAAACTGATGGCATAGGTCTGCCCAGGAGGATATGGAGTTGTCCGGCAAGTGCATGAGCCAAGATCTGACATTCGGCTTGAGCACCAGCGGGAAGTAGTTGGCTAGGATCTTGTCGTCCCGCCCCCCGGCAGCTTGCATCGTGATGGTGTAGATGCTGAGGAACTACGACGGATGCGACTTGCCGTCGTACTTCTCTGGTACATCTGGCTTGAAATTCTTCGTGCTGGGCCACTGGACTTGCCGCAGCTCACGAGTGAACGCAGGGCAACCTACCGCGTATGGCAAGTCACCTGGTTCCCCTGGCGCATGCATGTCGACAGAGGGCCCAGCGCGCTGGTCGGATTGACGCCGCGCTTCTCTTTGGCGCTCGATGCGAGTGCGAGCGTCTTCTTGCTGTCATTCGTGAAGAACTTGGCGCTGATCGCGACGAGCTCGTGGATCTGATGATGCGGTGGAGTCACTGTCGAGGTGGATCCGACGAGTCGGCGATCTTGTCCTTCGAGGTGGAGAGTGCATGGTGGTTGCACCCCCACCGGTTTCGTCGCCATCGGCTCGTGCCTGGCAGTCCTGCCGCGGCAGCGATGTACTCGGCTGCCGCGGAGTGTCGCCGTTGGCGAAGCCGATGAGACTCTGAATGGTGGCCCTCCATTCGTCGATCTTGTCTGTCGTTGGAGGGTAATCTAGGAGCAGTTGAGCTCGCGCCAAGGCTTCTGCTGGAGTGGTGGGCGGCAGTGGCGAACGGTGCGAGGAGCGGGATATGCTCGGACTTCTAACTATGTTAGAAGGAGCAGTATCCCGTCCAGGCGACCGTGTCTCGCTCGTGCTAGCACGTTGGCGTGCATGCTGGTCTTGAGCACCCCGAGATCCACCAGCTCGATCTTGGTCCAACAAACATATGGCACTGCGAATACCATGATGCTGTCGGTCCTGCGCCTCCTGAGATGGGCGCGGTGCATGTACGGACGCCGAAGTCTGCGCTGCCTTGTCCTTGGACCTGGCAGCACCGTGAGCTCCCTCGTCGATGCCCGTTCTTCCGCCGGCGTGTACCCCACCGCTCTCCTGCTCTGGTGGTGGTGGGATCGACGTGGACGGAGCAGCTGCCGCCGAAGCCTTCTTCTTCGGTGGCATGTCGATGAAAAAGATGAAGATCTAGCTCGTGTGAACGCCGGATCAGGTTCACACAACCTCGACGCCCCCTACCTGGCGCGCCAAAGATGTCGGGGAAGCTGATCCATGAACACCTATAGGGCCGGCGGACCGTGCCCCTTTCGGTTCGGCGGGGGGCGGAGATCGCACGAAGAGCGGATCGAGGCGAAGCACACGAGCAGTTTACCCAGCTTCGGATCTCTCCGGGGAGATAACACTCCTACTGCTGCATGTCTGAGTGTATTGAGTTCTCGCTCAAGAACGCTAAGTGCTACAGTACACTCCAGCTGCTAACGAGACCGAACGTGAGTGTTTTTCTGGCTTCGACCCCCCCCCCCTACGTTGCGCATGGGCCTCCTTTTATATGCTCAAGGGGTCTCCGACAGGTGGCAACGTAGACAAGGGCAAAAATGGAAAAGGAATTGCGGTTGATACAACTGCCTGTACAGTGTATCCTACCTAACCCTGACGGCAGGGGACAAAGACATTAAATGCCCGTCTGCGTCGCCCAAATAGTGCGAAAAGGACCGTCAGGGACGCCACCGCTTGCCACGATGGCGATCTTGTCAGCGTCGCTTGCCATCGCGCACCGCTGACTGCACAGCCTCTTGCCACGCGCGCCTGGAAAGGCCCCAGGGCGACACGTTGATGGATGTGCTGGAGCGCGGGTACAGAGTGGTAGTTTGCCGCGGCAAGCGCCTTACCGCAGCTGTTGTCTTGTCGCGTCCGGAAGCTTGTCGCTCACCGGGCCTTGCCGGGACGCGTGGCGCGTCGCGGCAAGTTCCTTGAGATGCCTTGGTTGGCCTTCCCGGCAAGCTCCTCCTGCCGGGGCCTTGTCTCCTTGGCTTGAATACTTTGTTCTTGAATGGCTCCAAAGGAACCACGGAGGATCTTGGCGGTCAACCGGCAAGCCTTGCCGCGGGGTACTGTGACTGCCCGTGCACGAGTTTGGGATACTAGGGTACCCCTACTCTAGTACACCGACACCACCTTTCTTCTTCGGCAATCATCGGTTAGTATCGGTTGAACCTAAGTTTTTGCTTATTCACATGAGTTGTGATATCCTTGCAATGTCATTTTATTTTGTTTTGCTTTCTGCTTGAATACAATACCAAGATCTGAAATTCTTTTATGAGAGAGAGTCTTCACATAGTTACATAATTATTTAGCTACTCATTGGTCTTCACTTATATCTTTTTGAGTAGTTTGTCATTTACACGTGTGCTTCACTTATATCCTATGAGTAAATTGTTGAATGAATTGATTGTCATAAATCTGAAATTATATATGTTTCATTTGGTTATCCCATGGGGATTAATGACTTCACATCTAAGAAGTAGAGGTTGTAAATTTATTGACGGTTGGCAAGCATTGTATTAGTCATTTGAACAGTTCATGAAAGAATATTGAAGGAAGGGAGGTTTCACATATAAATATATTATCATAGACATCTTTCATAATTGGGAGCACTCATTAAGTATGACATGCTAAAGAGTTGATGTTGGACAAGGAAGACAACGTAATGGGTTATGTTTTCTCGCATCTTAGTTAAAGTATATTGTCATGGATCGTTCAAACATGCTGAGCTTGCCTTTCCCCATCATGCTAGCCAAAAATTCCTAGCACCAAGTAGAGATACTACTTGTGCTTCCAAATATCCTTAATCCCAGTTTTTGCCATGAGTGTCCACCATACCTACCTATATGCGGTATTTACCTGCCGTTCCAAGTAAATTTGCATGTGTCAAACTCTAAACCTTCAAATTATAATTTGTTTTGTATGCTTGAATTGCTCATGTAGCAACTAGGGGCTGTCAGTGTCTTCCATGCTAGGTGGGTTATTCTCAAGAGGAGTGGACTCCGCTCCTCATTCATGAGAAAGTGGCGGTAACCGGTTTGCCCAGTCCCATGTTCAAAAAGATCAAAATCAAATCAAAATAATTAAACAAAACTCCCCCAGGATTGTTGTTAGTTGGAGGCACTCGTTGTTTCAAGCAAGCCATGGATTGATGCTTGTTGGTGGTTGGGGGAGTATAAACTTTTACCATTCTACATGGGAACTCTTGGTTGTTATGTTGACAATGAGATCATACCTCTCAAAATTATTTATCTCTATTTCAAAATTGAGCTCTGGCACCTCTGCAAATCCCTGCTTCCCTCTGCGAAGGGCCTATCTTTTACTTTATGTCTTTTACTTTATGCAAGAGTCAAGGTGGTCTTCACCTTTCCCTTTTTCATTTTATCCTTTGGCAAGCACTTTGTGGTGGGGTGATCCTGATATATATATCCAATTGGATGTACGTTAGCATGAACTATTATTGTTGACATCACCCAAAGGTGAATACGTTTGGAGGCAACATTATAAGCCCCAATCTTTTTCTATGTCTGATTAAAACTTCATAACCACAAGTATTGCATGAGTGTTAGCAATTGTAGAAGACTATATGATAGTTGAGTATGTGGAGTTTGCTATTCCTGAAAATAAGATGAATTGCAATTGTTTTGATGACTAAGAATGAAGTTTGCTAGTTTTCAAGAATGTTTCTGGTCTATGGTTTAACATGTGAATTGCTTGTTACTAGTTCGTGGAAAGTTTTATGAGATGAACTACTCTTATGACATATTATCAAGCTACAAAAGGTGATTGAAATTATCATTGATCAAACTTGTGCACCTCTAGCATTCACACTTCATAAATTCTTTCTTTTATCATTTACCTACTCGAGGACGAGTAGGAATTAAGCTTGGGGATGCTGATACGTCTCCAACGTATCTATAATTTATGAAGCATTCATGCTATATTACTATATTTTTTGAATGATTTTGGGCTTTATTATCCACTTTTATATTATTTTTGGGACTAACCTATTAACCGGAGGCCCAGCCCAGATTTGTTGTTTTATGCCTATTTCAGTGTTTCGAGGAAAAGGAATATCAGACGGAGTCAAAACGGAACAAAATCAACTGGAGAAGTTATTTTTGGAAGGAAACCTACCAGATAGACTTGGACCCTACGTCAGGAGATGAGGGAGGTGCTCACGAGGGTGGGGGGCGCGCCCACCCCCCTAGGGTGCGCCCCCTGCCTCGTGGGGCCCCCGAAGCTCCACCGACGTACCCCTTGCACCCATATATACCTACGTACCCTAAAACTTCCAGAACAGAATATAGATCGGGAGTTCCGCCACCACAAGCCTTTGTAGCCACCAAAAACCTCTTGGGAGCCCGTTCCGGCGCCCTGCCGGAGGGGGATCCCATCACCGGTGGCCATCTTCATCATATCGGTGCTATCCATGACAAGGAGGGAGTAGTTCACCCTCGGGGCTGAGGGTATGCACCAGTAGCTATGTGTTTGATCTCTCTCTCTCTCTCTCGTGTTCTCTCTCATGTTCCTCTGTGGCACGACCTTGATGTATCCCGAGCTTTGCTCTTGTAGTTGGATCTTATGATGTTTCTCCCCCTCTACTCTCTTGTGATGAATTGAGTTTCCCCTTTGAAGTTATCTTATCAGATTGAGTCTTTTATGAGAACACTTGATGTATGTCTTGTCGTGATTATCTGTGGTGACAATGGGATATCATGTGCCACTTGATGTATGTTTTGGTGATCAACTTGTGGGTTTCGTGACATTGGGAACCTATGCATAGGGGTTGGCACACGTTCTTGACTCTCCGGTAGAAACTTTGGGGCACTCCTTGAAGTACTTTGTGTTGGTTGGATGAATCTGAGATTATGTGATGCATATCGTATAATCATGCCCACGGATACTTGAGGTGACATTGGAGTATCTAGATGACATTAGGGTTTTGGTCGATTTGTGTCTTAAGGTGTTATTCTAGTACGAATTCTAGGGCTGTTTGTGACACTTATAGGAATAGCCCAACGGATTGATTGGAAAGAATAACTTTGAGGTGGTTTCGTACCCTACCATAATCTCTACGTTTGTTCTCCGCTATTAGTGGCTTTGGAGTGACTCTTTGTTGCATGTTGAGGGATTGTTATATGATCTATCTATGTTATTATTGTTGAGAGAACTTGCACTAGTGAAATTATGAACCCTAGGACTTGTTTCCTATCATTGCAATACCGTTTACGCTCACTTTTATCTTTAGTTACCTTGCTGTTTTTATTATTTCAGATTACAAAAACCTTTATCTACTATCTATTTTGCACTTGTATCACCATCTCTTCGCCGAACTAGTGCACCTATACAATTTGCCATTGTATTGGGTGTGTTGGGGACACAAGAGACTCTTTGTTATTTGGTTGAAGGGTTGCTTGAGAGAGACCATCTTCATCCTATGCCTTCCACGGATTGGTAAACCTTAGGTCATCCACTTGAGGGAAATTTTCTACTGTCCTACAAACCTGTGCACTTGCAGGCCCAACAACGTCTACAAGAAGAAGGTTGTGTAGTAGACATCAAGGAGCAGAAGGAAATGACAAGCGGTTTTCAGTAAGTTATTCTTTGCAAGCACTGAAATTATCGGTAACAGATAGTTTTGTGTTAAGGTAATTCGTAATGGGTAACAAGCAATGAAAGTAAATAAGGTGCAGCATGATGGCCCAATCCTTTTTTTAGCAAAGGACAAGCCTGGACAAATTCTTATATAGAGAAAAGCGCTCCCGAGGACACATGGGAATTATCGTCAAGCTAGTTTTCATCACGCTCATATGATTCGCGTCCGTTACTTTGATAATTTGATATGTGGGTGGACCGGTGCTTGGGTACTGCCCTTTCTTGGACAAGTATCCCACTTATGATTAACCCCTATTGCAAGCATCCGCACCTACAAAAGAAGTATTAAGGTAAACCTAACCATAGCATGAAACATGTGGATCCAAATCAGCCCCTTACGAAGCAACGCATAAACTTGTGTTTAAGCTTCTGTCACTCTAGCAACCCATCATCTACTTATTACTTCCCAATGCCTTCCTCTAGGCCCAAATAATGGTGAAGTGTCATGTAGTCGACGTTCACATAACACCACTAGAGGACAAACAACATACATCTTATCAAAATATCAAATGAATACCAAATTCCCATGTCCTCAGGAACAAAAGTAACTACTCACAAATCATATTCATGTTCATAATCAGAGGGGTATTAATATGCATAAGGGATCTGAACAAATGATATTCCACCGAATAAACCAAGTAGCATCAACTACAAGGAGTAATCAACACTAGTAGCAACCCACAGGTACCAATCTAAGGCTTTGCGACAAAAATTAGATACAAGAGATGAACAAGGGTTTGAGAGGAGATGGTGCTGGTGAAGATGTTGATGGAGATTGACCCCCTCCCGAAGAGAGGATCGATGGTGATGATTTCCCCCTCCCAGAGGGAAGTTTCCCCGGCAAAACATCTTCGCCAGAGCCCTAGATTGGTTCCGCCAAGGTTCCGCCTCATGGTGGCGGTGTTTCTTCCTGAAAGCTTGCTTATGATTTTTTTTCAGGGCAAAAGACTTCATATAGCAGAAGATGGTCAACGGAGGGCTGCTAGGGGGCCCACAAGTGTAACATCCCAAAATTCTAAATTTTGGAATGTTATATTAAATAGATAGTTTTGATTGATTGTATGATTGCTTGTCTGAAATTAAGTGAAACTTGAAACTTTTGAAAGTTAAATGAGAGGGAATAATATGACTTTCCCAAAACTTTCAATTGCTTTCTGATCTCTATGAATTCAAATTCTTTTCAAATACAAAACCCTAGAGAGAAGATGACATGACTTCTTCCATTTAAAAAAATGAAAAGGGTTTTGAAAACATTAGAATTTCATTTGGAAATATTTTAAATTCTGAAACTTTATGCAACTCAATGATTTTCATGAGAGAAGATAAAATGACTTCTTCAAAACATATGAAATATGAGTTGGGAGTTTAAAAGAATCCAATATAGGGTCCCTTTGAAATTATTTTTCAATAGGGAGATATTGTTTTATTCAAATTATTTTTCTCCAAAATTAAAATATATGTAAATTAGGGTAAAATGATTCCCTATAGTAGAAAAATGGAGAGAAACAAATTGGAAATCATTTTGGTATTTTTAAAGTGATTTTTATTGGATTTTATTGCATCAGTAGCACTCTTTGCTTTATATAAAATTTTGTGGATTTTATTTGATGCTAGAAAAATGTTCATCTTGTAGGAAATAATTTTTCGAAATTTTTTGTATATAATATTTTTATTTTTTTTGTTTTTATTTTTGTTTGTTTGTGTTTTAAAAAAATGTCAAAAAAAAACTTTTCCTCCCGCCGACTTGGCCGGCCCAGGGCCCAGCCGCAGCCACGGCCCAGCCCAGTCGCGCTCATCCCCGAGCTCGGGACGGAGTCTCGAGCCGCCACGTGCCGCCGCCGGCCTCGACGCCCTTGACTGTCGGTGTCAAAACCGGCGGATCTCGGGTAGGGGGTCCCTAACTATGCGTCTCAGGCTAATGGTAATAGGAGACTGGGGACACGATGTTTACCCAGGTTCGGGCCCTCTCGATGGAGGTAATACCCTACTTCCTGCTTGATTGATCTTGATGATATGAGTATTACAAGAGTTGATCAACCACGAGATCAGAGAGGCTAAACCCTAGAAGCTATCCTATGGTATGATTGTCGTTGTGTCCTACGGACTAAACCCCCCGGTTTATATAGACACCGAAGGGGGCTAGGGTTACACAGAGTCGGTTACAGAGAAGGAGATCTACATCCGAAGCGCCAAGCTTTCCTTCCACGCCAAGGAGAGTCCCATCCGGACACGGGACGAAGTCCTCAATCTTGTATCTTCATAGTCCAACAGTCCGGCCAAAGTACATAGTCCGGCTATCTGGATACCCCCTTATCCAGGACTCCCTCAGTAGCCCCCAAACCAGGCTTCAATGACGATGAGTCCGGCGCGCAGATTGTCTTCGGCATTGCAAGGTGGGTTCTTCTCCAAATCCAGAGTACCTGTTGTGGCGAACAGTGTCCGGCCTCCATCAATGTCATCCTCCTCGGCTTCTGTGTTTCAATAATGGCTATCCCCACGTGTCAAATGAATATGAGAAGTCGGGGCATTTTTACATTTGCCACCCTGACTTTGTAAGCCAACCATCTATTTGAGGAGACGAGGATCCTTAGATCCAAATCACACCATTTTCCTCCTAGCAAGCATTCAACAGAGCGTGCCCGGGAAAAGCCATTCCATCATGGTTGGCTGCCGAAGTTCCTCCTCTCGCACCTCTAGCTCTAAGACAGGCGATTGGGAAAAGTGTTCTGTCCCTCATAGCCAATTAGTGGAGTTGCAGACCCAGGGGTTCCTCCCTCCTGCATACATGGTCCCCGCCCGAGCCGGACTAGCCACCTATAATGGCGGGGAGTAGGCGGAGACCTTTCCGAACCCATATAGAGGGGAGCTGATATGCCTTGTATCGTATTTGCTGAGGGGGCTTGGGTTTCCAATCCACCCATTCCTCCGCGGGCTCCTGGAGTTCTATGGTCTCAAGCTGCACAACTTCACTCCTGCCTCCATACTGCACATCGCAGGGTATGTTGCCTTCTGCGAGCTTTTCCTGGGCTGCGAAGCTCATTTCGAGCTATGGAAGAGGCTATTCTGCCTCGTCCCCCGCAATCAGGAGGGATCTATATATCAAGTGGGCGGAGCCGAAATATGGCGCATCGCCTAGGCCGGATACTTGTCCGTCACTCTAAAGAAGGCATCCAAAGATTGGCCCTTGGAGTGGTTTTATGTAGATGATGTTCCCCTTCTGGACCCAGTCCGGATGGGCCTTCCTGAGTTTACCAACGCCCCGCTGAAGAAACGCCAAAACTGGCGCCCGCGGAGCCCCCAGGAGGAAGATGACAGAGAGGTCCTCTATCTGATGGGCCGGATAAAAATTCTGGCCAAATCAGGATTGACAATGATAGAGGTTCTGTCAATATGCATCATACGGGGGGTGCAGCCACTTCAATATCGGGGGAAACCCATGTGGCACTTCAACGGAGAAGACGACGCCACCCGCTGCGGTCGTAAAGGTCCGGACTCTGCCATCGCACTGGCGAAAATACTGACTGGTTTGTACAAAGGGGAAGAGGAGGAGTTCCTCCGCATCAAGCCGCGGGATGGATTTTCCATGTACAATCCCCCAAGCTGGGCAAGTTGTAATTCCTTTGCTCGACTCTATTCACACCTATGTCATTTGTCACCAGTCAGTTATCTTGCTATTTCCAAAGCAGGAACTGAGGAGGGCCGTGGAGGAGTTCTGTAGCTCACCTCTGCAGCCAGAGGATCCTGGCTGGGCTCTCGACACTGGACTTGAGGAAGATCCGGATATATCCGTGGAACTTTTAGACGGGACATTTTATCAAGCAAGCCGCGGTGATGCTTTAGTGGCCATCCTTGCTGATTATCCTGGGCAGCTCCCGGTGTCGAACGTAAGTAAAGTCGGAGCCCTAAATTCCGGATTGTGCCGTGTCCTGAGCACACATGTTGTATTTTTGCAGAAACGGGCATCAGGACGCCGAGGTGAGCCCACGGGGGCTCATTTGCCGGAGGCATCCGGTTTGGGCAGGTGTAAGAGGAAGGCAGTTAGAACTGAGACGTCGGGTCAGAGGTATGAATTGTACTTTGCTCTGTGATTATCTTTGCCAAATTGTGACAGTTTGCATTGCGTCTTCATAGGTAAAACATTCGTCGGACTACATCCGGATCTCCTGTCGGCCACGCCTCAAGCAGCCGGATTCCGTAAGCGTATTCATAGGTGGAGGCTGATGTGGGGGCGACACCGAATTGTCCTCCCACAGAGGATGCGGACATGCTTTCCGCTTCCAACTCCGAAGTGAGGAGTGCCATGAATCATCAGCGCAGACGGGCCATACTTCGCAGTGGTATTTTCTCCGAGGAGGCTTTCGATGCCTTCAACTCCGGAGACGCATATATTCGCGCCGCTCAAGATGGACTTGCCAGAGCAACGGACCAGTATGTGAAGGATATACGGGTAAGAAAATCTGATAAGTATGTGTAGTAGTAGCCCTAGAGACTTGAAACAGTTGGCACAACTGGTTTAAGGATCATTGTATGCATAGGTTCTTATAGAAAAGAATACCCATTTATCTCAAGAACTGGAGGAATGCAAGGCCCAGCTGAAGGCCGCCATTGCCGAACAAGAGGAATCAAAAAGGGCCTCTTCTGGTAAGACTATCCTTGTACTAGTTATTTATTCGGCATGGTTTATAAATCTAACAAAAGATATTACAGACGATCCCGGAGAGAATCCGAAGATTATGGAAGATAATGAACCACATCTGCGAAGTCAGCTAAAGGCGGGCGAGCGTGTGCTGACGAAGGCTATTTGAGAGAGAAATAATCTCCAAGATGCCAATATCCGACTGAGCGTCGAATTAAAAGATGTTCGGGCTTAGCTCGCTGACTCCGTGAGGGAGAACAGGAGGCTTCGACGCGACATTTATAGTAAGTTCTTAAACGAACTGTAGTATAGTTTGGCGAAGAAGCGTATTGACAGAGTTACGTCTGCACGTAAGCTGACGGGCCGTCCTGAAGAGGAGATGCCCGGATCCGCATGCGATATGCTGTAAGATCTTTCACAACTGCATGAACGAGTGCGGCAGATGATGTAGGGTATTGCCCAGGCCTTGTGGCCATCCGCTTCCCTGCCAGGAGGCATGAACGAGTTTTTGGAGATGCTCAAAGGAGCACGGCAGTGCTTCTGCTTATGGAAGATATCAGCTTGCCGACAAGGTGCGAGGGAAGCGTGGGCCATGGTGAAGACGCGATACGCCAAGGCTGACCCGAACCATATGGCCGAAGTCGGACCAGCGGGGGCGGATGGGCAAGAGATACCCGTAAGTCTGGTATATGACCAAGTAGCTTTAGCCGCAAAGTATTCCCAACAGGATTGTAAGCTAGACAGCCTGTTGGATGGTATAGAGGAAGAATACAGCCAATCTAAATGACTATGTAATTTGAATGGACTTATGTACTCCCTAGCTGAATTGAAAATCATTTGTCACGGCGGACCTTTTCGCTTCAGCCCCCGGACCCGACAGTCCGGAGTGTATCCGAATACCCGTACAGTTATAAAAAACCGGGGTATGCATGGAAACTAGGCGTAGGGGTCATAAGTGCTTGAACAGACAAGTACCCAACTAGTTATGTAATATTACATGGATAGTAACAAACATCTTCCAGAGAGAATAGTTCCGTTAGGGGTTCCTTTCTCTGGGTGCGCATGCATCGATGTGCATGTCCGAAGTGCGAACAGAAGTGTAGGAAACAAAACATCTGGGGATTTTACGTTGTAATGAACGAGAACATCTTTTGTTCACCGACCGAATATTCCCTTAAGAACGCTAGCTTTCGGCTTCACCCAGTCTGAGGTACACATCCGGCTCAACCGGAAGTAACAATCGCAGAGGTGCTCCCCTTATGCCCTAGCCGAATTAACAGGAACGTAGGGCATAAACAAAAGAGCCAGGCAACCCAGCATGGCCAAAACTTAAGTCATATCGATTCATATAATGGTGAAGAAAAGGCACATATGGGAAGAAAAACGCATATGTGGCTAGTGAGAAGCCATGAAGTTAGTTATATTTAGCTCCCGCATAGGAAGCCCCCAGGTATAGTGTGCACGCATAGTGCGGCCGGAGCGATCAGGGCATCCGTGCAGTTTTGCAAGGCTGTATGCGAAAAGAGGGCGAGAAAGGAAGAAAAAGAACATAATTGAAGAAGCAGAGGTAAGGAGACGAACACTAAGTTCGGCACTAGGCGTAGAATCTTCGGACTCTGGCCGCGTTCCATAGGTTCGGCTCGAGTCTGTTATCAGATGCACTGCGCAGACAGTACGCTCCTCTGGTGAGAACTTTATCAATGATGAAGGGACCCTCCCACTTGAGTTTGAGCTTGTCCTTTTTCTTCTCGGGGAGGCATAGAACTAGTTCGCCAATGTTATAAGTTTTGGCACGTACTTCTCTTCTTTAATACCTTCGAGCCTGTTGCTGATAGAATGCGGAACGGGCTTTTGCGACATCACGTTCCTCCTCCAAAGCATCTAAGTTGTCCTGCCGATCTAACTCGGCATCCTTCTCTTCGTACATGCGCACGCGAGGTGAGTCATGGATTATGTCGCAGGGTAGTACTGCTTCTACGCCGTACACCATAAACATGGTGTGTATCCGGTGGTACGATTTGGCGTGGTCCGCAACCCCCAGAGTATGGAGTCGAGCTCATCGACCCAATGTGTGTCTGATTCCTTCAAGGATCGCACTAGTCTGGGTTTGATGCCGCTCATGATGAGACCATTTGCATGTTCGACTTGACCGTTTGTTTGGGGGTGATAGACAGAGGCGTAGTCGAGCTTGATGCCCATTTTGCCGCACCAAGTTTTCACCTCATCGGCTGTGAAATTCGAGCCATTGTCAGTGATGATGCTGTGCGGGACACCATAGCGGTGTACAACACCTGATATGAAGTCTATCACTGGTCCGGATTCGGCCGTTTTAATTGGTTTGGCTTCTATGTATTTGGTGAACTTGTCCACCATGACCAATAAATATTTTTTCTTATGGCTTCCCCCTTTAAGGGGTCCCACCATATCCAGCCCCCAGACTACGAAGGGCCAAGTTATGGGGATTGTTTGGAGAGCGGTAGGGGGCATATGGCTCTAATTGGCAAATAGTTGGCAACCAGCGCAATGTTTGACAAGGTCCTGTGCATCTGCCTGGGCTGTCGGCCAGTAAAAACCTGTCGGAAAGGCCTTGCTTACAAGTGCCCGGGCTGCAGCGTGGTGCCCGCCAAGTCCGGCATGGATTTCGGTTAAGAGCTGCCACCCTTCCTCCTTGGAGATGCATCGTTGGAGCACTCCGATGGTGCTCTTCTTGTAGAGCTCTCCTTCATGGACTTTGTATGCTTTAGAGCACCGTACAATGCAATGTGCCTCATTCTGGTCTTCGGGGAGCTCTTGCCTATTTAGGTAGGCCAAGAAGGGCTCGGTCCATGGGGCGATAATAGCCATGATTTCGTGGGCCGAAAGTGTTATTTCGGTGGCACAGCCTTCGATTACGTCAGACTGTTCGGAATCTGGGGTTGTGTTGGAGTCGGGCTAATATTGCCGGACTCCCCTTGCCATACCACGGACGGCTTGAACATCCTTTCCAAGAAGATATTAGGTGGGACGGGGTTGCGTTTAGCGCCAATGCGGGCGAGAATATCGGCCGCTTGATTATTTTCTCTGACCACATGGTGGAATTCGAGCCCCTCGAACCGAGCTGACATTTTGAGGACGGCGTTACGATAAGCCACCATTTTTAGATCTTTGTCATCGAAGTCTCCATTTATCTAAGATATTGCAAGGTTCGAGTCCCCGCGCGCGTTCGAGGCGTTGGATGCCCATGGAGACTGCCCTCCGAAGACCATGCAACAGAACCTCATATTCGGCTGCATTGTTCAAGTCTGTGTATAGTATTTGGAGTACGTATTGAACCGTGTCTCCGGTGGGGGATGTCAGGACAACACCTGCTCCCAATCCGGCCAGCATTTTAGAGCCGTCGAAGTGCATGATCCAATTGGAGTACGCGCCATACTCTTTAGGGAGTTCGGCTTCTGTCCATTCGGTGACAAAGTCAGCCAGAACTTGCAACTTAATGGCCCGCCGTGGTTTATATGTTATGTCAAACGGAAGGAGCTCGATAGCCCATTTAGCAATTCGGCCCGTGGCGTCGCGGTTGTTTATTATATCGTTGAGTGGTACTTCGGAGGCCACCGTAATCGAACACTCTTGAAAGTAGTGTTGTAGCTTCCGGGATGCCATGAAGACCGCGAACACTATCTTTTGATAGTGTGGGTACCGAGATTTGCATGGAGTGAGGACAGTGGATATGTAATATACCGGCTTTTGTAGCGGGAACCTGTGTCCGTCTGCTTCTTGCTCGACGACGAGCACTGCGCTTACAACTTGGTGTGTTGCAGCTATGTATAATAGCATGGGTTTGCTAGTATTTGGCGCGGTCAGGACTGGATTGGTGGCCAAGTGTGACGCCCCCGATTCAATCGTACACTAATCATGCACGCAAATGTGTACGATCAAGATCAGGGACTCACGGGAAGATATCACAACACAACTCTACAAATAAAATAAGTCATACAAGCATCATAATACAAGCCAGGGGCCTCGAGGGCTCGAATACAAGTGCTCGATCATAGACGAGTCAGCGGAAGCAACAATATCTGAGTACAGACATAAGTTAAACAAGTTTGCCTTAAGAAGGCTAGCACAAACTGGGATACAGATCGAAAGAGGCGCAGGCCTCCTGCCTGGGATCCTCCTAAACTACTCCAGGTCGTCGTCAGCGGCTGCACGTAGTAGTAGGCACCTCCAGTGTAGTAGGGTCGTCGTCGACGGTGGCGTCTGGCTCCTGGACTCCAGCATCTGGTTGCGACAACCAGAAAGAAAGGAAAGGGGAAAAAGGGGGAGAAAGCAACCGTGAGTACTCATCCAAAGTACTCGCAAGCAAGGAGCTACACTACATATGCATGGGTATATGTGTAAGGAGGCCATATCAGTGGACTGAACTGCAGAATGCCAGAATAAGAGGGGGATAGCTAATCCTGTCGAAGACTACGCTTCTGGCAGCCTCCGTCTTGCAGCATGTAGAAGAGAGTAGATTGAAGTCCTCCAAGTAGCATCTCCAAGTAGCATATCCAGGTAGCATCTCCAAGCGCATCTCCAGTCGCATCGCATAGCATAATCCTACCCGGCGATCCTCTCCTCGTCGCCCTGTAGAAAAGCGATCACCGGGTTGTCTGTGGAACTTGGAAGGGTGTGTTTTATTAAGTATCCGGTTCTAGTTGTCATAAGGTCAAGGTACAACTCCAAGTCGTCCTGTTACCGAAGATCACGGCTATTCGAATAGATTAACTTCCCTGCAGGGGTGCACCACATAACCCAACACGCTCGATCCCATTTGGCCGGACACACTTTCCTGGGTCATGCCCGGCCTCGGAAGATCAACACGTCGCAGCCCCACCTAGGCAAAACAGAGAGGCCAGCACGCCGGTCTAAACCTAAGCACGCAGGGGTCTGGGCCCATCGCCCTGAGCACACCTGCACGTTGCGTGGGCGGCCGAAAGCAGACCTAGCCTAGTGGCGTTCCAGTCCAATTCGGCGCGTGCCGCTCCGTCGCTGACGTCTGAAGTGCTTCGGCTGATACCACGACGTCGGGATACCCATAACTACTCCCGCGTAGATGGTTAGTGCGTATAGGCTCGTAGCCAACTCAGATCAAATACCAAGATCTCGTTAAGCGTGTTAAGTATCCGCGAACGCCGAACAGGGCCAGGCCCACCTGTCTCCTAGGTGGTCTCAACCTGCCCTGCCGCTCCGCCACAAGTAACAGTCGGGGGCCGTCGGGAGCCCAGGCCCACCTCTACCGGGATGGAGCCACCTGTCCTTTCAGCCCCCAACTCCGAACAGTATCACAGGTAATGTAACCGTGTAAAGTATATAGTATATGCCCGTGATCACCTCCCGAAGTGATCACAGCCCAGTAGTATAGCATGGCAGACGGACAAGAGTGTAGGGCCGCTGATGGAACACTAGCATCCTATACTAAGCATTTAGGATTGTGGGTAAGGTATCAATGACTGTAGCAGCAATGACAGGCTATGCATCAGAATAGGATTAACAGAAAGCAGTAACATGCTACACTACTCTAATGCAAGCAGTATAGAGAAGAGTAGGCGATATCTGGTGATCAAAGGGGGGCTTGCCTGGTTGCTCTGGCAAGAGAGAGGGGTCGCCAACTCCGTAGTCGAACTGGTCAGCAGCAGCGTCGGTCTCGTAGTCTACCGGAGAGAAGAGGGGGAAGAAATAATGAATACAGAGCAAACAAAGCACCACAAAATATATCAAGGCAATACGCGGTGTTCGGTGTGCCCTAACGCGGTAGTAGGTGATACCGGTGAAGGGGGGGAAAACCCCCGGGAAAGTATTCCCGGTGTTTCGTGTTTTCGGGCAGAGGAGCCGGAGGGGGAAAGTTGCGGGTTCGATAGGTTAGGGGTGTGTGGCGGACGAACGGACCGCGTATCCGGATTCGTCTCGTCGTTCTGAGCAACTTTCATGTTGAAAATATTTTAATCCGAGTTACGGATTAAAAGATATGATTTTCTAAAGATTTTATTAATTTCTGGAATTTAATTAATTATTTAATTAATTCGAAAAATGGATTAATGACGTCAGCATGATGTCATGCTGACGTCAGCAGTCAACCGAGTTGACTTGGTCAACCTGACATGTGGGTCCAGTGGGACCCACCTGTCATTGTCTGTTTAGGTTAATAATAGATTAGTCAATATAATTACTATTTAATTAACCTACCTAGTTAATTAAATTAATTAAACCGGATTAATTAACTTAATTAATTCATTAGATAATTAATTAATTAATAATTAATTTTATTAAATCATTTATTTATTTATTTTTAATTTCTTTTTTTTGTAAAACGTTATGGGCATGGGGCCCATCTGTCATAGGCCCCAGGGGCCTTAACGGGCACGGGCACGCGGGCGCTGGGTATACGGGCGTAACGGGCGAAGGGCGTGCGTCGGGCGTCCGGCCGAACGGGACTGGCGAGGGGGCGCGGCGGACGAAGGCCGCCGCGGCGCGGCGAGGCTCCGGCCATGGCGCGGTGGGACGCGGGCTCGCCGGCAGCAACAGGGGGAAACACGAGCGGGGTTCGGCGCAGGTGGGTGCGGGGGCGTGCCTAGGCACCCACCACGCGAGGGGAGGCGAGGCCGGCCAGGGCTGTGCCCAGCGGCGGCGAGGCCACGGCGGCCAGCGCGGGCGCGGGCGAGGCGAGGACGGCCAGTGAGCGCGGCGGTGCGTCCCGGGACGGAGGGGAAGCGGAGGAGGGGTGGACGGGGCCTCACCGGGGCCCTGAAGTTGTGCTAAAGACTGCTCGGGGAGGCGCTGGGGCTGCGGGGCGAAGGCGACTCCAGTGGCGTGGGTCGGTGAGGACCGGCGGGGAGGAGATGATGACGGGGCGGCGTCAGACGTCGAGGGCGCGGTCGCGGTCGGCGCAGCGAGAGGAGTCGTCGAGGGAGAGGGGACGGGGGCGCGAGGACGAGGGCGGGGACCTGCGAGGCGGCACAGGGCGACGGCCACGGGGCCAGCCCCGATCCGATCTGGATCGGGGGGAGGGAGAGATGAGGGAGTGAGAGGAGCGAGGGGGGAGTGGGGATCGGGCAGAGGCGTTTCGTGCGTCGTGTGTGTGTGTGGCGGCGCACGGGAGGGAATGAAGGGAGCGAGAGGTGAGGGCTAGGGTTAGAGCGGGGTGGCTGGGCTGGCCGGTTGTGCGGGGGGGGAGAGGTGGGCCGGCCTGGGTGGGCTGGCCGACTGGGCCGGCCGGTTGGCTAGCTGGGTCGGTTGGCCCGGGGGTTTGGGGGTTTCTTTTTCCCTTTTTTTGTTAGTTTGTTTTCTGTTTTCTTTTATTATTTCTTTCTTTCTTTATTTTAGTTGCATTTTAATTTAGTAAAATATGCACTTAGTATTTCAACTTAGTCCATAGTCACACACAAAAAATCTAGACCCCAAATAACTTAGTTTGACATTTTATTAATTATAAAAGATATTTAATTAATTGTTTTGCTACTGTTTTATTTTCTTTTGAGCATTTAATTTTTTTATAAAAATGTGGTTTCATCACCATAATTACCTATGTATTATTTGGTTCACTCCGAACATTTACATTTTAATATTTGAAAACTTTTATTGTTTGCTCGATTTTGAATTTGAAATTCGAACTAGGTTCCGAACTAACGCGAGTTTATCCACAGTAACCGAGGTGACGTGGCATCATTAGCGGGGATTACTGTAGCTTAATTACCCGGGCGTCACAATTCTCCTCCACTACAAGAAATCTCGTCCCGAGATTTAAGAGGGGAGTAAGGGGGAAGTTCTGGTTATTCTAATGGATCTTCTCGAAGAAGTTAATCCCTTTCGTTGATGTCTTCAATTCTTTATTCCAAAGCATCATGATGAAGTTGTCGTCCTTTCTTTGAGGAACTCCATCGTACTTACGAATAGGTACGGGGCAGCTCTACAATGATAGGATGTTATAAGGGAAATTCATCTGGGGGTATCCCAAGAATGAACATATGAGTATCTCTCGAGTTGAACAAATGACACACATCGAGAGCAAAGTAAGACGGTGTAATAAGAAGTTTCAAGCGGATAGGCAATCATTCATTGCCTGAAGCAGAGTGCGAAAGGGGTTCAGAGCAACGGGAATAAGTATTGTGTCCGATACCAGAATAGATCAACAGGCAAGTGGCCCGTGAATTACATACATAGTCAAGCACGAGGAATAACTCTGACAACAGGGTGTACAGGAGAGTCAGGTTTTGATCCTGTGGAACTGTGGGTTATGGGCCCACCATGTGGGTTAAAAGTAGGAAAGGCGGTGACGTCTTGCACAATCATGTAAGCAAGGCATGTCAGAGGAGAGTCTATGGGTCATGTCGGCAACAACATAGGTACCAAGGGCGAGGGACGAAGAGAACCATTTTCCTGCTCGTTGAACGAGGCGGACCAATAGGCAAAGCTCTCGTCCATCGGCGGTTACCGGAAGTTATCAACAGTAGAAACAGGGTTACACCAGACAGGAAGGTACACCGAGGTGTTTACCTAAGCATGGGATTACCACTGCTCGGCTAAGTAGTTTACAAGTAAGTTTGAACAAAACAACGGGAAGGAAAATGTGCTTAAACACGTATATCAGGGGTATATCCTTCCCAAGGACAAGCAGAGCATGATATCCATGACAGGATATTATGAAGAAAACTCCTTAGGTAGGGGAGAGAAATTTCATGATATTACCCATACAGCGGTGTTTGGATAATTGAGCAGGAAACATTTATCATTGGGCTTCAAATGTTCTTGTTGAAAATTGGAGTACCATAGACATGCTTCGAGATAGCATTGACATGGTCTTCGAGCAAAAGGTCAGACTTTAGATATAGGAAGGATCCATTAGGAACAACTTGTAGGATAAGTCTTACAATTTCCTCAGGGAAGAATGGCTGAACTTGCTAAAAAGGATACTGCAATAATAGGTCCTCCACCCAGGGGGGGGTGCTAGGCATGACATCATGTTACCAGGTCATCAAAGGACCAATGTTATAACTCTTGAAAATATGTTCCAACCATCATATCTGATGGAGATTCAGATATGATGGGTGTCAGGATACCTCAGGCTCAGGATGCCCGAGAAGAAAGGTGCAACACAAATTGACGGGATGACACTATAAGATTCTCGGGAAATGAACTAAGAAGTGATTTCCGTTAACAAGAGTTCATCATTAACCCAAGGAGAGGATGATGAGGTGGCTGATGGACTCAGCGGTAATTCAACGAGGTATCCAAAAGATGGATCTCCACAATTATGTGGATAAGGGGATAACATCTGTCAGATGAAACAATAAAATGGGATATGCTCGAGGAAAACATACATAATTAAACATTGGTTGAACGGTGCGCCCGAAATACGGGTTGGGTTGCACGTCCAATGTCGGAATGGTGATTCAATAATCAATAGACTAACAATGAACGGCCGACTATTAACTTCAAAGCAATAGGGTTGCTAGGAGTGCAGGATCCAAACAGCACCGTTCACTTGTTGGTACCCCGTTTGGAATCAACACGAGGACCATGAAAGAGTGGTGATGGTGAGTAGTATCACTATACCGAGAACTCTTTAAGAGGTGGAGCAGTCCTCACAACATCCTTGATACCAAAAGATGGTAATACTCCAAGGTAAGAAAGAACAAATGCTGAATAGTAGGGATCTCAAGGTATAACTCAAAACACGAACAAGTTTGTGTTGAACGGAAGGCAAATAAGTGGTCAAAGGTAACACAAATCATCAGGTGCAAGGATGGTATTTCTCATCATGAACTCAATTGATATCCTGGAAGAGCTCATAAGGTTGATGATGATCACGACGCATTTGTCGAGAGATTTCATGAAGATGTAATCAATCAGTGATGACATCAAGTCAAAGGATTAATGAAGCGGAAGGTTATTGGAACCATGGGTAGGACACAAACTCGAAATCAAGCTTGCTGTCCAAGGACCAACGGTATGAAGAGGAAGATCGATTGTAAGATTAGCTCACCGTCGAATTTTGTGCTCCGAGGAGAAGGACCCGGTAGCACAGTTAAAATTTAGCATGTTAATGATATAGCCGATCAGGCTAGGAATGATGTGATCGGGTACAAACTCGTACTTATAGAAGCTTACCGAAGGGTTGTTGAACCGTAGTGTGGACTCGGTTTAGATATTGGTGTCTTTGAGTGTTTAGTAATTCAGAGCCCGTGAAAAATTGGAATCAGTGGGAACGTAGCACTTGATGAAGAACTCATAAGAAGTTATGCAGTTCCATGATAATCTCGAGATACGAGGGGGTAATACTCGACGACAGATCAAAATAGAGGGTGGACTGGGGTATTGATCCATAGGAGACAATTGTTTTAACTTGTCCGAGAAGTGAGATCAAAGAAGAACAATCATGGTCGGAACCACGGTTGCAAGGGATCAATTCACAGATACCATATGTTAGTTATCAAGGAAATAGTTATTGTTACAAGAAGCTTCCATGATAGGATATACATCGTGTCCATGGGCATGAACACAAAGTTCAAGGTCGACTCCCACTTCTCCAATGCATACCCTTTCATTCACTTCTCGCTTTCGATGAAGTTATAGCGTTGAAATTTTATCTGGCAAATACCAGAAGAGTACGACTCGTGAAAACTTTCGAGTTCACACATATTAAGGAAGGCATAGGTTCAACCCATCGGGGCATCTTAGAATCATATACCAGAATCTTTAGAAGTAATTAACTCAAGCTCGAAGGCAGAGCATGGTTGAGAAGCAGACGATACAATTTACCAAAGGCATTATGTATCCGAGAAAAGGCTCACAAGTTTATTGAATATGAAGGGCGTTGTCAGATAAAATCCAACAAAGGATCTGGTGGTCCACAAGGGATCTGACGTGAGCATCGGTACTCAACTAGAGGAAGCAAATTATAGAAACAACTGACTAACTCAATTGTCAAATGCAAAGGAATTATGATTTCCAAATCAAGGGATCAGAAGCAATGCTCTGATTAGGGGTGGATAAGTTGAATAGCCGTAGGGTACAATCAAAGACAATTGGGTTGGTCGAGAACCAATTCGAGTAAAAAGAATGGCAGCTCAGCCAGAAAAGTAATTTATAAGGATCAATGATGATTGCGGGTATTCGCAACATATTGAGTCAACAGACTCAAAATGATAATGACAAGGAATGCCTATAAGATTTCTATACTTACGGGGTTAATCATAATGAAAGCAAACAAGAAATTCCAGAGCAATAGGTTGCTGAGGATTTTCGGAATATCGGGTGGTATTTCGAAGACTTTTGTGTAACACATGAACAACTGGGGGATGAGCGGATACTCGATAAGTGCAAGAATTTATTTGAAGGGGGTATTCATGTGGCAAGGAACTGCTAGGCAGTAGGCACAAAGTATTCTCGGAACAATAGAGAAAACTTCGGGGTATCTTGTAATAACAAGATCAATGGGGGATGATCATATGAATGGCAAGTGTAAGTAGTTATCCATACGGATTTATCGGTGGTTAGGAATAGCAAAAGTGATGGGCACAAAGTCTCGAGAGAACATCAAAGAGTATCTTCGGAATCTTCTGATGTAGCAGGCGATCCTCTGCAGTAAGGGGCTCTCCGGGTGGATGCGATCACGAGATCCTAATCTTAGAGTTAGCAAATTCATTTAACCCGAATAGTAGAGAGATCAGAGTCCCAGAGTAAAGGTCGAGGAGTAAAAGATCCTACTACCACCCAATGGCGACGTGGGCCCATGGGCCGCACAGCCATGTTAGTAAAAGTTTTGTAAAGTCTAGACTCGACTTCGGCCAAGGAGTTGGAAGGGGGATTCCTACAGGCAGTCGGCTCTGATACCAACTTGTGACGCCCCCGATTCAATCGTACACTAATCATGCACGCAAATGTGTACGATCAAGATCAGGGACTCACGGGGAGATATCACAACACAACTCTACAAATAAAATAAGTCATACAAGCATCATAATACAAGCCAGGGGCCTCGAGGGCTCGAATACAAGTGCTCGATCATAGACGAGTCAGCGGAAGCAACAATATCTGAGTACAGACATAAGTTAAACAAGTTTGCCTTAAGAAGGCTAGCACAAACTGGGATACAGATCGAAAGAGGCGCAGGCCTCCTGCCTGGGATCCTCCTAAACTACTCCAGGTCGTCGTCAGCAGCCTGCACGTAGTAGTAGGCACCTCCAGTGTAGTAGGTCGTCGTCGACGGTGGCGTCTGGCTCCTGGACTCCAGCATCTGGTTGCGACAACCAGAAAGAAGGGAAAGGGGAAAAAGGGGGAGAAAGCAACCGTGAGTACTCATCCAAAGTACTCGCAAGCAAGGAGCTACACTACATATGCATGGGTATATGTGTAAGGAGGCCATATCAGTGGACTGAACTGCAGAATGCCAGAATAAGAGGGGGATAGCTAATCCTGTCGAAGACTACGCTTCTGGCAGCCTCCGTCTTGCAGCATGTAGAAGAGAGTAGATTGAAGTCCTCCAAGTAGCATCTCCAAGTAGCATATCCAGGTAGCATCTCCAAGCGCATCTCCAGTCGCATCGCATAGCATAATCCTACCCGGCGATCCTCTCCTCGTCGCCCTGTAGAAAAGCGATCACCGGGTTGTCTGTGGAACTTGGAAGGGTGTGTTTTATTAAGTATCCGGTTCTAGTTGTCATAAGGTCAAGGTACAACTCCAAGTCGTCCTGTTACCGAAGATCACGGCTATTCGAATAGATTAACTTCCCTGCAGGGGTGCACCACATAACCCAACACGCTCGATCCCATTTGGCCGGACACACTTTCCTGGGTCATGCCCGGCCTCGGAAGATCAACACGTCGCAGCCCCACCTAGGCAAAACAGAGAGGCCAGCACGCCGGTCTAAACCTAAGCGCGCAGGGGTCTGGGCCCATCGCCCTGAGCACACCTGCACGTTGCGTGGGCGGCCGAAAGCAGACCTAGCCTAGTGGCGTTCCAGTCCAATTCGGCGCGCGCCGCTCCGTCGCTGACGTCTGAAGTGCTTCGGCTGATACCACGACGTCGGGATACCCATAACTACTCCCACGTAGATGGTTAGTGCGTATAGGCTCGTAGCCGACTCAGATCAAATACCAAGATCTCGTTAAGCGTGTTAAGTATCCGCGAACGCCGAATAGGGCCAGGCCCACCTGTCTCCTAGGTGGTCTCAACCTGCCCTGCCGCTCCGCCACAAGTAACAGTCGGGGGCCGTCGGGAACCCAGGCCCACCTCTACCGGGATGGAGCCACCTGTCCTTTCAGCCCCCAACTCCAAAAAGTATCACAGGTAATGTAACCGTGTAAAGTATATAGTATATGCCCGTGATCACCTCCCGAAGTGATCACAGCCCAGTAGTATAGCATGGCAGACGGACAAGAGTGTAGGGCCGCTGATGGAACACTAGCATCCTATACTAAGCATTTAGGATTGCGGGTAAGGTATCAATGACTGTAGCAGCAATGACAGGCTATGCATCAGAATAGGATTAACAGAAAGCAGTAACATGCTACACTACTCTAATGCAAGCAGTATAGAGAAGAGTAGGCGATATCTGGTGATCAAAGGGGGGGCTTGCCTGGTTGCTCTGGCAAGAGAGAGGGGTCGCCAACTCCGTAGTCGAACTGGTCAGCAGCAGCGTCGGTCTCGTAGTCTACCGGAGAGAAGAGGGGGAAGAAATAATGAATACAGAGCAAACAAAGCACCACAAAATATATCAAGGCAATACGCGGTGTTCGGTGTGCCCTAACGCGGTAGTAGGTGATACCGGTGAAGGGGGGGAAACCCCCGGGAAAGTATTCCCGGTGTTTCGTGTTTTCGGGCAGAGGAGCCGGAGGGGGAAAGTTGCGGGTTCGATAGGTTAGGGGGGTGTGGCGGACGAACGGACTGCGTATCCGGAATCGTCTCGTCGTTCTGAGCAACTTTCATGTTGAAAATATTTTAATCCGAGTTACGGATTAAAAGATATGATTTTCTAAAGATTTTATTAATTTCTGGAATTTAATTAATTATTTAATTAGTTCGAAAAATGGATTAATGACGTCAGCATGATGTCATGCTGATGTCAGCAGTCAACCGAGTTGACTTGGTCAACCTGACATGTGGGTCCAGTGGGACCCACCTGTCATTGTCTGTTTAGGTTAATAATAGATTAGTCAATATAATTACTATTTAATTAACCTACCTAGTTAATTAAATTAATTAAACCGGATTAATTAACTTAATTAATTCATTAGATAATTAATTAATTAATAATTAATTTTATTAAATCATTTATTTATTTATTTATTTATTTTTAATTTCTTTTTTTTTGTAAAACGTTATGGGCATGGGGCCCATCTGTCATAGGCCCCAGGGGCCTTAACGGGCACGGGCACGCGGGCGCTGGGTATACGGGCGTAACGGGCGAAGGGCGTGCGTCGGGCGTCCGGCCGAACGGGACTGGCGAGGGGGCGCGGCGGACGAAGGCCGCCGCGGCGCGGCGAGGCTCCGGCCATGGCGCGGTGGGACGCGGGCTCGCCGGCAGCAACAGGGGGAACACGAGCGGGGTTCGGCGCAGGTGGGTGCGGGGGCGTGCCTAGGCGCCCACCACGCGAGGGGAGGCGAGGCCGGCCAGGGCTGTGCCCAGCGGCGGCGAGGCCACGGCGGCCAGCGCGGGCGCGGGCGAGGCGAGGACGGCCAGTGAGCGCGGCGGTGCGTCCCGGGACGGAGGGGAAGCGGAGGAGGGGTGGACGGGGCCTCACCGGGGCCCTGAAGTTGTGCTAAAGACTGCTCGGGGAGGCGCCGGGGCTGCGGGGCGAAGGCGACTCCAGTGGCGTCGGGGCGGCGCAGGGTCCTCGGGTGCGGCGTGGGTCGGTGAGGACCGGCGGGGAGGAGATGATGACGGGGCGGCGTCAGACGTCGAGGGCGCGGTCGCGGTCGGCGCAGCGAGAGGAGTCGTCGAGGGAGAGGGGACGGGGGCGCGAGGACGAGGGCGGGGGCCTGCGAGGCGGCACAGGGCGACGGCCACGGGGCCAGCCCCGATCCGATCTGGATCGGGGGGAGGGAGAGATGAGGGAGTGAGAGGAGCGAGGGGGGAGTGGGGATCGGGCAGAGGCGTTTCGTGCGTCGTGTGTGTGTGGCGGCGCACGGGAGGGAATGAAGGGAGCGAGAGGTGAGGGCTAGGGTTAGAGCGGGGTGGCTGGGCTGGCCGGTTGTGCGGGGTGGGGAGAGGTGGGCCGGCCTGGGTGGGCTGGCCGACTGGGCCGGCCGGTTGGCTAGCTGGGTCGGTTGGCCCGGGGGTTTGGGGGTTTCTTTTTCCCTTTTTTTGTTAGTTTGTTTTCTGTTTTCTTTTATTATTTCTTTCTTTCTTTATTTTAGTTGCATTTTAATTTAGTAAAATATGCACTTAGTATTTCAACTTAGTCCATAGTCACACAAAAAAAATCTAGACCCCAAATAACTTAGTTTGACATTTCATTAATTATAAAAGATATTTAATTAATTGTTTTGCTACTGTTTTATTTTCTTTTGAGCATTTAAATTTTTTATAAAAATGTGGTTTCATCACCATAATTACCTATGTATTATTTGGTTCACTCCGAACATTTACATTTTTAATATTTGAAAACTTTTATTGTTTGCTCGATTTTGAATTTGAAATTCAAACTAGGTTCCGAACTAACGCGAGTTTATCCACAGTAACCGAGGTGACGTGGCATCATTAGCGGGGATTACTGTAGCTTAATTACCCGGGCGTCACACCAAGAGGGCCTTTATTTCTTCCAGTCCTGCCGTGGCCGCATCTGTCCACTCGAAGTGTTCGGTGCGTCGAAGAAGATGATACAGAGGTAGTGCCTTTTCTCCTAATCGGGAGATAAAGCGGCTTAAGGTTGCCACGCATCCAGTTAATTTCTGGATCTGCTTGAGGTCTGTTGGGATAGCCAACTGTGACAGAGCTCGGATTTTTTCCGGATTTTCTTCAATTCCTCTATTGGAAACGATGAAGCCGAGCAATTTCCCGGAGGGTACACCGAAGACACATTTCTCCGGGTTGAGCTTGATGTCATATGTTCGGAGCTTATCGAACGTGAGCCTCAAGTCATCCATTAGAGTTTCAACGTGTCTTGTTTTAATGACCACGTCGTCTATGTAAGCATCTACTGTTTTGCCGATTTGTTTTTCCAGGCATGTCTGAATCATGCGTTGATAGGTTGCGCCGGCGTTTTTTAACCCGAAAGGCATTGTATTGAAACAGAAGGGGCCGTATGGCATGATGAAGGCTGTTGCGGCTTGGTCAGACTCTACCATCTTGATCTGATGGTATCCGAGTATGCGTCGAGGAAACACAATGAGTCGTATCCTGCGGTGGCGTCGATAATTTGATCAATGCGGGGGAGGGGGAAGGGATCCTTGGGACAAGCCTTATTGAGGTCTTTGAAATCGACACATAGGCGCCATGATTTGTCCTTTTTTGGTAACATTACCAGGTTTGCTAGCCAATCCGGATGTTTTATGTCTCTGATGAATCCGGCCTCTAGTAGCTTGGCTAGCTCTTCTCCCATGGCTTGCCGCTTAGGCTCTGAGAAATGCCTAAGAGTCTGCTTGACTAGCTTGTATCCTTTTAGAATATTGAGGCTGTGTTTAGCCAACCTGCATGGGATGCCTGGCATGTCTGAAGGATGCCAGGAGAAAATATCCCAATTCTCGCGCAGGAAATCTCGCAGTGCGGCATCTACTGTGGGGTTCAGCTGTGTCCCAATGGAAGCTATCTTTGTAGGGTCCGTTGGGTGGACCTGGAATTTGACTATCTCATCCGCGGGCTTGAAAGAGGTGGACTTGGGTCGCTTGTCTAGTATCACATCGTCTCTGTCCACTGTAGCTCGCAGCGTTGTCAGTTCTTCGGCTGCGAGGCCTTTTGATAATGCCTCCAGGGCTAGTGCGGCAGTTTTATTTTTGGTGCGGAGTGCGATGTCCGGATCACTAGCTAGAGTGATTATTCCATTTGGCCCGGGCATTTTGAGCTTCATGTACCCGTAATGGGGTATAGCTTGGAAGCTCGTGAATGTGCCTCGCCCTAAGAGGGCGTGGTATCCGCTGTTGAACGGGGCCACTTGGAATGTGATTTCTTCAGACCTATAATTCTCCGGCGTGCCGAATACCACATCCAGTGTGATTTTTCCTGCACATCGCGCCTCCCGACTGGGGATGATTCCCCTGAAGGTTGTGCTGCTTCGCTCAATGCGGTTCTTGTCAATTTCCATCTTGCTGAGGGTTTCCTCATAGATGAGGTTTAGTCCGCTTCCGCCGTCCATGAGAACTTTAGTGAGCCGGAAGCCGTCCACGATTGGACTAAGGACCAAAGTGGTTGGTGCCCGGACTATTCGGAATTGAGGTTCGTCACTGGCGTTATAGGTTACAGCCATGTCGTTCCATGGATTTATTGTTGCCATGTGGCAAACTTTGGCGAGACTGCGTTGAGCTCGCTTGCGCCTATTGTTTGAGGCAAAAGTCTCGAAGACTGTCAATACCGTATTGTTATTTCCAGCAGGATGTTGTTCTGCTGTATGGTTTATGAGGAAATCCTCGCCACTCTTCGCTACCTGCCGGAGTATCCAACATGCTCTAAGGCTATGAGTTGGCATGGCATCCGGTGTGTTGTGAAGTTTGCAAGGCCCATTGAGCCATTCCTCCAATATGGTTCCATGCCTTGTATCAGGCTTTGGTCTTTTTGTAATTAAATCAGGCAACTTATGAGAGTTTGCCCTTTTAGCGAGAGCCAGATTGTCCCAGAAGTTTGTTTGGGGTTTCCAAGTGCTTTCCATTGCACAGTATTTCCGCACTATGGCCACTAAGTCGGCGAAGTGTACTATGTCACTGCGACTTATAGCGCTGAGGATCCCTTTGTCCGTGCAATTGTTGCAAAAGAGGGAGATCGTGTCTTCCTCGCGACAGTCCTTAACCCTGTTTAACACAAGGAGGAATCTGGCCCAGTAATGATGTACTGTATCTTGTGGCTCTTGTCTGATATGCAGAAGATTGAATAAATCTGGGTGGGAGGGTGGTTTTGAATTCGAATCCTGACCCAATCCAAAACCCAGGGTCCAAGAAGCTTCCGAGTTTAACATCGTGGGCTCCGAGATGTTGCCCAATTTCTTCGGCCCGCCACCCGACTCTGAATTCGGGGTTTGGGCCATGTCCTCCCGCGAGCGGGTGTCCGACTCAGGGATCTCGGAAATCTGGACATAGTTCGTCCTCAAAACGGAGGGAGAATTCGGATGATGCTCTTCCAATACCACTATCTCATGGGTGACCGGCAGAGAGTAAATCTCCCTTTGGTCGGGTTTAAGCCCGATCCTGTCATAGTCCATAGCGACACCCAGGGCAGCCATGCGATCCAAGAGATGACGGAAGAGAGATCCTGTCATAGTCGGGTTTAAGACCGGAAGAGAGATCCATTGGGTCCATCTGTTCGGCGAATTCCGAATCGACGTGGAGGCTGTTTTTGATGACTCGAGAAGTCATCGTCAGCGCGACAGCCGATCGAGCGGTCATGACAAAGCCGCCCAGCCGGAGAGTTTGGCCTAGGGCCAGGGCTCCCCCAGAGATGATGTTGTCCCTGACAACGAGACGAGCCATCAAGCCTTATCCTAAAGACACAGTGGAACTCTCAATGAAAGCACCAATGTCGGTGTCAAAACCGGTGGATCGCAGGTAGGGGGTCCCGAACTATGCGTCTCAGGCTAATGGTAACAGGAGACTGGGGACACGATGTTTACCCAGGTTCGGGCCCTCTCGATGGAGGTAATACCCTACTTCCTGCTTGATTGATCTTGATGATATGAGTATTACAAGAGTTGATCTACCACGAGATCAGAGAGGCTAAACCCTAGAAGCTAGCCTATGGTATGATTGTTGTTGTGTCCTATGGACTAAACCCTCCGGTTTATATAGACACCGGAGGGGGCTAGGGCTACACAGAGTCGGTTAAAGAGAAGGAGATCTACATCTGAATCGCCAAGCTTGCCTTCCACGCCAAGGAGAGTCCCATCCGGACACGGGACGAAGTCTTCAATCTTGTATCTTCATAGTCCAATAGTCCGCCCAAAGTACATAGCCCGGCTGTCCGGATACCCCCTTATCCAGGACTCCCTCAGTGACCGCCCCGACCTCCTCTTCCCCCTCTTCCACGCCACCTCGCCCCCTTCCCTCCTATAAATGCGTCGGCCCCGCCGCCCCCTCTCTCCCCTCTCCTCCTCCTCCGCTGCAACCACCGCCCTCGCCGAAGCTCCCACCCAGACGAGATCTGTCGCTGCCGCCGCGCTCCGTTCTGATGCCCCCGAGCGCCGCCGACCCCACCAACCTCACCGCCACGCCGCGCCACCCCTTCCCCGCTACTCCGTCGTCGCCTTCGAGGCACGAAGCCGTCGCCCCATTCATTGCCGAGTCGCCACCATCATCTTCTCCGGCGACGTCGACGCCCACCGCCGCGGTAAGCCACCAGCCGCCCTCGTCCGTTCGATCTAGGATAGACGGCTAAGATTAGATCTAGCCGTTTTTTTATTTCCAAACCGGTACACGTTAAATAGCGAACGCTGGCTGTTTACCTCTTCGCAGCGAACAAATTCATTAGTTAGCGTTCGGTAACGAACATTCACTTTTTAGTTTTTTTCTTTTTCTGTTATTTTCGGCCAGGGACCCATCTATGAATAGTATGTTTACATATTAGTCCCTGTACTTCAATCGATCACAACTTTTCGCTCGTTGGTTCAAATCCAACGAAACCAACGCCCACTTCTTCGTTTGATCCCCTCTATCCAGCTAATCAACTTAAACATGTTTTGAAAGTTTTAAAATTTGAATTCAAACAGATTTGTATTTGAACTTCGTTTGATCATAACTTGAGTTTCATAAATCCGATTTAGTTGATTCTTTTTGCAACTCGAAGCTCTTGACCTAAACTTTCTGATAAGGCCAAATTCACTTAATTTTGGTACTATTAGAAATTGTTTTCTGTTGCAAGATTCATTTGCTTGGTTTCGAAGTTTTCCGAATTGTTTTCTTCATTCTTTCCGATCTTTTGAGTGATTGCTTATGTGTGGTTAATATTGCTTGCTTACGATAGATTGAACAGAGTGTGACGAATAGAACTATCAGGAGTCGAGTGCGAAGGTTCTTCATCAATAGTACAGGCAAGTTCACACTTTGATCATATCCCTTTCATACCCAGTTTTTATGCATTAGTTTCACCCTCAAACATTGCATGGTTAGGAGTTGATAACATGTGGGTATTGGGAAGTAGTTGATGAGGTAGGGACCTATTGTCCTGCATTCAAACCTTGGGAGTTACTTCTACATTATGCTTATACTACTATGCTATGCTCGTAGACATGGTTTGGTTTGAGTGATTCATGACAGATGTGAGAGTTATTATTAATGGTTAACTTAAGGTGGTTACTTTAATACACATCTGGGTGGAATGGTTGGGGCACCCTGGAGTACCCAGTGGTTTGCCCGGGCACCTGGAAAACCCAGTGCTTGCCCAAGGGGATCCCGGAGTACCCGTGTGATCACCCTACGAAATGCCACCCAGGCTCAAAGGGATCATAAGATTATTCATGCTAGAGACTTCTGTGTGCAGCCACAAGCCATTATGGGCTCTGGCATAGTTGATTAAGTTGCATGAGCTCTTGAAGAGGTGGACTAGCATTTGTAGGGGGATTGTAGGTGTACCGGTCCGTCCAGAGTAGAGAGTAAATGTTTCTGAAAGACTGTTGGGTCATCCGTTTCTCAAACACCTTGTAGTGCGAGAAATCCAACAGAGGCGATCGAGTCTTGTGGGGAAAAGTGTGCAAACCTCTGCAAAGTGTACAAACTAATCATGGTTAGCCGTGTCCCCATTATGGACGTTTTGAGTATCTAGTTCTTGGATTATCATGTTGATCTCATCACGTTACTTAAATAATTTGTTGGGTTGATGATTATTAACTTGGGATTGAGTTGGAGGAACCTTCTCAATATTTTCAACAAACTTTGTAGTTAAATAAAATATATTCCTTTGTTGTATGGAAAAACTAGCTTTATGCAAAAATAAACTTAGAGCTTTCCACCAGCCAAATATGCATGTAGTGATAGCTATTGTTCATCATTTATCCTATGGTGTGAATTTGCCAGTACATTCAATGTACTGACCTACATGGCTGCAACGTCTCATGTTGCAGGATTCCTACGACGAGTAAGTGAAATGTTAGGGTTACGATTTCTACACTCAACTTTGCCGTTGGTGTTGATGGGAATCCACAACCTTGTTGTTTCTTCCACTTTATGGATTGAGGTAATAGTATTTACGTTACTTTATACATGTGATTTATCTCTGTTATAAATCCTCGAGTAATGTGTGTGTCAGCATACCGATCCAGGGATGACACTTAAGTACAGAGACTTGACCGTTCGAGGTCGGGTCGCTACAAGATGGTATCAGAGCACGTGTTGACTGTAGGACGTGATCGTAGAGACTAGTAAGCCCATAGGAAAGGTTTTCTCTACTACTTTATTTTTTTAAAGCTATCTTACCTCTCTTCTTTTCTGAGCTTTATCAATTTCCCTTTTTGTTAGACCATACCCCTTTCCCCTTTTGACCACATGAAGATTCGACTGATGAGATCATTCCAAGAAGTACAAGATATCAGACAACTAAGACTACTTTGGAATAAGGAGGATTTTTACCGTGCATTATAATGACGGAAACTACAACGGTTAAGACTCTGAAGACTAGGAGAATTTGAAGGCTTTGAAGAATTTCCAGATTTGTATGACCTAGGAAGGCACCCCTTATGGAACTTGGCCGACTAAGGAAGCTGTCAATACCCGAGATCAAGGGTATCGAAGAAAGACCGGAACATGGAGCATTAGAACTCAAAGTTTTGTCAAGAAAACTCTAAGGAAGGAGATATCAACTATGGAATGATAGCTCATGGAAATAACAAGAGCAGTAACATGGCTATCCATGATGTTAACGCCCGCTTATGCTAGTATCACCGTGCTGAGTTAAGCCTGCATTTCTTTGGAAGGATTGGATGGCTGATGGAGCACCTATCAGCAAAGGATGCACTTTTAACCTTAGCTGGTGCATCGCCAGGATCTGGAGTATTACATGAAAAAAATTTAAAGGGACCTTTAGGAGTCATATTTGACAAGGAGGCAATTCGTGAAGAACTCAGGAACCAGAAGCTAAAAGTAGCCAAGCTGGAGGAGCTAAAACCTTGAGATACCGGAGATTTGTCAGGAACTAAAAGGTAGTAGAACCATGGCTCATGCCAAGGATGTTGAAACCCAGAAGTTTGGAACGCAACTCCAGAAATATTAAAGGATGTCACTAGAGACTTCGCGTCAATGGAGATCTGGCAGAGGAACTTGAGAAGGACAAGCATGAGCGGAAGAAGCCATCGGAGACATGAACAAGAAGAGTTTGGTGACTTTGAAGATTTATTGACCTTTAGAAGACCAAACCCCTGTTATATACTTACGTTATATGCGACGATTGTGAGCTATCAATTGTTTGATGTTTTTCCAACAGCCACAAAAATAAAATGCCTTTTCAAAAAACTATTGTTTGTATTGTGTGTACCCCTCTCTATCTCTCTTATCTCACCCCAAAATCCCTGGACCCAATAGAGGATGAATGGAGATGAGCCCATATTATCTGGACCGATGAGTCAATTGGAGATAGACCGATGGATTCAGGACATGGAGGATCACATGAAGAATAACCCTATAGCCGGCAAGGATATGGCCTAGCATGCTCTTCAATGATTTGAAAGAGGTGCTGCTGCTTGGTGGAGGATGTACCAAACCATCAATGGATGGCAAGGAGTAACCACTTGGGAAGAATTTAAGTTGACTTTTCCAAAGTCTTGGTTTGTGTCATAGAGATGGAGCCTTATGGAAATGATATGAAGAAATCTTGTGCTTGCAAGCTCTGTGGAGAAATAGGACACAACCATAAAGAACACAAGGATGAATGCCCTCATTTTGAAGAAAGTCACCCAGGTGAAGAATGCCCAACTAGGAAGATTACTTGTTACTTGTGTGAAGGGACTACCCACTACCCTGCTCAGTGTCACATTTACCCCATGGTACAAAGAACCATCCAGCAGAACAAAGAGGCAATGAAAGGAGCCATCATGGAAATTTTAGAAGAAACAGTGATGAAGGAAGATGTCGAGGAAACACACAAAGGAAACAAAATTAAAGCCTACACCAAGTCATGCTATTCCTGTGGAGAAGAAGGACACATCTCCCAAAATTGTCTAAATAGGGTTCTAGTAGAATTCCCGACAGAGGATGTCGAGTATGACCCACAAGAAATAGAAGCCCTATTTGGAACGGAAAAGTCCAGGAAGAGAAGTAGATTGGATTCCAGGAAGGAACTGATCCATATCATTTGTTTCAGGTGCAAGGAGTCAGGGCACTACTTCAGCAATTGCCCAAAAAGGAAACCTCGAGACTTGTCAGAAGTGATATGTTTCTTCTATAATGAAGTAGGGCACTTTGCTAGAAATTTTCTCAAGGAGAAGGAGACTTGTGCTAAATAGTTGAGTTAGCAACAAAAGAAATATAGTTGTAGTAGTGGGAACATTTCTTTTTATATTGAGGTGTTGAGTTGAGGTATGTAATGGAAATGCAGGAGATTGTAATACTTTGAGAATCAATGAAGTTAGCATTGTTGGTGCTGATTTAGATTTTATGAGTTGTTACTCTATGAATAAAGATTTTGACTATTTTCGAGGATATGAGTAATATGGTCTATGGAAGAATTGGAGCGTTTCAAGGGTGGTAGTACCCTGTGAAGACCCTTGACCCCTGGAAAAGATAATGATATTCCACGAAGTGGACTACGAACAAAATAAGTATGAGTTTTATCTCAATAAGTGGGAATACCCCAAGAGTATGAAGGTATGAAATACTATTGGATATAAAGGAGGTATAATGTTGGTAACATGGAGCAATTGTAACTCCATGGAGAGTATGAGTAATCACATCTTAGTTTGGTACCAATAGAAGGAAGGGAGACAGTACAATTGGATGGATTTAAGAATGCTAGGAAGGTGGAGGTTGGAATGGTGATCAATTGCCCCAAGGATGAGTTCAAGGTTTACAAGTGATGAGATGGGTCATAACCCACATGCCCCAGGACCTGCCAAGAATGCAAGCACACTCTTGATGAAGGATAAACCCTGGAAGAAGATACGACTTTATCAACCGACGTTTTTATAGGAGCAAGGCAAAACCTGAGAGTTGTGAAGGAATGGTACGTTGTTTGTCTGGCTTGCAGAATCAATGGATTATCCGAACTTAGTTCGTTGACAAGAGAAATTCTGCAATGCTTGTGAGGATGACTGAGTGTTAGAATGAGAGATTCACTAAACCATGTACAAGGTAATGATTTGGGTGCAGGATGGATTGATCACCATACCGACTTACTCTTATTATTTGCCTTGCTATACGGGGTGGTAAATCTGAGTGACTTGCCTATAGTAGAGAGACGACGATATTAAACCTTGTTTCAACCTTAGAATGGTATAAGTATTTTTTCCCTTGTACAAGGCAGCTGTTGCCAATCGTAGGACATACGGTTAGGTTCAACCCAGACCCGTTTTCTGCAGGAGAAACCATAAATTGTTGACCGCCATGAGATATCGATAGTTGTTTAGTATTGGCGCCACACTCGTCAGCTAAGACGACCCAGTCACAAAAGAACCTATCAAGATAAAAGGACAGAAGAATTGAGGAAAAAGGTTATGCCATTATCGGAAGAGCCCAGAGAAGGAATTATCCTGAAGATCTGAGAAGATCAATATTGTCAACAATAAGGATGGAGCATATGAGTTTTGATGGAACCGCAACGATGTTTCTAAGAGTGGATTTTGAGACCCAATGTGATGATCAATGGATTTTGAGAAGACCCCAAACCTAATCTAAGTCTTGCTAGCCTCTCCGAATCTCGAGGACGAGATTCATTTTAAGGGTGGTAGGTTTGTAACATCCCAAAATTCTAAATTTTGGAATGTTATATTAAATAGATAGTTTTGATTGATTGTATAATTGCTTGTCTGAAATTGAGTGAAACTTGAAACTTCTGAAAGTTAAATGAGAGGGAATAATATGACTTTCCCAAAACTTTCACTTTGCTTTTCTGATCTCTATGAATTCAAATTCTTTTCAAATAAAAAACCCTAGAGAGAAGATTACATGACTTATTCCATTTAAAAAATGAAAAGGGTTTTGAAAAGATTTGAATTTCATTTGGAAATATTTTAAATTCAGAAACTTTATGCAACTCAATGATTTTCATGAGAGAAGATAAAATGACTTCTTCAAAACATATGAATATGAGTTGGGAGTTTAAAAGAATCCAATTTAGGGTCCCTTTGAAATTATTTTTCAATTGGGAGATATTTGGGTTTTATTCAAATTATTTTTCTCCAAAATTAAAATATATGGAATAGGATAAAATGATTCCCTACAGTAGAAAAATGGAGAGAAATAAATTTGAAATCATTTTGGTATTTTTAAAATGATTTTTATTGGGTTTTATTGCATGAGTAGCACTCTTTGATTTATTTAAAATTTTGTGGATTTTATTTGATGCTAGAAAAATGTTCATCTTGTAGGAAAGGATTTTTTGAAAATTTTGATATATTATATGCCTATATAATATTTAAACTTTTCCTCCCGCCGACTGGGCCGGCCCAAGGCCGAGCCACAGCCATGGCCCAGCCTAGACGCGCTCGTCCCCGAGCTCGGGACGGAGTCCCGAGCCGCCACGCGACGCCGCTGACCTTGACGGCCGTGACCGCCCCGGCCTCCTCTGCCCCCTCCTCCACGCCACCTCGACCCCTCCCCTCCTATAAATGCGCCGGCCCCGCCGCCCCCTCTCTCCCCTCTCCTCCTCCTCCACCGCAACTGCCGCCCTCGCCAGAGCTCTCGCCCCGACGAGATCTGCCGCCAACGCCACGCTCCGTTCCGACGCCCCCGAGCGCCGCCGACCCCACCAACCACACCGTCGCGCCGCGCCACCCCTTCCCCGCTACTCCGCAGTCGCCTCCGGCGCCCGGAGACGTCGCCCCGTTCATTGCCGAGCCGCTACCGTCGTCTTCTCCAACGATGTCGACACCCACCGCCGTGGTAAGCCACCGGCCGCCCTCGTCCGTTCGATCTAGGATAGACGGCTAGGATTAGATCTAGTCATTTTTTTATTTCCGAACCGATAGACGTTAAATAGAGAACACTCGTTGTTTACCTCTTCGCAGCGAACAAATTCGTCAGTTAGCATTCGGTAACGAACGTTCACTTTTTAGTTTTTTTCTTTTTCTGTTATTTTCGGCTAGGGACCCATCCGTGAATATTATGTTTATAGATTAGTCCATGTACTTCAATCAATCACAACTTTTCGCTCATTGGTCCAAATCTAATGAAACCAATGCCCACTCCTCCGTTATGATCCGCTTTATCCAGCTAATCGACTTAAACATGTTTTGAATGTTTTAAAATTTGAATTCAAATAGATTTTTATTTGAACTTCGTTTGATCGTAACTTGAGTTTCATAACTCCGATTTAGTTGATTCTTTTTGCAACTCGAAACTCTTGACCTAAACTTTCTAATAAAGCCAAATTCACTTAATTTTGGTACTGTTAGAAATTGTTTTCTGTTGCAAGAGTCATTTGCTTGGTTTCGAAGTTTTCCGAATTGTTTTCTTTGTTCTTTCCGATCTTTTGAGTGATTGCTTATGTGTGGTTACTATTGCTTGCTTACGATAGATTGAACGGAATGTGACGAATAGAACTATCAGGAGTTGAGTGTGAAGGTTCTTCATCAACAGTACAGGCAAGTTCACACTTTGATCATATCCCTTTCTTACCCAGTTTTTATGCATTAGTTTCACCCTCAAACATTGCATGGTTAGGAGTTGATAACATGTGGGTATTGGGAAGTAGTTGATGAGGTAGGGACCTATTGTCCTACATTCAAACCTTGGGAGTTACTTCTACGTTATGCTTATACTGCTATGCTATGCTCGTAGACGTGATTTGTTTTGAGTGATTCATGACAGATGTGAGAGTTATTATTAATGGTTAACTTAAGGTGGTTAATTTAATACACATCTGGGTGGAATGGTTGGGGCACTCTGGAGTACCCAGTGGTTTGCCCAGGCACATGGAGAACCCAGTGCTTGCCCAAGGGGATCCCGGAGTACCCGTGTGATCACCCTACAGAATGTCACCCAGACTCAAAGGGATCATAAGATTATTCATGCTAGAAACTTCCGTGTGCAGCCACAAGCCATTGTGGGCTCTGGCATAGTTGAGTAAGTTGCGTGAGCTCTTGAAGAGGTGGACTAGAAGATGTAGGGGGATTGTAGGTGTACCGGTCCATCCAGAGTAGAGAGTAAATGTTTCTAAAAGACTGTGTCTCGGCCATCCATTTCTCAAACACCTTGTAGTGCGAGAAATCCAACGGAGGCGATCGAGTCTTGTGGTGGAAAGTGCGCAAACCTTTGTAGAGTGTACAAACTAATCATGGTTAGCCATGCCCCCGGTTATGGACGTTTTGAGTATCTAGTTCTTGGATTATCATGTTGATCTAATCACGTTACTTAAATAATTTGTTGGGTTGATGATTATTAACTTGGGATTGAGTTGGAGGAACCGTCTCGATATTTTCAACAAACTTTGTAGTTAAATAAAATATATTCCTTTGTTGTAGGGAAAAACTGGCTTTATGCAAAAATAAACTTAGAGCTTTCCACCAGCCAAATATGCATGTAGTGATAGCTATTGTTCATCATTTATCCTATGGCGTGAATTTGCCAGTACATTCAATGTACTGACCTACATGGATGCAATGTCTCATGTTGCAGGATTCCTATGACGAGTAAGTGAAATGTTAGGGTTATGATTTCTACACTCAACTTTGCTGTTGGTGTTGGTGGGAATCCACAACCTTGTTGTTTCTTCCGCTTTATGGATTGAGGTAATAGTATTTACGTTACTTTATACATGTGATTTACCTCTATTATAAATCCTCGAGTACTGTGTGTGTCAGCATACAGATCCAGGGATCACACTTAAGCATAGAGACTTGACCGTTTGAGGTCGGGTCGCTACAACAAGGCAGGGAGGCGCGCCCAGGGGGGTAGGGCGCGCCCCCACCCTCGTGGACGGTGGGTGGCCCCCCTCTAGTATTTATTCTGCTCAATATTTTTTTTAATTCAAAAAATGACTTTCATGGAGTTTCGGGACTTTTGGAGTTGTGCAGAATAGGTCTCTAATATTTGCTCCTTTTCCAGCCAAGAATACCAGCTGTCGGCATTCTCCCTCTTCATGTAAACCTTGTAAAATAAGAGAGAATAGGCATAAGTATTGTGACATAACGTGTAATAACAGCCCATAATGCAATAAATATTGATATAAAAGCATGGTGCAAAATGGACGTATCACCAATCAATATGAACAAACCCCGTCGTTTTATCCTTAATGGAAACAATACAAATTCATGTCATGTCCCTTTCTACTGGGAATAACACCGCAAGATTGAACCCATTACAAACCACCTCTCCCATGGCAAGAAAAATCAATCTAGTTGGCCAAACCAAATCAATGGATCGGAGAGAAATACAAAGCTATCTTAATCATGCATAAAAGAGTTCAAAGAAGACTCAAATAATATTTATAGATAATCTGATCATAAACCCACAATTCATTGGATCACAACAAACACACCGCAAAAGAAGATTACATCGAATAGATCTCCATGAACATCAAGGAGAACATTGTATTGAAGATCAAAGAGAGAGAAGAAGCCATATACCTACTAGCTATGGACCTGTAGGTCTGTGGTAAAATACTCACACATCATCGAAAGGGTAGTAAGGTTGATGTAGAAGCCCTCCATGGTTGAATCCCCCTCCAGCGGAGATCGAAAAAGGCCTCCAGATGGGATCTCACGAGGACAGAAACTTGCGGCGGCGAAAAGTGGTTTTGGTGTGCCCTATGGTCTATGGGGAATATTTGTGTATTTATAGAAGAAGAATTAGGGTTAGAGGAGTCATGAGGGGCCCACAAGCTTGCACCCCCTAGGGCACGCCCCCTGAGCATTTCATCTCCTCGTGGCCCATCTGGCCTCCCCCCAAAGCTTCGAGGGTGTCTTGTGGTCTAAGAAAAATCGTCAAAAAGTTTTGCTCCATTTGGACTCCATTTGGTATTGATTTTTTGGAAAGGCAAAAACAAGGAAAAAATGTAACTGCCTCTTAGCACTAGGTTAATAGGTTAGTCCCAAAAATGATACAAAATAGCATAATAATGCATATAAAACATACAAGATGGATAATATAATAGCATGGAACAATCAAAACTTATAGATATGTTGGAGACATATCACCGAGACATTGGCTAAGGGTCACGATAACCTAAGGAACACCCTTTGTATACTATACAAAGGGGTCAAAGCCGACGACTGGCCACTTTCAGTTTAACATGGTTGATGTCTACTATGCAACTTTATTCTTGTAGACAGGTGTTTGGCCTCCAAGCACAGAGTTTTGTAGGACAGTAGCAATTTTCCCTCAAGTGGATGGCCTAAGGTTTATCAATCCGTGAGAGGTGTAGGATGAAGATGGTCTCTCTCAAATGAGCCTGCAACCAAATACAAGAAATCTCTTGTGTCCCCAACACAAAAATACAATGGAAAATTCTATAGGTGCACAAGTTCAGCGAAGAGATGGTGATAAAAGTGTAATATGGATGGTAGAAATATATTTTTATAATCTGAATAAATAAAAACAGCAAGGTAACAAATAGTAAACGGGCACAAAAATGGTATTGCAATGATGGAAAATGAGGCCTAGGGTGCATACTTTCCCTAGTGCAATCTCTCAACAATGATAATATAGTTGGATCATATAACCATCCCTCAAAGTGCGATGAAGAATCACTCCAAAGTTCCTATCTAGCAGAGAACATAAGACGGAATTGTTTGTAGGGTATGAAACCACCTCAAAGCTATTCTTTCCGTTTGATCTATTCAAGAGTTCGTACTAAAATAACACAAAGCTATTCTTTCCGTTCGATCTATCCTAGAGTTCGTACTAAAATAACACCAAAACATATTCAGTTTGATAATATTCAATCCAACACAAAGAACTTCAAAGAGTGCCCCAAGATTTCTACCGAAGAAACAAAGACAAGAACGTGCATCAACCCCTATGCATAGATTCCATCAATGTCACATAATCCGCGAGTTGAGTGCCAAAACATATATCAAGTGAATCAATACGATACCCCATTGTCACCATGAGTATTAAATTGCAAGACATATATCAAGTGTTCTCAAATACATAAAAGTATTCAATCTGATAACAATGAAATCTCAAAGGGAAAAACTCAATTCATCACAACAAGATAGAGAGGGGAAAACACCATATGATCCGACTATATTCAAAAAGCCCGTGATACATCAAGATCGTGACATATCAAGAACACAAGAGAGAGAGAGAGATTAAACACATAGCTACTGGTACAAACCCTCAGCCCCAAGGGTGACTACTCCCTCCTCATCGTGTTGGCCGTCGGGATGATGGAGATGGCCACCGGAGATGATTCCCCCCTCCGGCAGGGTGCCGGAATGGGGTCTAGAATGGATCTTGTGGATACAGAGGCCTTGCAGCGGCGGAACTTCTGATCTAGGGCTACCCCGAAGGTTTTGGAATATTTGGGATTTTATAGGGCGAAGAAGGGGTGCGGGAGGCCACCGAGGTGGGCACAACCCACCTGGGTGCGCCTGGGGGCCCATGCGCGCCCTGGTGGGTTGTGCCCCCCTCGGGGCACCCCTCAAGTGCTGCTCTGGCCCATCCTGAGTGTTTTGGTCCATACAAAATCCTCCAGGAGTTTCACGATGTTTGGACTCCGTTTGATATTGATTTCCTCCGATGTAAAAAACAAGAAAAATACAGCAACTGGCACTAGGCACTAGGTCAATAGGTTAGTCCCAAAAATGATATAAAGTTGCAATACAATAATTGTAAAACATCCAAGAATGATAATATAAGGGCATGAATACTTCATAAATTATAGATACGTTGGAGACGTATCAGCATCCCCAAGCTTAATTCCTACTCGTCCTCGAGTAGGTAAATGATAAAAGAAATAATTTATGAAGTGTGAATGCTCGAAAAGTGCATAAGTTTGATCGATGATAATTTCAATCACTTTTCCTAGCATCAAAACAACAATTCTTTCTTATAAAACTTCTTATGTGATAGTAGCAACCAATTCACATGTTAAGGTCCAAACAATGAATTCTCTTGAAACTCAACAACCTATGTTCTCAGTCACCAAGCAATTGCAATTCAACTTATTCAACAGAGTTTAAGTAAGGGCTTCACATACTCAACTATCATATAGTCTTCTATGATTGCTAACACTCACCGCATACACATGAGCAAAACCTTTGAACCGGACACATAGAAAGATAGGGGCTTATCATTTCGCCTCCCAACGTATTCACCTTTGGGTGATGTCAACAATAATAACTCATGCTACCCATATTCAACTGGATATATGTGCCTAGATCTTTCCTCACCACATGATGCTTGCCAAAGGAGAAAAATAAAAAGGAATAGAGAGAAAAACTTTGACTCTTGCATGAAAGTAAATACATAAAAGTAAAAGATAGGCTCTTCCTAGAGGGAAGCAGAGGTTGCCATGCGCTTATTTGTTTGTATGCTTGATAACCCACAAGTATGGGGGATCGCAACAGGTTTTGAGGGTAGAGTATTCAACCCAAATTTATTGATTCGACACAAGGGGAGCCAAAGAATATTCTCAAGTATTAGAAGTTGAGTTGTCAATTCAACCACACCTGGATAACTTAGTATCTGCAGCAAAGTATTTAGTAGCAAAGTAGTATGGAACTAACGGTAACAGTAGAAAAAGTAACAGTAGCAGTTTTGTAGTAATCGTAATAGTAGCAACGGTAAAGTAAATAAGCAAAGCACAATATGTGAAAAGCTCGTAGGCATTGGATCAGTGATGGATAATTATGTCGGATGTTATTCCTCATGTACTAGTTATAACATAGGGTGACACAGAACTAGCTCCAGTTCATCAATGTAATGTAGGCATGTATTCTGAATATAGTCATACGTGCTTATGGAAAAGAAATTGCATGACATCTTTTGTCCTACCCTCCCGTGGCAGCGGGGTCCTAATGGAAACTAATGGATATTAAGGTCTCCTTTTAATAGAGTACTGGACCAAAGCATTAACACATAGTGAATACATGAACTCCTCAAACTATGGTCATCACCGAGAAGTATCCCGCTTATTGTCACTTCGGGGTTGTCGGATCATAACGCATAATAGGTGACTATAGACTTGCAAAATAGGATCAAGAACTCACATATATTCATGAAAACATAATAGGTTCAGATCTGAAATCATGGCACTCGAGCCCTAGTGACAAGCATTAAGCATAGCAAAGTCATAGCAACATTAATCTCAGAACATAGTGGATACTAGGGATCAAACCCTAACAAAACTAACTTGATTATATGGTAAATCTCATCCAACCCATCACCGTCTAGCAAACCTACGATGGAATTAATCACGCACGGCGGTGAGCATCATGAAATTGGTGATGGAGGATGGTTGATGATGACAACAGCGACGAATCCCCCTCTCCGAAGCCCCGAACAGACTCCTGACCAGCCCTCCCGAGAGAGATTAGGGCTTGGCGGCGTCTCCGTATCGCGCGATGAAACTTTCTCTCTAATTTTTTTCTCTGTGAAAGCAAATATATGGAGTTGGAGTTGAGGTCAGTGCAGGTCCAGGGGGCCCACAAGGCAGGGGCGCGCACTAGGAGAGGGGGCACGCCCCCCACCCTCGTGGACAGGGTGTGGGCCCCCTGACGCTAATTCTTTCGCCAGTATTTTTTATTAATTCTGAAAAGTTGCTCCATGGATTTTCAGGTCATTCCGAGAACTTTTATTTCTGCACAAAAATAACACCATGGTAGTTCTGCTAAAAACAGCGTCAGTCCGGGTTAGTTCCATTCAAATCATGCAAGTTAGAGTCCAAAACAATGGCAAAAGTGTTTGGAAAAGTAGATACGACGGATACGTATCAACTCCCCCAAGCTTAAACCTTTGCTTGTCCTCAAGCAATTCAGTTGACAAACTAAAAGTGATAAAGAAATACTTTTACAAACTCTGTTTGCTCTTGTTGTTGCAAATATGTAAAGCCAGCATTCAAGTTTTTCAGCAAAGATTATGAACTAACCATATTCACAATAACACTTAGGTCTCATGTTTACATAATCAACTAGCAAGCAATAATAATAAATCTCGGATGACAACACTTTCTCAAAATAATCATAATATGAAATAACAAGATGGTATCTCGCTAGCCCTTTCTGAAACCACAAAACATAAATGCAGAGCACCCCTGAAGACCAAGGACTGACTAGACATTGTAATTCATGGTAAAAGAGATCCAGTCATAGTCATACTCAATATAAATTAATAGTAATGGATGCAAATGATAGCGGTGCTCTCCGACTGGTGCTTTTTAATAAGAGGATGATGACTCAACATAAAAGTAAATAGATAGGCCCTTTGCAGATGGAAGCAGGGATTTGTAGAGGTGCCAGAGCTCGAGTTTTGAAATAGAGATAAATAATATTTTGAGCGGCATACTTTCATTGTCAACATAACAACTGAGAGATCTCGATATCTTCCATGCTACACACATTATAGGTGGTTCCCAAACAGAATGGTAGAGTTTATACTCCCCCACCACCAACAAGCATCAATCCATGGCTTGCCCAAAACAACGGGTGCCTCCATTTAGCAACAATCCTGGGGGAGTTTTGTTTAATTATTTTGATTTGATTTGAGCATGGGACTGGGCATCCCGATGACCAGCCATTTTCTCGTGAATGAGGAGCGGAGTCCACTTCTCTTGAGAATAACCCACCTAGCATGGAAGATACAGACAACCGTAGTTGATACATGAGCTGCTCGAGCATACAAAACAGAATTTCATTTGAAGGTCTGGAGTTTGGCACATACAAATTTACTTGGAACGGTAGGTAGATACCGCATATAGGAAGGTATGGTGGACTCATATGGAATAACTTTGGGGTTTATGGAGTTTGGATGCACAAGCAGTATTACACCAAAACGGTGCCCCGAACTAGTATAAACCTCGTGTCCCTTGTGTTGTTCTTCGTGTAGTTAGATCCTTTGCAAGGCGACGAGACGTGAGTAGGTAGCAGGTGTGATCCCCGCGCGCACCCCAGAGTTCGAAACTTGAGGGTCTGCCGGAACCCGAAATCCGACATTTGGCGCGCCAGGTAGGGGTGCGCTGGAATCCTTCTTCCGCCGCCTCACGTATCGTCGCATCATCGTCATCATGTCCGGCGACCCAACGGGCAACCCCGATCCCTGGGCGGCCTGGCTTGCTCGCACAGAGCAGCTTGCCCAGGGCGACCTGAACCCTGCGCCCCAGGCAGCCCGCGGTCCGCAGGTTGCTGCGGGCCGCGGGCGATGTGGCCAGGCGAAGCCAGCTCTCACGCTGCGGTAGGTGCGGTCGGCAGCAAGGGCCTCAAGCCACGCCGTGGCCACGGCACCGTACACCCGGCGAGAGCAGGCAAACTCGAGGGTCACGCTCACGGTGGCCCGAGAGCTACTATAATGCAGGCTGCTGGAGGGCGGCCACGACGTGCTACTGGAGCAGGTGGCAGAGCTCCTAGGCTACGCCGCCTCGAGGGCTCACCCCTTCTGCGCCAGCTGCCACCTCAGGCCCAGGGTGGACCGCACAGAGGCCCCATACACGCTCGCGCAGCCCCGAGCGGATTCCAAGGCTTACCCAACGCCAACCTGGCCATCAGCGTCGGGCTGCCAACAGTGCCAGCTCCGCCTCCGACCAGCGAGGGGGCATTCAGTGTAGCCCACGGTCCCAGCGGGCGGCCACGCTACAACCCCCAAGTTGGCACCTCGAGCAGGACTGCGTGGCACGCGGGGCACTACAACGAGGCATTCGGGGTGGCGGCCCCAGAAGCGTACGTGCCCCACATGGTGGATCAAGGGCGCGCGTTGGAAGAAGACCATGGCTCGTTCCTCGGCCCAGGCTGGGGGGAAGAGACACCGGAAGCTGAGCTCTTTCAGGAGCCCCAGGAGAGCCTTGTCGACCGCGCTGGAGGCAGCGACTATCGGGTACCGCTAATTCCTCAGGAGCAAGCTTACGCTAACCATGGGTCACAGGAGGTACAGGTCGCCGCGGCAGATGGCTGCCCCAATCCAGCAGCTTCCTACCCCTCAGGAGGAGGGCACCGGGGGCTACAGGAGAGGGGCCGACATCCAGCCTCACCCCCGCGGCGCTCGGAGCAAGGCGTCCTCAAGAGGTAGGCCCTCTGCCGGGGAGGTGCCTCAGGGCCTGCCCCCGGCAGAGGACCCGTGGTCGTCGGGGGAACCGCTCACGACCACTCTATCCCATCGGCGGCGTCCTCGGTCTCCGGCCGTTGTCGATGGCAATAGAGAGTGGGGCAAGGCGGGGCCCTCGTCTGGCGATATGAAGCAAGGCCGGTACCTGTGAAGAAGGCCCAGTGCCTGTGAAGCTCACCGCCCCGTGACACTCTCACGTAATAATGAGTGGGGTTGTACACACCTCGGAGTCTCCGGAAAGCCGCCCTTGGGCCTCGGGAGCTCCCGCCCACGCCCAGTGGCAGCACTTAGCTCCACGCTCGTGAGAAGACGTCGAAGACTAGACTAGGTGCCGGACGCGGCCTTTCTGCTTTTTGCCTTTCCCTTAGTTGTCGAATTTCTTATGTTTGAATTTAAGTTGGATTTGAGCTTGAGGCATGCGTGTGTTCGAGGAAGGGGTGTTTAGTCTCGTTCGAGCAATCTCTCGTGTTCTGGCTACTGCTTTGCGTCCCTTCAGCTTTAGCCGCCTCCCCTCGCGAGCCCCTCGCGAGTCGGGCCAGGCCAAGCATGCATGCAGCCCGGACTGCTACCGCCGCATCCTCTCAGGAGGTTCTCATTACAGGTTCGGTGGGTTCATTCAGGAGGCACTCGGGACACTGCGACCCCCGGCAGGCTCTCTCAGGGCCCACGCGGGTCGAAGGTAAACAAGCCAATTGACTCATCACGAGGCCAATCGCTCGGTGTAGGCACGCAGGCGACATCATGTCTACAAATACGCTAACTGCAAGTTTTTACACGAGGGGCTCCCCCTCCCAAAATGCTCTTACAACCTTCAGGGCCAAGCCCGAACTCTCTCTGCGCAGGGTAAAAAGAAGGAATAACGCGCGGTCAATCAGATAAATCCCCCAATGCATCCTCAGGGGCACCTCCGGAGTCGTCGCTGGTGTCGTTGGCCTCACCATCGCCCTCTATGTCACCTCATCAGCATCCGGGCCATTCACCACGCCGCCTTCATCGGCAACCACGACCACGCCGTCGTCATCAGCGGTGAAGGCCCTAACAAGGGCGTCCACGTTGTCTTCCACCCAATGTGCCAGGTCGCCCCGGATGGCCAGGGGTACCGGTGCGATGGCGGCGGCGAAGTCAAAGTGGGGGTACATGTCCTGAAGATGACTGAAGACGCGAGAAAAAGCATGTCCAAGCAGGGCACGGCTCCTCTCCTCCACCAACCTGTTGGCCCTGCCCGACCGAGTCTCCAACTGCGTCACCACATCAGTGAAGAACTGAAGGTTACCGGTATAGTTAACCTCATGAGGCTCCCCAACGGCTGCCTCGCAGATGTTGCCCAAGGCCATGTTAGCTCTTTCCCGGAGCGCGCGGAGCATAGGGCCATGCATGTTCTCCAAAGTCTGCCGCTGGCATATCTCGTCCTCGTTCCGCCGCGCGATGGCCTCAGCCTCGTCAACCCTTTGACGGAGAAGGAGCACCTCGGCGCGAGAGGAAGCCAGCTCCACCTGCGCTGCGCCAAGGGCGGCCCCGGAAGCGTCCGCACGCCGCGTCGCTTCATCTAGCCTGGCCCTAAGGACAGCGGTCCTGCCCTCAGCTTCGACCCTGATCAGCTCCAGCCTTTCCCCGTACTCGCGCTCAAGGTTCGAGCGAGCCTCCGCCACCCGATGATCAACCTCTTCTAAGGCTCAGGCTTCCCGCGCGGCGACATCATCCTCCGCCTGTGCTACCAGGCACTCTCTCGTCTCCAACCGCTCGAGGTCAAGGGCGCGCTCAACGGCCTCCAGCGTCAGCGCCTCCTCACGTCTCTGGAGCTCCGCCTGGTCAACCGAAGCCCCCTTCATCGACACATGGGCCGCCTCACGCAGCTCCACTTGCTGCTCCAGGGAGTTTCTCCATGCTTGGAACTCCCACGCCCGCTCCTCTGCAGCCTTGTGCCGTCGGTCAGCTTCCCAGGCCTCCTCGACGGCTTGGGAGCAGGCCTCCCGCGAAGCCGCCAGCGACGCCTCGGCCTTCGCATTGTCGAGGTCACGCTGATGGCGCGCAAGGGCAACGGCCACCTTCAGCTTGCGCCTCTCCTTGGCAAGGCGCAGGCCCTCGGCCTCGAGGCGTGCATCCTCGCCGGCAAGCTCTACACCGAGCTGGCTCACTGCATCAGCCGCCCTCTGGAGAAACCCTTGGCGAAGGGCGCGGCGCTCCCGAGCGCGCCCGAGCACGTCCTCCATGTCGTCCTCCGCCCCTGGCGCGCGCGGAGGACCGCGAACCGGCACGCCCCCTTTGGGCAGGGGGCTGGGGGCTAGCACCCTCGTGATGGTCGTGCGCGCCCCGCCGGAAGTCTAGCCCAGAGCCAATTCGTCCTCCAAGGAAGAATGCGAGATCAACCTCAGCCAGTCGCCGTCCATGACCAAAGGAGGAGCTCGGGGCAGGCTGGCTGTGCCCCAGGAGAGCTTGCGGAGGAGGGTCGCGAGGTGCATAGAATCAGGATGCTCCGCAAGATGGCTCACCTCTCCGACCGACCTCACAACAAGGGCAGTACTCGAGCTCGGGACACTTGGGGTCATTGGAGAGGGTGAAGCCTGGGGGGATGGCTCCTCAGCCGTCTCCATGAATTCGGCAGGAAGGACCCTGCAGGGCAATGGTCAGCTGAAGCAACGGGAAAGTAAGGGACTAAGAAAGGAAAAGGCTTACTCATCAACGGCGAAGTACTTCATGCGCTTCAATAGGCCACAGGGGTAATCATCCCCACCCAAGGCCTCCTTTCTCTTCCGGAGAGCCTCGAAGTCCACGCGGAAGCGGCCCAGGAGCTCGGCGTAAGGGTTAGTCTTTGGCGACGAAGGAGCATCAAGGTGACCGGCGTCGGAGGCATTGCCCTGGAGCACACAGCCGGATGCCGCCTCCTGGGGGCGGCCGGGGCCTCGGGAGCCTCTGCCACGGAAGTCGCGGGCCGTGGCTTGACGCCTTCGGCTGCCGCAGGGCAGGCATCAGAAGCTGCCACCTCAGGAGTTCCGCGCGGTGTCATTATCTCGACGATAGCCCCCTCAGCCCCCGGCGGCCCTTGCCTCCCGGCTCCACCACTCGAGGAAGGACCACCGCGGGCAACCGGGAGGGCAACCACCGCAACTAGGTTCTCACGAGGTCCCATGAGGCCTACTGGGCGCAGCCCCCATTCATCGAAGCTGGGCATCTACTTCACAAAATAAGCCCTGCCTGAGAAAAGGTACAACAAGGCACCCCCTTGCTGGAGGCTGCCAGGGGAAGGATCCTCGGTCAGAATCATGAGAACCTTCCTCAGCACTTCAGGCGCCAGATCTTCCTTCTGGAGCCTGATACGTCTCCAACGTATCTATAATTTTTGATTGCTCCATGCTACTTTATCCACTGTTTTAGGCAATATTGGGCTTTATTATCCACTTTTATATTATTTTTGGGACTAACCTATTAACCAAAGGCCCAACCCCGATTTGTTGTTTTATGCCTATTTTAGTGTTTCGAGGAAAAGGAATATCAGACGGAGTCAAAACGGAACGAAATCAACTAGAGAAGTTATTTTTGGAAGGAAAGACACCCGATGGACTTGGAGTGCATGTCAGGAGATACGGGAGGTACTCACGAGGGTGGGGGTGCGCCCTCCTCCCCTGGGCACGCCCTCGCTCCTGGGCGTGCCCCCCTGCCTCGTGGGGCCCCGTAGCTCCACCGACGTACTCCCTGCACCCATATCTACCTACGTATCATAAAACTTCCAGAACAGAAGATAGATCGGGAGTTCTGCTGCCGCAAGACTCTATAGCCACCAAAAACCAATCGGGACCCTGTTCCGGCACCCTGCTGGAGGGGAATCCCATCACCGGAGGCCATCTTCATCATCCCGGTGCTATCCATGACAAGGAGGGAGTAGTTCACCCTCGGGGTTGAGGGTATATACCAGTAGCTATGTGTTTGATCTCTCTCTCTCTCTCGTGTTCTCTCTCATGTTCCCTCTATGGCATGATCTTGATGTATCCCGAGCTTTGCTATTGTAGTTGGATCTTATGATGTTTCTCCCCCTCTACTCTCTTGTGATGAATTGAGTTTCCCCTTTGAAGTTATCTTATCGGATTGAGTCTTTTATGAGAACACTTGATGTATGTCTTGCCGTGATTATCTGTGGTGACAATGGGATATCATGTGCCACTTGATGTATGTTTTGGTGATCAACTTGCGGGTTTCGTGACATTGGGAACCTATGCATAGGGGTTGGCACACGTTCTTGACTCTCCGGTAGTAGCTTTGGGGCACTCTTTGAAGTACTTTTATGTTGGTTGGATGAATCTGAGATTGTGTGACGCATATCATATAATCATCCCCACAGATACTTGAGGTCACAATGGAGTATCTAGGTGACATTAGGGTTTTGGTTGATTTGTGTCTTAAGGTGTTATTCTAATACGAACTCTTTTATAGATCGATCCAAAAGAATAGCTTTGAGGTGGTTTCGTACCCTACCATAATCTCTACGTTTGTTCTCCGCTATTAGTGACTTTGGAGTGACTCTTTCTTGCATGTTGAGGGCTTGTTATATGATCTATCTATGTTATTATTGTTGAGAGAACTTGCACTAGCAAAAGTATGAACCCTAGGCCTTGTTTCCTATCATTGCAATACCGTTTACGCTCACTTTTACTACTTGTTACCTTGCTGTTTTTATTATTTCAGATTACAAAAACCTATATCTACTATCTATTTTGCACTTGTATCACCATCTCTTCGCCGAACTAGTGCACCTATACAATTTGCCATTGTATTGGTTGTGTTGGGGACACAAGAGACTCTTTGTTATTTGGTTGCAGGGTTGTTTGAGAGAGACCATCTTCATCCTACGCCTCCTACGGATTGATAAACCTTAGGTCATCCACTTGAGGGAAATTTGCTACTGTCCTACAAACCTGTGCACTTGCAGGCCCAACAACGTCTACAAGAAGAAGGTTGTGTAGTAGACATCAAGCTCTTTTCTAGTGCCGTTGCCGGGGAGGCTAGGTAAAGGGTACTCACACTCCGTCAACTAAGTTCTTTCTTGGTGAGGTGAGTGCTTGAAGGTATATCTTTAGATCTTGCAATCGGATCTTTTTGTTTCTTGTTTTAGGACTAGTTTAGTTTATAAAAGAAAATTACAAAAATATGGAGTTAAGTTTGTCACATACGCTTCACCTTTTTAATATCTTTCATGAGTATGATGGAAAGGAAAATTGTGCTCAAGTGCTAGACGAAGAATTACATAGAATTCTTGGCATAAAATATGTGAATGATGAGCATGATTGCAATGTTGTTAGCACGAATTCTTTGAATATCCATGATGCTAATGATATGCAAAGCTTTGATGAGAAGAAATTTGCTTGGGGAAGCTATGTTTGATGGAGATGATATTTTTTGTCCCCCAAGCTTTGATGAGCAAATTTACTATCATGAAAGCATGCCTCCTATCTATGATGATTATTGTGATGAAACGTATGCTTTAAAGAATAATGATAACCATGAAACGTGTCATCTTGATCTTAATTTTCAATCACATGATAGTTATTTTGTTGAGTTTGCTCCCAGTACTATTCATGAGAAGAAATTTGCTTATGTGGAGAATAGTAAATTTTCTATGCTTGTAGATCATGAAAAGAATGCTTTAGGTGCTGGTTATATTGTTGAATTCATTCATGATGCTACTGAAAATTATTATGAGGGAGGAATATATGCTTGTAGGAATTGCAATAATGTCAAGTTTCCTCTCTATGTGCTTAAATTCTTGAAGCTATGCTTGTTTTACCTTCCTATGCTTATTGATTAGTGTTCCCATAAGTTGTTTGCTCAAAAAATCCCTATGCATAGGAAGTGGGTTAGGCTTAAATGTGCTAGTCATATGCTTCATGATGCTCCCGTTTCAATTCTTATCTTTTATGTGAGCATCATTGCCATCATCATGCCTAGCTAGAAAGGCATTAAAGAAAAGCGCTTGTTGGGAGACAACCCAATATTTATCCTTACTGTTTTTGTGTGTAAACATGATTATGCTACTGTAATAATCATGTTTTATAGCTTTTGTTTCAATAAAGTGCCAAGTAGAACCTTTGGGAAGACTTGGGTGAAGTTTATGTGATCTTGCTGTGAAAAACAGAAACTTTAGCGCTCACGAGATTAGCTGCCATTTTTTACTGGAGAGGGATTTTAGGTTTATTCTTTTTGCATATGATTAATAGACAAATTACTAAGGTCCATCAATTTATTTCATAATTTTTGGGGTTCCATAATTATACGTTTGATACAGATTACTATAGACTGTTCTGTTTTTGACAGATTCTTTTTTCTATGTGTTGTTTGCTTATTTTGATGCATCTATGGCTAGTATTAAGTGGTATGAACCATAGAGAAGTTAGAATACAGTAGATATTACACCAATATGAATTTAGAATTAGTTCATTACAGTACCTAAGTGGTGGTTTTATTTTCTTATACTAACGGAGCTTACGAGTTTTGTTTTGAGTTTTGTGTGGTTGAAGTTTTCAAGTTTTGGGTAAAGATTCGATGGATTATAGAATAAGGAGTGGCAAGAGCCTAAGCTTGGGTATGCCCAAGGCACCCCAAGGTAATATCCAAGGACAACCAAGAGCCTAAGCATGGGGATGCCCCGGAAGGCATCCCCTCTTTCGTCTTCGTTCATCGGTAACTTTACTTGGAGCTATATTTTTATTCACCACATGATATGTGTTTTGCTTGGAGCGTAATTTTATTTTGTTAGTTTTATCTTGATGTTAGTTAGAATAATGTTTTGCATCTTTAGTTTCAATAAAAAAGTCAAGGATAGCCTTTGCCATGCTTATTTTGCTAGTTTGCATGTTGCTGTTTGAAAACACAAAGTTTACCGCTGTTGCAAAAATTCCCTAGAAAAGTAAGAGAATGGTATAACGTTGAATCGTTTTGCAAATTGAGCTATGATAAATTTATTACAGTGGGAATTTTAGTTCATAATTTTTGGAGTCAGGGAAGTATTGATACTCTTGCATTCTTTACAGACTGTACTGTTTTGGCAGATTGCTGTTATGGTTGCATTGTTTGCATATGTTTGCTTGTTTAATGATTCTATTTGAGGATAAGAGTATTAAATATTAAGAGGCATTTATTATTCAATGTTGAATAATAATATTAGTGATTTTTTACAGTATAATATGATAAGGTTTTGCATTGGCTTATACTAACCTATCTCACGAGTTCTTGTTGAGTTTGTTGTGAATGAAGCTTTTGATAAAAAGAGAAACCATGATATGAGAGGAATTAAGGAGAGACAAAAGCTCAAGCTTGGGGATGCCCAAGGCACCCCAAGATAATATTTAAAGAAGTCTCAAGCATCTAAGCTTGGGGATGCCCCGGTAGGCATCCCACCTTTCTTCTTCAACAACTATCGGTTAGTATCGGTTGAGCCTAAGTTTTTGCTTCTTCACATGAGTTGTGCTATCCTTGCAATGTAGTTTTTTTAGCTTTGCTTGCTGTTTGAATAAGATACCAAGATATGAAATTCTTTAATGAGAGAGAGCCATACATGATTTGGAATTTGCTAGAATACTCTATGTGCTTCACTTATATCTTTTGAGCTTGATAATTTTTGCTCTAGTGCTTCACTTATATCTTTTAGAGCACGGTGGAAGATTTGTTTTAAAGAAACTATTGATATCTCATGCTTCACTTAGATTATTTTGAGAGTCATTAATAGCATGGTAATTTTCTTAATGTTAATATACTTGGTATTCAAGATATGTGAAACTTTCTTTTGAGTGCGTTGAATACTAGGATAAGTTTGATGCTTGATAATTGTTTTGAGATATGGAGGTGATAATATCAAAGCAATGCTAGTTGGGGTGGTTATGAATTTAAAGAATGCTTATGTTGAAGTTTGTGATTCCTGTAGCATGCATGTATGGTGAACCGCTTTGTGATGAAGTCGGAGCACAATTTTATTTATTTATTGTCTTCCTTATGAGTGGCAGTCGGGGACGAGCGATGGTCTTTTCCTACCAATATATCCCCTTAGGAGCATGCGCGTAGTACTTGATTTTTCATGACTTCTAAATTTTTGCAACAAGTGCATGAGTTCTTTTCGTTAATGTTGAGTCCATGGATTATACGCACCCTTTCACCCTTCCATTATTGCTAGCCTCTCTAAATACCACGCACTTTTTGCCGGTATCATACACCCACCATATACCTTCCTCAAAACAGCCACCATACCTACCTATCATGGCATTTCCATAGCCATTCCGAGATATATTGCCATGCAACTCTCCACCGTTCCGTTCATATGACACACATTACTTTTGTCATACTGCTTTTTGCATGAACATGTAGTTGACATCGTATTTGTGGCAAAGCCACCGTTCATAATTCTCTCATACATGTCGCTCTTGATTCATTGCATATCCCGGTATACCACCGAGGCATTCATATAGAGTCATATTTTGTTCTAAGTATCGAGTTGTAATTGTTGAGTTGTAAGAAAAAGAAAAGTGTGATGATCATCATTATTAGAGCATTGTCCCAGTGAGGAAAGGATTATGGAGACTATGATTCCCCCATAAGTCGGGATGAGACTCCGGACTTTATGAAAAATAAAAGAGGCCAAAGAAGCACAAACAAAAAAAAGAGGCCAAAGAAGCCCACCAAAATAAAATAAAAAAACGAGAGAAAAAGAGAGAAGGGACAATGCTACTATCCTTTTACCACACTTGTGCTTCAAAGTAGCACCATGATCTTCATGATAGAGAGTCTCATATGTTGTCACTTTCCTATACTAGTGGGAATTTTTCATTATAGAACTTGGCTTGTATATTTCAATGATGGGCTTCCTCAAAAGTGCCCTAGGTCTTCGTGAGCAGGAAAGTTGGATGCACACCCACTTAGTTTTTTTGTTGAGCTCTCATATACTTATAGCTCTAGTGCATCCGTTGCATGGCAATTCCTACTCACTCACATCAATATCTATTGATGGGCATCTCCATAGCCCATTGATACGCCTAGTTGATGAGAGACTATCTTCTCCTTTTTTGTCTTCTCCACAACCACCATTCTATTCCACCTATAGTGCTATGTCCATGGCTCACGCTCATGTATTGCGCGAAAGTTGAAAGAGTTTGAGATTACTGAAGTAAGAAACAATTGCTTGGCTCGTCATCGGGGTTGTGCATGATTAAATACTTTGTGTGATGAAGATGAAGCATAGATAGACTATATGATTTTGTAGGGATAACTTTCTTTGGCCATGCTATTTTGAGAAGACATGATTGCTTTGATTAGTATGCTTGAAGTATTATTATTTTTATGTCAATATGAACTTTTGTCTTGAATCTTTTGGATCTGAATATTCATGCTACAAAGATTTACATTGAAATTATGCCAAAGTATCACTCCGCATCAAAAATTCTTTTTTATCATTTACTTACTCGAGGACGAGCAGGAATTAAGCTTGGGGATGCTTGATACATCTCCAATGTATCTATAATTTTTTATTGCTCCATGCTACTTTATCTACTGTTTTAGGCAATATTGGGCTTTATTATCCACTTTTATATTATTTTTGGGACTAACCTATTAACCGGAGGCCTAGCCCAGATTTGCTGTTTTATGCCTATTTCAGTGTTTCCAGGAAAAGGAATATCAGACGGAGTCAAAACGGAACGAAATCAACTGGAGAAGTTATTTTTGGAAGGAAAGCCACCCGATGGACTTGTAGTGCATGTCAGGAGATACGGGAGGTGCTCACGAGGGTGGGGGTGCGCCCTCCCCCCTGGGCGTGCCCCCTGCCTCATGGGGCCCCCGTAGCTCCACCAACGTACTCCCTGCACCCATATATACCTATGTATCGTAAAACTTCCAGAACAAAAGATAGATCGAGAGTTCCGCCGCCACAAGCCTCTGTAGCCACCAAAAACCAATCGAGACCCTGTTCCGGCACCCTGCCGGAGGGGGATCCCATCACTGGAGGCCATCTTCATCATCCCGGCGCTATCCATGACAAGGAGGGAGTAGTTCACCCTCGGGGCTGAGGGTATGTACCAGTAGCTATGTGGTTGATCTCTCTCTCTCGTGTTCTCTCTCGTGTTCCCTCTAAGGCACGATCTTGATGTATCCTGAGCTTTGCTATTGTAGTTGGATCTTATGATGTTTCTCCCCCTCTACTCTCTTGTGATGAATTGAGTTTTCCCTTTGAAGTTATCTTATCGGATTGAGTCTTTTATGAGAACACTTGATGTATGTCTTGCCGTGATTATCTGTGGTGACAATGGGATATCATGTGCCACTTGATGTATGTTTTGGTGATCAACTTTCGGGTTTCGTGACATTGGGAACCTATGCATAGGGGTTGGCACATGTTCTTGACTCTCCGGTAGTAGCTTTGGGGCACTCTTTGAAGTACTTTTATGTTGGTTGGATGAATCTGAGATTGTGTGACGCATATCATATAATCATGCCCACGGATACTTGAGGTGACAATGGAGTATCTAGGTGACATTAGGGTTTTGGTTGATTTTTGTCTTAAGGTGTTATTCTAGTACAAACTCTTTTATAGATCGATCCGAAAGAATAGCTTTGAGGTGGTTTGGTACCCTACCATAATCTCTACGTTTGTTCTCCGGTATTAGTGGCTTTGGAGTGACTCTTTGTTGCATGTTGAGGGCTTGTTATATGATCTATCTATGTTATTATTGTTGAGAGAACTTGCATTAGCGAAAGTATGAACCCTAGGCCTTGTTTCCTATCATTTCAATACCGTTTACGCTCACTTTTACTACTTGTTACCTTGCTGTTTTTATTATTTCAGATTAAAAAACCTATATCTACTATCTATTTTGCACTTGTATCACCATCTCTTTGCCGAACTAGTGCACCTATACAATTTGCCATTGTATTGGGTGTGTTGGGGACACAAGAGACTCTTTGTTATTTGGTTGTAGGGTTGTTTGAGAGAGACCATCTTCATCCTACGCCTCCTACAGATTGATAAACCCTAGGTCATCCACTTGAGGGAAATTTTCTACTGTCCTACAAATCTGTGCACTTGCAGGCCCAACAACGTCTACAAGAAGAAGGTTGTGTAGTAGACATCAGAGCCTCATGCGGTCTTCACGCCCTCCAAAGGTCCACATCCGGCGGGAATGACGCTGAAGAGGGGCAATGCGGCTCTGGAGGAACTCCTTCACCACCTTGGGTGCCGTCACACCGAGCGCCCTCAAGTTCCCGAAGTGACACCAGACGAAGACGAGCCAGGGGCTCGTGAGCGTCTCATGGCCCCAGCCCGAGTTGGGGACAGCGGGCAAGGTTGGCTCCGAGAGGAGGGGGCTGGGCACTCTGACATCCACGTAAAGCCACCGCTCTCAGAACCCAGTCAAAGGCGGAGGAAGGCTGAAATCAATTCCTGAGGCAGCCGCTTCTGGTGCAGCGAGGAAGCTCACACACCCCGAGCATTGGGTGGGGTCGCTGAGGCGCAAAGAGAAGAAATGGAGCAGCAAGGCAACTGAAGGAGGAATGCCCACCATCGCCTCGCAAACAAAAGCGAAAACGGCAAGGAGAGCAACGCATTCAGGACCCAAATGCATCATGTGGATCTGGTAATGGGAAAGTACGACATTGAAGAAATCATAAAAGGGGGGAACCAGACCCGCCCACAGGGCATCGGCAAAGTACCGGACCTCGGTGACTAATCTGTCAATGGAGAAGTGAGATGCGGGCCAGACCGTCGTCCTCACGCACTCGTTGAAGATGGTAGCGAGGGCAGAGCTGACCTTGTCCAGGGCTTCTAGATTGAGTATGATCGACTGATCGGCGGCAGGAGCCGTCGACGGCAGCGGGCGGGGTGAAGAAGCAGGCTTCTTCCCCTTCTCCTTCTTCGTTGGCGCCATGGCGACAAGAAGGGGGAGAGTTCGAGATTGGATTGGAAGCAGGGGTTGGAGCTCAAGGGGAGGAAGAGCAGGAGACGCGCGAACGGCAAAAAGAGGGATGACTGTGTGCAACCATGGGTCCGTCTAGCCGGGCGCAAAATAAGGGGGCATGGAGAAACAGGGACGCCCACGTCCAATCAACCGCCATGCGGCGCCCAAGGCCGCAGGCTGTTGGGGCCTGCGGCGCTTCGCACTTGCCCCTTCGCTTCTCTGCTAAGCCAAGTCCGGGCGCGCCTTGGGCTCGGGGGCTACTGTCGGTGTTTTGGGAACGGGGGTACCCAGACTTGCCTGCCTGCGGCCTGTGGTGTGGCTCAAGGAGTGTCCTAGTACGGCCCATCTTCATCAACACATGCTCAAGACCCTCGCGAGGGGCCAAGCCTCGTGGGGCGGACGACAAGAAGCTTCCTCAGGCACAACCTCGTCAGGATGTCTCGCGAGGAGGCGGAGAGATCAAGGCGGGGCACCTCACGAGGTGCTCGTCACGCAAGCCATGACGACCGAAGCCAGGCGGGTGCCAGGCGGGCGCCGGCCTGCGCAGAGTCCTTGTTTCCTCTTTGGTGCAAAGGGGGCAAGCGCAGGCAAGGGTATCAAGCAAAGGCAGCCATTTCGGTGCAACAAGACAAAGACCAGCAAAACGGCAGGATGGAGGTCATCACGGAGCCCAAGCCAGCGTCATCATCAGAGTCTTTGGCAGGCGAGGACCAACTTTAGTCAGGATAAGTGCACTAGATGTTCCCCTTCAAAATGGCCAATTGTTGGCGCCCTTCCCGCTCAATATTTGGGAAGAGGACCAGGGCCTCGCTCTATAAATAGGGCTAGCCATCACAGTAGAAAGGGATCCGGATTAAATCCTTCCCAAGAGGCATCACCTCCACAAGAACTCCTCCCCTCGCGAGGCAGTTCTTCCTTTGTATTGTTCATCATCAGCCCCTGAGGCAATCCACCACACCACAAACTAGAGTAGGGTATTACACCACAACGGTGGCCCGAACTAGTATAAACCTCGTGTCCCTTGTGTTGTTCTTCGTGTAGTTAGATCCTTTGCGAGGCGACGAAACGTGAGTATGTAGGAGGTGTGATCTCCGCGCGCACCCCAGAGTTCCAACCTTGAGTATCTACCGGAACCCGAAATCTGACACATATATCAAGTGAATCAATACGATACCCCATTTTCACCACGTGTATTCAATTGCAATACCTATATCAAGTGTTCTCAAATCCATAAAAGTATTCAATCTGATAACAATGAAATCTCAAAGGAAAAAAATCAATACATCACAACAAGATAGAGAGGGGAAGACACCATATGATTGATGTCTACTACGCAACTTTATTCTTGTAGACACGTGTTGGGCCTCCAAGCGCAGAGTTTTGTAGGACAGTAGCAATTTTCCCTCAAGTGGATGACCTAAGGTTTATCAATTCGTGAGAGGTGTAGGATGAAGATGGTCTCTCTCAAACGACCCTGCAACCAAATACAAGAAATCTCTTGGGTCCCTAACACACCCAATACAATGGCAAATTGTATAGGTGCACTAGTTTGGCGAAGAGATGGTGATAAAAGTGTAATATGGACGGTAGAAATATATTTTTATAATCTGAATAAATAAAAACAGCAAGGTAGCGAATAGTAAACAGGCACAAAAACGGTGTTGCAATGTTTAAAAATGAGGCCTAGGGTCCATAGTTTCGCTAGTGCAACCTCTCAACAATGCTAACGTAGTTGGATCATATGATTATACCTCAAAGTGCAATAAAGAATCACTCCCGAGTTCCTATTTGCGGAGAACAAAAGATAGGAATTGTTTGTAGGTCATGAAACCACCTCAAAGCTATTCTTTCCGTTCGATCTATTCAAGAGTTCGTACTAAAATACCACAAAGCTATTTTTTCCGTTCGATCTATCCTAGAGTTCATACAAGAATAACACCAAAGAAAATTCATATTAATAATACTCAAGCCACACAAAGAACTATAAAGAGACCTCAAATTTCCGTCGGAGAAAAACTATAGCGACCAGAACTCAAACAGTCTGATCTCTGTGCATCAGTATCATCCCTGGATTAGTATTGCTGACACGCACAGTACTTGAAGGATTTATAACAGAGTAGCAATCACACACTTATTACATCGAAGGTCTCCAAAGGAGAACTAAATCCTTCAAGTACTGTGTGTGTCAGCAATACTGATCCAGGGATGACGATGCACAGAGGTCGGACTGTTTGAGGTCTGGTCACTACAAGATGGTATCAGAGCACACGCTGACTGTAGGACACGACCACTAAGATAAAACCCTAGATCACTATTCTCTCTTCTCATTTCTGACTCCTCATCTTTTCTACTCTTTTTAGGATGGCGGATGCAAGGAACAAGTTCACACAACCGTATGAAGATACACCCTTTGGACGACACCTGCAGGAAGTCACTAAGTACCTGAACATTGGAGTACCAAGCTTCACCGGGACCTACAACACCATTTTACCTGAAGAGGAGCGTTGGATGATTCAAGTTCAAGTTCCAGGAAGGACGTTCATGCCCGTCACTGAGCCCATAGAGTTTTCCTTTGATGCACCAACCTGGAGTCTAGGAAAGAGCATGGCAGCCCACATCACAATGGGACGTATTGGAGAAGTTTACCACAAGGACCTCAAGGATACTATCTACCAGATTTGTGGGCGCCAAGATGAGCAATGGGAGATGATCAGCACCAGGAAGGATAGATCAATTGCATCTTTCATCCAGGAGTTAAACCAGCACATTCGACGCCAGGAGAACCAGATGTACGCAGACATGATAGACCTGAAGAAGGCCATGACCAAGATCACAGAACTAGAGGAAGAACTCAAGTCTACACGCGATGGATATGAGGAGGAAATAGCAACACTAGTGGAGAAGAACGATGATCTGAAGAAGAAGCTAAAAGTGTTCATGGGATTTCCCGCAACTGGAGGAGAAGATGAAGATTGCACCTGTCCAGAGAACTACATCATCATCAACGACACCGACTCGGACCCAGACGATAGCGATGATGACTATGTTAATGAAGCTGGAGCAGATATCATGGAGTCTTCATCGGAGCAGTTTTTCTAGTCGACCACCATAACAATAGTAGTATTCCCCCATGTATCTAGTATAGTCCGAGCACTTTTGTAACGATAGATAGACCATTGTATTCCCTTGCTTGATTGAATGAAGTGATTTTGTTTGCATTTGTCTCATGTGCATATGGGTAGTGTTTTCCCTCTAGACCTCATTCTATTCTATATTCTCATCTTTTCTAAACCCTTAGATGCCTCCGAGACGTGACAATGGATTTGCTTTCCAACTGGAGCTCACTTAGTTGATCCAGCAGCAGAATGCCTTGATGCAGTTGCTAGTCCAGAATCAGAATCAGGGGAACAACAACAACAACAACAACAACCCACCACCACCACCACCACCTATTGATCACTTAACCCGTTTTCTTAGGCTGAATCTGTCGGTGTTCTCCAGTAGCACCGAGCTGATTGTTGCAGATGATTGGCTCCGCAAGACAGCCAGGGAGTTGACCACTGCAGGATGCACAGATGCGGAGAGGGTGCATTTTGCCGCACATCAGCTGGAAGGACCCGCAACATCATGGTGGGAGAATTTCACAGCCACTTATCCTATCGACACTGTCACATGGGATCAGTTTCAGCAGGCTTTCCATACTACCCATGTTTCAGCAGGAGCTATGGCCATGAAGAAGCGTGAGTTTCGCAACTTGCGCCAAGGAGGATGGACAGTTGGCCAGTATGTGGATGATTTTAGTAAATTAGCACGTTATGCCCCTGATGACGTTGCTACCGATGCAGCCAAGCAGGAGAAGTTTCTGGAAGGACTGAATGATGAGCTGAGCATGCAGTTGATGGTAGCAACTTTCAACAACTACCAGGAGTTGGTAGATCGTGCTCTTATGATTGAAGGGAAGCAGCAACAGATTGAAAACCGCAAGAGGAAGTATGGACAAGGGAAGTACAATTCTGGAGCTCGGCAGAAGCCACGTTTTACCCCGAAATCGGGAGGACATTTCCAGCATACACATGGAGGAGGTAGCTCACATAATCATAATGGTCCCAAAAATGGTAACGGGAATGGAGGAAGCAACGGCCAGAACCGTACCAACCCGTCAACCCCAGCCAAGAGAGACCTGAGCCAAATCACTTACTATAAGTGTCAGAAAATTGGACATTATGCCAATGTCCTGAAGCCCAAAATTGAAATGGAAATGGAAGCTCAGGGAAGAAGCCGAACCCTTTCAATAGGGGACAAGTGAACCACGTTAATGTGGAGGAGGTTGAAGCTCAGCCAGATGCAGTAATAGGTAAGTTTTTGGTTAAGTCATTTACTGCACTCGTTCTTTTTGATACTAGTGCATCGCATTCATACATCTCAAGGGGATTTGTGGATAAGTATAAACTGCCAACCCAAGCCCTTAGGTCACCCATGTTAGTAACCTTGCCTGGAGCAGAGTATATGGCTAGTCTATGGTGTGATCGGTTGCCATTAAGGATTGGTAACTACGTGTTTCCCTCAGACCTAATAGTTTTGGAATCGCAAGGATTGGATGTGATATTAGGCATGGATTGGTTATCGAAGTATGGAGGGAACATTGAATGCGCCAGTAAGACGATTTTGCTTACAATTCCAGAAGGAAGAAGGATCAAGTATGTATCCCGGCATGTGCCGAAGAGGACTCAAGTAAATTCCTTATCAGGAGTTGTGTAGGAGGAAGTACCAGTGGTGAAGGATTTCCCTGACATATTTCCAGAGGATTTGCCACGCATGCCATCGGATAGAGACATTGAGTTTTTGATTGAGCTTTTGCCAGGCACAGGGCCAATATCTAAGAGACCATACAGGATGTCTGCAAAGGATTTGGAAGAGATTAAGAAGCGGATTAAAGAGTTACTGGATAAAGGATATATTTGCCCAAGTTCTTCACCTTGGGGATCGCCAGTGCTTCTAGTGGAGAAGAATGACGGATCATTGAGAATGGTTGTTGATTATAGAGGACTGAATGCAGTAACCATCAAGAACAAGTACCCATTGCCGATGATCAATGATCTGTTTGACCGATTGCAAGGAGCTAAGGTATTTTCCAAGATTGATTTGCGATCAGGTTACCATCAGTTGAAGATTCAAGAGTAGGATATACCTAAGACGGCTTTTACCACCGGGTATGGGCTGTACGAGTACACTGTTATGTTAGTGCCACATTTTGTAGGACCATACAAAGTTTTGGAGCGTATGGGAGAAGTTGCCTACAAGTTGGAATTGCCCGAAGGATTGTCAGGAGTTCACGATGTATTCCATGTTTCCCAGTTGAAGAAGTGCCACGCGGAGATGGCTGATATACCGCTGAGAGATACATTGCCGCTGGAAGCAATTCAGTTGGACAGTGATTTGACCTATGAGGAGAAACCAGTCAAGATTCTTGAGTATGCCAGCCGAGTCACCCGCAGCAAGGTTATCAAGTTTTGCAAAGTTCAGTGGAGCCACCACACCGAGGATAAAGCCACCTGGGAGCGAGAGGAAGATCTACTGAAGGACCACCCTCACCTATTTTCTAGCCAACCCGAATCTCGAGGGCAAGATTCATCTTAAGGGGGGTAGGTTTGTAACATCCCAAATTTTCAATTTGGAATGTTATACACTAGATCAATAATGCATATCATATTTTATTTGCTTTTGGTTTGATCCTAGAAATTCTAAGCAACTCAAGGACCCTCGGAGAGAGTTCAGGATTTCGTTATTTTCATATTTGAGTTTTCTCGAATTTTGAAAATAGGATCATTTGATTTTATTTATTTTATCTTCAACTATTTCTATTATAAAAATATGAGAGAGGGAATAAAATGACTTTCCCAAAATAAAGAAATATTGAGGATTTAATAAAAAAATCAAATAAGTTTTTTTTGGAGTTTTTGCTATTTTATTTGGATTTAGGAAAAATTGCACGTTTTCAAAACTGCATTTTAGGGCCAAGAAAATGGTCATCTTGTTCTAAATATTTTATTTAGACGGCGAAAATTTGTTTTGGCATTTTTAGATTTTTTACTTATTTTTTTAGGATTTTTCTTAGTTCGGCGAAATTATTTTAAAAAAATATCTCCGCGCCCGACTGGGCCGAAGGCCAAGCCGAGCCTGGACGGCCCGCGCCAGCACCACCGCCTCCCGCTGCCGTGACGCCGCCGGACTCGGGAGTCCGATCCCGAGCCGCCGCCGCCTTGCCCCTTTCCCAAGCCGGCCGAGCCCCTCCCTCTTAAATACTCCTCCGCGGCCACCCCACCCTGCAAACCGACTCGCCCCGCCGCCAGCCGCAGCAGCCACCGCCGCCGTCGCCGAGCCGAGCCGCCGTCGTCGCCTAGCGCCGCCGCCTCCCGCCACCGACGACGCAGCCCCGCCACCCCGCGCCATCCCGCCGTCCCGCCGGAGCCGCCGGAGCCCCACCGGAGCCGAGCCGGAGGTATTAACCGCCGCCGCCGCCGTGGTCCGGTTTTGTTTTAAAAACCCGATCCAGTTTTTCCTTAGAAACACTAGATTCGTTTTTTTAATAGATCGGTTTTACTTTTTTAGGTTTATTTTATTTAGCGAGCGTTCGCCCATTCATTCGTTTTAACGAACGAATTTGTCGTTTAGTTTTAGTTAATGAACGTTCATTCGTTAATCTGTTCGTCAGTTTTTCTTTTTCTTGGATTTTCCGTGGTTATTTCTGATCGTGATTTTTGATCCAATTTTCGTTTTAGTTTAACTTTTCGCTCGTTTATCGAAATCTGGTGATTCAAGCGCCTAGAGTTTCATCTCGAAACCCTCTTTCCGTTTAACTAACTCAAACCAGTTTTTGATACTGTAAAATTTGACTTAGATCCAGATTAGAAAACGAAGCTTGTTTCTTTTGCCGTTTGACTTTCGTTGCTTCATTTGATTTGATTCTTTTTGCAAACCGGAGTTCTTAAGTTGGACTTTTTGGTTAGTTCTCTTATTTGAGTTTTACATGTGCATTAGATGAGTACTTATTGTAAGCTTGTTTGCTTGTTTGTTTGTGATAGAGTACCTGGAGTGCGCCGCTTGCTACTTTGAATCTCTAGGTTTCGCGGGTCATCAGCAAGGCAAGTAACACTTTGATCATATCCCTTTCATACCCAGTTTTATTGCATTAGATCAATCCTCAAACAATTGCATGATTAGGATATGATTAATATGTGGGTTTTTGGGAAGTAGATTGAGGTAGTGCCTATTACCTGTTATATTATCAAACCCCTGGGAGTTACTCTATGTTTTCTTATTATGCCATGCTATGCTAGTAGACGTGGATTGGGTGAGTGTATCCATGAGAGATGTGAGGTTGTTAATTAATGGTTTATTTAAGGTGGCAACTTAAACACACATCTGGGTGGATTGAGGCACCTGGGTATTCCAGCGATTGCCTGTTTTCTTTATGGACCGCCACCCAGGCTCAAAGGGATTATGAGATTATTCATGCTAGAAACTTTCGTGTGCAGCCACAAGCTACTATGGGCTCTAGCATAGTTGATTAAGTCGTGCAAACTCTTATAGTGGTAGACTAGCATATGTAGGGGATGTAGGTTGGTACTGTCTACCCGATCGTAAGGTGCTAGCGCTTCTGAAAGACTATGTCTCGGTCATCCATTTCTCAAACATCATGTAGTGCGAGAATCCCAAACGGAGGAGATCGAGTCTTGTGGGGAAAAGTGAGCAAACCTCTGCAAAGTGTATAAACTAATCATGGTTAGCCGTGTCCCCGGTTATGGACATCTTGAGTATCTAGTACTTGGATTATCATGTGAATCTCATCATGTTACTTTAATTAATATTGTTGGGTTTTTAAATGATGATGCTTAATTGGGATTGAGAATGCTGTCAACCATTCTCAATGTTTAACAACCACCATTATAGTTAAATAAAATTTATTCCTTTGCAGTAGGGAAAATTTGGCTTTATGAAAAACTATAACCATAGAGCTTTCGACCAGCCATATTATGCATGTAGTGTAGCTTTATTCTTTCATTACTCTCCATAGGTTACATTGCCAGCATATTCCATGTGCTGACCCGTTTTCGGGCTGCAACGTTCATGTTGCAGACTTTTCAGATGACGAGTAAGATGCCTTAGGATCGTGGTTCTATACTCAGTGATGCCGTTGGAGTTGATGGACTCACTTATCTTCCAAGCCTTCCGCTGTTATCATTATTAGATGGCCTTAAGCCATATTTATGTAATGAGTTCTCCTTTGGAGACCTTCGATGTAATAGGTGTGTGATTGCTACTCTGCTATAAATCCTTCAAGTACTGTGCGTGTCAGCATTACTGATCCAGGGATGACACTGATGCACAGAGATTGGACTGTTTGAGGTCTGGTCGCTACAAAAACATGCATCAACCCCTCTGCATAGATTACCCCAATATCACCGTGGGAATTCGCAAGTTGCATGCCATAACACATATCAAGTGAATCAATAAGATACCTCATGCTCACCTCAGGTATTCACATTGCAAGATATATATCATGTGTTCTCATCTCTGAATATTCGATCCGACAAGACAAAACTTTGAAGGGTAAAGATTAAATTCATCATAACAAGAGTATAGAGTGGAGAAACAACATATGATCCGACTATATTAACAAATCCCATGATATAGATCACAAGAGAGAGATCAAACACATAGCTACTGGTACAAACCCTCAGCCCCGAGGGTGGACTACTCCCTCCTTATCGGGGTGGCTGCCGGGATGATGAAGATGGCCACCGAAGATGATTCCCCCCTCCGGCAGGGTGCCGGAACGGGATCTAGATTGGTTTTTGCAGATACAGAGACCTTGCAGCAGCGGAACTTCTGATCTAGGGCTACCCCGAAGGGTTTTGGAATATTGGGGAATTTATAGTGCAAAGAAGGGGTATGTGAGGCCACCAAGGTGGGCACAACCCACCTGGGCGCACCTGGGGGCCCAGGCGTGCCCTGGTGGGTTGTGCCCTCCTCGGGGCACCCCCCCAGGTGCTTCTTTGGCCCATTGTTGGTCTTCTAGTCCATAAAAAATCTCCAAAAAGTTACGCGGTGTTTGGACTCCGTTTGATATTGATTTCCTGCGATTTAAAAAACAAGCAAAAAACATCAACTGGCACTGGGCACTGGATCAATAGGTTAGTCCCAAAAAATGATATAAAGTTGCTATAAAATGATTGTAAAACACCCAAGAATGATAAAATATCAGCATGAATACTTCATAAATTATAGATACGTTGGAGACGTATCAGCATCCCCAAGCTTAATTCCTACTCGTCCTCGAGTAGGTAAATGATAAAATAAATAATTTATGAAGTGTGAATGCTAGCAAAGTGCATAAGTTTTATCAATGATAAATTCAATCACTTTTCCTACCATCATAACAACAATTCTTTCTTATAAAACTTCTCATGTTATAGTAGCAACCAATTCACATGTTAAAGTTCAAACAATGAACTCTCTTGAAACTCGACAACATATGTTCTCAGTCACCAAGCAATTGCAATTCAACTTATTCAACAAAGTTTAAGTAAGAGCTCCACATACTCAACCATCTTATAGTCTTCTATGATTGCTAACACTCACCACATACACATGAGCAAAACGTTTCAACCGGACACACAGAAAGATAGGGGCTTATAATTTCGCATCCCAACCTATTCACCTTTGGGTGATATCAACAATAATAACTCATGCTACCCATATTCAACTTGACATATGTGCCTAGATCTTTCCTCACCACATGATGCTTTTCAAAAGATAAAAATAAAAAGGAATAGAGAGAAAAACTTTGACTCTTGCATAAAAGTAAATACATAAAAGTAAAAGATAGGCCCTTTGCAGAGGGAAGCAGAGGTTGCCATGCGCTTATTTGTTTGTATGCTCAACCCCTTAGTGCAAAAGAACGTCATGTTATATTTCCCCTTATCATAGCAACCTTTATTATGCAGTCTGTCGCTTTTATTCTTTGCCATCACAAGTACATACAACACTTAGTTTTCTCTTACACTAAATGATCTAACACTTTTAGAAGCAATTTTTATTTCCTTATTGCACCGATGACAACTTACTTGAAGGATCTTGCTCAATCCTTAGGTAGGTATGGTGGACTCTCAAAACAAGATTTGGGTTTAAGGGTTTTTGGATGCACAAGTAGTATCTCTACTTGGTGCGGAATTTTTGGCTAGCAAAGATAGGGGGCAAGCACCACATGTTGAAGGATCTATGACAATATAACTTCTATGTGAATATGAACAAACATAAATCATTACATTGTCTTCCTTGTCCAACATCAAAAAAATTGGCATATAATATTTTTATGGGGGCTCACAATCACAAAAGATTTCCAAGATAGTGTATTTGCATGTGAAAGTTCTCTTCCTTATACTAATTATTCATGAATTGCTTGTACGACCAATAATGTGATTGTCAAGCCTCAAGAGATTTCACTTTCTAAGCCCAATGTGAAGCTACCACTAGGCATTATATGATTTCAACTTCTTGACATTCAATTTATTCAACAATTTACTCATAGGATATAAGTGAAGCTCAAGACTAAATGACAAACTACTCAAAAAAGATATAAGTGAAGATCATGCGAGTAGTTAAGTAAATAGGTAGCTATTTGAGGACTCTCCCTTATTCAAAAACTTTAAGATCTAAGTATTTTATTAAAACAACAAGCAAAAACAAAATAAAATGGCATTCCAGGAATAGCACACATCATGTGAAGAAGCAAAAACTTATGTTCAACCGATACTAACCGATAATCGTTGAAGAAGAAAGGTGGGATGCCTACCGGGGCATCCCCAAGCTTAGATGCTTGAGACTTCTTAGAATATTAGCTTGGGATGCCTTGGGCATCCCCAAACTTGAGCTTTTGTGTCTCCTTAATTCCTCTTATATCACGGTTTCCCTAAATCTCAAAAACTTCATCCACACAAAACTCAACAAGAACTCGTGAGATAAGTTAGTATAAATCAGTGCAAAACCTTATCATTCTCTACTTTAGAAAATCACTAAAATTATTATTCAACATTGCATACTAAATAGCTCTGCATATTTAATAGTGCTATCCTCAAATAGAATCATCAAACAAGCAAACATATGCAAACAATGCAACCATAACGGCAATCTTCCAAAACAGTACAGTCTGTAAAGAATGCAAGATTCATCATACTTCCATAACTCCAAAAATTATGATAAAAATACTACACTGTAGAAATTTTATAAGAGCTTATTTTGAAAAAAAATCAAAAAATTATCGTATTCTGACTTTTCTAGGGAATTTTTGCAACATCGATAAACTTTCTGTTTTCCAACAGCAACAAGTATACTTGCAAAATAAGCATGGCAAAGGCTATCATTGCCACTTTTATTGAAATAAAAGATGCAAAACATAATTCTAAATAACATCAAGAAAATCCTAGCAAAATCAATTGACGCTCCAAGCAAAACACAGATCATGTGACGAATGAAAACATAGCTCTAAGCGAGGTTACCGATAATGTTCGAGACGAAAGAGGGGATGCCTTCCGGGGCATCCCCAAGCTTAGTTGCTTGGATATTTCTTGAATATTACCTTGGGGTGCCTTGGGCATCCCCAACATTAGGGTCTTGTCACTCCTTATTCTCCTCATATCGACATCTCACCCAAAACTTGAAAAGTTCAATCACACAAAACTTAACGGAACTTCGTGCGATGGTTAGTATGATAAGGAGCAAACCACTTCACTTTGGTATTGTCAAAGACAAGATTCATAATTGTTTCCACACAGTTCTTACTGTAGCATATCATTTCCACAATTTATATTGAGCAATATAAGCCATAGAAACAAGGAAACAAGCAAACTATGCATTGGAAACAGAATCTGTCAAAAACAGAACAGTCTGTAGTAATCTGTACTCAAACCATACTTCTGCTACTCCAAAAATTATGAAAAACATTGGACCACGTGACAAATTTTTATGTTAATCTTCTTCAAAAAGAATCAACTCAAAATCACTCTTCTGATAAAAATGAGAGCTATTTCTGTGAGCATAAGAGTTTCTGTTTTTCAGCAAGATCAAATCAACTATCACCCAACATGATCCCGAAGGTGTTACTTGGAACTTTATTGAAACAAAAGCAATAAAACATTATTAATACAGTATAATAATCATGTGAACACACAAAAACAGTATATAAAAGTGTTGGGTTGTCTCCCAACAAGCGCTTTTCTTTAATGCCTTTTAAGCTAGGCATCATGATTTCGATGATGCTCGCATAAAAGATAAGAATTGAAACATAAAGAGAGCATCATGAAGCACATGGCAAGGACATTTAATCCTAACCCACTTCCTACGCATAGGTATTTTGTGAGAAAACAACTTATGTGATCAATAATCAACTAGCATAGCAAGGCAAAACAAGTGCAACTTCAAAACATTCAACACATAGAGAGGAAACTTGATATTATTGCAATATGTAAATGCATATGTTCCTCTCTCATAACAATCTTCAGTAGCATCATGAAGAAATTCAACAATATAACCATCACATAAAGCATTCCTTTCATTATCCAAAAGCATAGAAATTTTCTTACTCTCCACATAAGCAAATTTCTTCTCATCAATAGTAGTGGGAGCAAACTCAACAAAGTAACTATCATGTGATTGAAAATTAAAATCATGATGAAAAGTTTCATGGTTATCATTATTCAATATAGCATACATGTCATCACCATAATCATCAAAGATAGGAGGCATACTTTCATCATAATAATTCATCTCATCAAAACTTGGGGGAGTGAAAATATCATCTTCATCAAACATAGCATCTGCAAGCTTGTAGCTTTGCATATCATCAACATCATGGATATTCAAAGAATTAATACTAACAACATTGCAATCATGCTCATCATTCATGCCAATCATTTTATTAAATTCTTATTCTATCAATTGAGCACAATTTTACGATCCATCATTTTCAAGAAAGACCTTATAAAGATGATCAATAATATGATGCAACCTTAATTCCACTTTTTGTAGTTCTCTTTCATAAACCAAACTAGTGATAAAACAAGAAACTAAAAGATTCAATTGCAAGATCTAAAGATATACCTTCATGCACTCACCTCCCCAACAACGGCGCCAGAAAAGAGCTTCGTTTTCGTGGTGTGAGTGTCGGTTTCCTAACCTCCCCGGCAACGGTGCCAGAAAAGAGCTTGATGTCTACTACGCAACTTTATTCTTGTAGACACGTGTTGGGCCTCCAAGCACAGAGTTTTGTAGGACAGTAGCAATTTTCCCTCAAGTGGATGACCTAAGGTTTATCAATCCATGAGAGGTGTAGGATGAAGATGGTCTCTCTCAAATGACCCTACAAACCAAATATAAGAAATCTCTTGTGTCCCCAACACACCCAATACAATGGCAAATTGTATAGGTGTACTAGTTCGGCGAAGAGATGGTGATAAAAGTGTAATATGGACGGTAGAAATATATTTTTATAATCTGAATAAATAAAAACAGCAAGGTAGCAAATAGTAAACAGGCACAAAAACGGTGTTGCAATGTTTAAAAATGAGGCCTAGGGTCCATAGTTTCGCTAGTGCAACCTCTCAACAATGCTAACGTAGTTGGATCATATGATTATACCTCAAAGTGCAATAAAGAATCACTCCCGAGTTCCTATTGGTGGAGAACAAAAGATATGAATTGTTTGTAGGTCACGAAACCACCTTAAAGCTATTCTTTCCATTCGATCTATTCAAGAGTTCGTACTAAAATAACACAAAGCTATTTTTTCCATTCGATCTATCCTAGAGTTCGTACTAGAATAACACCAAAGCAAATTCATATTCATAATACTCAATCCACACAAAGAACTATAAAGATACCCCAAAGTTTCCGTCGGAGAAAAACGTGCATCAACCCCTATGCATAGATGACCCCAATATCACCGCGGGAATCCGCGAGTTGCATGACATAACACATATCAAGTGAATCAATAAGATACATCATTGTCACCTCAAGTATTCATATTGCAAGACATATACCATGTGTTCTCATCTCTAAATATTCAATCCGACAAGATAAAACTTTGAAGGGTAAAGATTCAATTCATCATAACAAGAGTATAGAGGGGAGAAACATCATATAATCCGACTATATTAACAAAGCCCATGATATGGAACACGAGAGAGAGAGAGATCAAACACATAGCTACTGGTACAAACCCTCAGCCCCGAGGGTGGACTAATCCCTCCTTATCGGGGTGGCTGCCGGGATGATGAAGATGGCCACCTAAGATGATTCCCCCCTCCGTTGTTAGTCTTCTAGTCCATAAAAAATCTCCAAAACATTACGCGGTGTTTGGACTGCGTTTGATATTGATTTCCTGTGATGTAAAAAACAAGCAAAAACAGCAACTGGCACTAGGCACTGGGTCAATAGGTTAGTCCCAAAAAATGATATAAAGTTGCTATAAAATGATGGTAAAACACCCAAGAATGATAAAATATCAGCATGAATACTTCATAAATTATAGATACGTTGGAGACGTATCAATGATCCGACTATATTAACAAAGCCCGCGATACATCAAGATCGTGACATCTCAAGAACACGAGAGAGAGATTAAACACATGGCTACTGGTACAAACCCTCAGCCTCGAGGGTGGACTACTCCCTCCTCATCGTGTTGGCCGCCAGGATGATGAAGATGGCTACCGGAGATGATTCCCCCCTCCGGCAGGGTGCCGGTACGGGGTCTAGATTGGATCTCGTGGACAGAGAGGCCTTGCAGCGGCGGAACTTCTGATCTAGGGCTACCCCGAAGGGTTTTGGAATATTTGGGATTTTATAGGGCGAAGAAGGGGTGCGGGAGGCCACCGAGGTGGGCACAACCCACCTGGGCACGCCTGGGGGCCCTGGTGCACCCTGGTGGGTTGTGGCCCTCTCGGGGCACCACCCAGGTGCTGCTCTGGCCCATCCTGAGTGTTTTGGTCCATAAAGAATCCTCCAGGAATTTTGCGATGTTTGGACTCCATTTGATATTGTTTTCCTGCAATGTAAAAAACAAGCAAAAAATAGCAACTGGCAATGGGCACTGGGTCAATAGGTTAGTCCCAAAAAATGATATAAAGTTGCTATAAAATGATTGTAAAACATCCAAGAATGATAATATAATGGCATGAATACCTCATAAATAATAGATACGTTGGAGATGTATCAATGGTCACAGAGGAGTCAAAAAATAAAATAACACAATCATATGACGGAATATAAAACCGCAATCATATTAAACAAAAGGATGTATTTTACAACCCACTACACTTCGGCATTCCGAAGTACTATCTAAAAATACATAGTGTCCTTAGGACACTTGGCCTCGATAATCCGGGGTCCTTCTACTACCTTCGCAAGGAACTGCTCTGTGGTCCGGTCCTTCCCTTCGGGGGGGGGCCGCGACTACGACCGCTACTTCGACGCGCCAATAGTGCGTCTTCACGTAGACATATGCCCGTTGAGCACCCTCCAAGCACACGGAACACTTCTAACAAGCCACTTGGGGGACGACCTCTTGCAGCCGAGCCAGGACCCTGAAGAAGCTGGTCAGCAGTGCCTCTATGGGCCACAGATTGATGCAGAGGTCCTGGAGCACGTGCCTCACCATGAAAAGAAGCTCCATCAGATGCTTCATTTGATGATTCAGCAGCTCTGGACGCAATGACGCCTGAAATGGTTGCTAGAACGCCTTTGCCGTGTCGTAGCCCTCTAGTGCGCCAAAATGGTGGCCAACGTCCAACACGCTCTTCATGAGATCCGCGAAGGCCTCTGTGGATCGCAATAACTAGGTGAGCTCGATGAACCCCTTGCTACCAAAAACACATTGAAGCAAAAGTGGCTTACCCGCAGCAATCTGCCCCACTTGCTGGAGCACCTCGTGGTCAGCCTAGGCATGTGTCTAGACCTCGGCGTGCACTAGGCATAGCTTCTCGAGCTCCTGGTACATGCCCTTCAGGATCTCCTCTACCTCCAGGACCCGCGCCTAGTCCTTACCCTAGCGGCCGCAACTTTCTCCACCTTGGCGGCCGCAACTTTCTACTGCTTGGCCTCCTGCTGAGCTTTCGCCAGCTCGGCCTTGAGCACCTCACGATCTGTCATAGCAGCTGTCAAGAGAAACAACTCGGCATCAACACTACAAATTCATACACATTTTTAGAGTAAATTTCACGAACACGGCAACCGCTTGTGCTCACCTTGAGACATCTCGATCTGCTTCTACATCAGATCGAGGTCCTCCTTGGACCTCTTGAGCTTCCGGTTCATCTCCGCAATCTCCTCGGAGGTGGAGTTTGGAGCCGAGGTTGATGCCTGCAAACACACACTCGTTACTTAGTCCCCGTCCCTGATGTCAATCCTCTAGACAAACCTTTTTATAAGGCAAGCCAGAGTCTTGAGTGCTACTGATGCATCTCCAACGTATCTATAATTTTTGATTGTTCCATGATATTATATTATCTGTTTTGGATGTTTTATATGCATTATTTTTGGGACTAACCTATTAACCTAGAGCCCAGTGCCAGTTTCTGTTTTTTTGCCTGTTTTAGAGTTTCACGGAAAAGGAATATAAAACGGAGTCCAAACAGAACAAAACTTTCGTGATGATCTTTCTTGGACCAAAAGCAAACCAGGAGACTTGGAGATGAAGTCGGAGAAGCAATGAGGTGGCCAAGAGGGTGGAGGGCGCGGTCCGTACCTCGTGGGCCCCTTGGAGGTCTCCTGACCTAATTATGTCTCCCATATATACTCTTATACCCCAAAACCATCAGGGGGAGCTGTCGGGGATATACCCCGTGGTATGACCCAGCCGGAGTGATAATCCGGCTGGGACTTGGTAAACCGGGGCGGTGTTAAACTGGCAGACAGTTAAGACAGATGGCTAAGACAGACGGTAAACCGGCGAGTGTTAAACCGGCAGAGTTAAGACAGATGGTAGCACTGGCAGGTGTTAAGTCAATCATAACCCGGCAGACAATGTTAAACCGGCAGACAATGTTAAACTGGCAGACAATGTTAAACCGGCAGACGTTAAGAAGCCCAGGAAAGGAAGTCAAAATAGTTTAAGTCTTAGTCCGAGATGGACTCTACATGTAACCCGCCCCTTTAACTTATATAAGAGGGGCAGGGCTCCCCAAAGAGGGACAAGAAAACAATAATCTCTAGGGCTAGACACAATTAGAGGAGAGCCGGTTTACGGTGACTCCCTCGTGATGATAATGAGATCTAGCCTCAAACAACATGTAGGGTTATTACCGGATGATGTTTCCCGGGGCCCGAAGCTGTCTAAATCTTTGTCTTGTGGTGCGTTCTCTCAATTCCGCTCAACCCCTCTCAAGCTACCACATAGATGCGCTGGCCTCATGACTAAGTCCTCACACTAAGGACATCTGACGTGTTAATTCCACGACAGTTGGCGCCCACCGTGAGGCCTACGCACGAAGGTGTTGAGTTTTTGGAGGGATCTTTTCAAGGGTTTGAGAAATTTGCAATTTTCCGGTCCGACAAAAAGCCGGCGTGGAAAATTTCACATCAACCATGTTACACGTTGTGCTGTTGCTCTGGCACGTGATCTGTCCGCCGATGTTTGGAGACACCGAGTCTGAGACAATTTATTTATGGCGTTTTCTACTCCGAGGTAAACAGAAGATGGAAGCTGCCGAGATCAAGTTTGGAGATTCCTCGGTGTACCCGAGTGTTAGATGTACAAACCGCTGCAGACTGTTTTCACCAATAAGACGCAACAACTGATTTCAGTATCCGGGTTCGCTACAAACTCCCAAGGACAATTGATCGGTCATGACGCGGCTGCTACACCATCAATTCTAGCTACTCCGCTTCCTGATGAGAAGACTCGGTCAAAGTACTAGTTCAAACAGTACATCTCACGTGCTGCTATCACGCTTGAGTATCCACCACTCATTTTCTATGGAGCAGAACCACCTTCGAGCTGCTGTTTTTAAGTCATCATAGCAATCTTTTTCCACTGCTAAGGTTCATCTTCCGAGTTGCCACGCTGTGACCCGCCTCGCTCCGCCATTGCTCTGAATTACTGGAGCTACCACCACGGGCCGCTTGCCTCCGCCTATGCTACGGCCATCCGAGTCACCCTGTCAAATCGCGGAATATCGCCGTCTATGCCGGCCGTTTTCAAAGCTGAAACTACTCGTCTGCCAAGTCGCTTTGGCTCCGCTTTGAGCCGCCGCAGTTTTGCCACAAGACGGCCCAGTTTCAAGTCGCCGGCCAGTGGCCCCCGCCCTTCACACCCGGTTGCTGCCGCCATGGGTGTTGCCGCTGCGGTCCGCCGCGGTCTCGCATCTCCAAGCCATCGGCCTTGCCGTCGCTGCCGCTGCACTTTGACCCGCCGGCCTCCGTGTGCTGCGAGCCGCCCCGTCCTAATTGCCCGCAGTGAGCAGACCGCCGACGAGCCGCCTCCTCTATGGCGGGTCAGCACCAAACCACGCCTGGAGTCGCCAAAACCGCTGTAACTTGTGGCCATACTGCCGTAACCCGCTTGTTGATGTCCTGCATCTGAGTCGCCGCGTCACCGTGGCCTTGAGGCGCCGGTTCAAGTCGCTGCATAGAGCGGCCTAACCTCCTTCCTTCATTGGTATAAAGCCAGCATAGCAACGACTCCAGCAGATCCTCGTACAGTCGAGGGGTCAAAGCAAAAAATTATTCGTATGCATGAGAGTCAAAGGCCGCTGACGAACCGGGATCCTCGGTCATCTCTGCGCTGAGCTGCGCCTGGATTTGCCTCTAAACCGCCGAGCGCCGAGCCTCCACAAACTGCCGCAGTCCCTGCCAAACCGCCGGCCCCGCCATATGCGAGTTTACCTCTGCTTCATCACCGTCGGCAATCTGCCATCAACTGGGCTTCTTATCCCTCGGCCTCGTCAGGAGTCATCGAGTTGCCGCTTAGAGCCCTCCTGCGCTATGAATCGCCGTACGGCGGGCCACCGCGCTGCTCTTCCGCGCGCCTGAGGCAAGTGCCCGCAACGTTGCAGGTTCCTGTGGTGACCCGCCGCCGCTTTGGTGTTTTCTGCCTGACCTTTTCGCCGGTCTCTGTGTTGAGCCATTGCTCCGAGTTGACCCGCCTGCTGCTGTTATGCCATGGCCGGCTCTGCCTCGTCCTACGCCGGCTAAATCCCGCATCGCTATGTTGAGCGAGTGCTTTCACTTGTTGACCTGCCGACATCGTCGCAGTTCCCCCGTGGTGCAGCCACCAAGACGCGGCCGGATCATTGCTGAGCGGCCTCGCCTTTGCCTTCGCCTTGATTGACCCGCCGGATTGAACCGGCCCTGTCATTGCGAGTCACCGATCGTCCTCCACAGCTGCGCCTAAGGCCTCCTTTACCGACGCCGGAACAAACCGCCGGTGTCGCCTCGATTATGAGTCGCCTCCGCAGCCTTCAAGTCACCTCCGCCGACTGCCTTCGAGCTGGTTGTCTCCATCGGCTTACCTCTGTCGCCTTGGCCTCATCTCGGGTCAACCCGCCTCTACTGCTATGGTCGCAGGAGCATCCACAATCCGCCAGGTTGCTGCGTCGCTCGCCTCCAGCCCTGTATCAAGATTCAGAAGCCACCGGACGCTGTGCGCCTTGAGCCACTTCAGCCGCACTCCTCCACGAATCGCCATCGCCGGTTCAACTCTGCTCGAGCCGCTGCCGAGTCACCACGGACTCGCCCCGCTGCCTGTGGGCCAGGTCCGCTACCACAAGTCGCCTGGAGCCACCGCTCGTTTCGAAGCCGGCCGCCGCGCTCACCTCAACCCGCCGCTCCACGTCACCACGCGTTCGGCCGCCATGGTGTCGACCCGCCTAAATCCTAAGCTACCGCTGGGTCTCCTCCGTTTCACTGCCAGAGTAGGTGTTGAGCCGCACCAAACCGTCCCGCGTCGAGCTACTGCTGGAGGACTTACGTAGATCATCCTACATAATTAACATAAAGGCCCAGCTGGGATTCTCTGATTGGCTAAAAATCAGGGCAAGGGCCCCACTGCCTGAAAATCAGGGGGTGGAGAGAGTTTAGTGAGGAAGGTTACGTAAGAATTTCGTAACAGTTTCGTAAGTGTAGCATTTTTGCTGCTGGAGAGCCGCCCTGTGTCTCTGGGTTTCAACGCGTCGAGTGCCGCCACACGTGGCCTTTTCCGCTGTGGAGTTGCGATAGCAAAAGCAAATTCTTCTTGCTGGAGAGTGGAGAAGTCAAAGGGAAAAGGAGCAGTGGTGCAAGGGTTAAGTCATACATTTTGTTGTACCATCCAATGAAAGTATCAGGTGCTATCCTTTCTCTATATCTTATCAGCGCATATTAAATTGTTTAAAAACAAATTACTTTGATTTGTATATTTTTATATATAGGACCATTATTTATTATAAATATGGTTTATACCACGGATATGGAGCACAGATTGATAATATTCCGCCTAGGGATAATCCGGGATATATCACATGATGAATGGACGCACACAAGCTACTGCCCTTGCGGTCCGGTCCACATTGGTTTGCTCGGATTTCGTCTACTCGTTGTCAATGGACGTGCGCAAATCGCCGCCCCCGAGGCCTGGTCTACATCAACACATCGGGCCGCATCTGTTTGCATGATCTATTTATTGAATAAAAAGCCAGTCACTGCTTGGGTAGCCCGGTTTTCTTCCAACAAGTTGGAGGCAAATTATCATCAACCGCCGTCTACGCTGGAGGGTTCAATGGATATATGCACAAGTCGCTGCCACTAACGTTGGGTTATCTTCAAACAATCAGTTGGAAGGAACCATTGGCCGAGTTGCTGACACGGCTCATACGGGATCATTTATAACCCGCCGCAGTCACCTCAACCTTCTGTGGATTTACATCGCGTTATCAACACCAATGATATATACCTTCTGCTATGGTCAAGTACGGAGAGTCTCAAGACAACTCCTTGAGTCATCTTAAGACTCGGGGGCTACGATGATATGACTCAGCAAGTCTTGCCAGTTTCAGAAAATTCAAGTGCCCTAGGATGTTGAAGGGAAAGGTAACCCGGTCCCGGAGGCTGCTGTTATATTGATGGAGAATTTAAAGGCCATCAGAAAATTTCCAGTTCAACATAAAAACGTCGGTTTAAAATCCGGTTCAAGGGAAATCTGTTCTCCCACAAGGCTCTAAGTCTCTCAATTCTGGTTTCAAAAAGAGTTAATCTCTCGCAAATTCGAGTTAAAAGGCCGTCAAAAAAATTTCGGCTGGAAATGAAGATTCCGGCTTAAAGATCCGGTTCAAGGGAAAGATGTCTCCCATAAAGCTTTGAAGCTCTCAATATCCGGTTCAAAATCCTGGTTCAAGAAGAATTTATCTCTTGCAAAAAGTTAAAGGTTGTCGAAGTGGACCTGTTGCCATAATGCATGGTTCAAACATGGGTATCCCGCCTTACTGACTTATCATATTATTGGTTACATGGGGGCTTCAGCTAACAAAGCGGAGTTTTGTCCATTAATCCGGCTATCACGCCACAACAAAGCTTGGGAGCTTCACACCCAAGGGGCCAAAGAGAGTCTTGTTGCTACGCACAGCTCAAACATAGGCACCCATTGAGCACAGCTCACAAAGTTACTTGGGGGATCTTTGTGCACTGCAACAAAGAGTTTGAAAGGACCCTTGTAAAATGCTATCAAGCACAGCTTGGAAGCCTAGTGTATTCACCTAAAACCCCGGGTTAACCTGCCTTCATCAAGTAAGCCACTCCTATCCAGGTAATCCTGGCATGACCTGCCGAACGTTTGACAAGTCAATCTTATACAGACCCTGAACTTGTCAAAGTTAAAATGATGATTGGTTAGTTGGAGGTCCATCTTAAAAGGCTTTGTCAAATGGTTTAACTCAGCGGCCTGGCAGCCCATGAAAAGCCTCGAATTTGGGCCTGGCAGCCCTTGAAAAGCCTCGACTACACGATTTTATTTGCCTTTGTCAAGATTTTTCTCTTTTGATAAATTTTATGTTGAACCAGCGTCTATTGACCCGGCATGACTATCAGTCATCAAATTAACCCGGTGTTCATTAACCCGGCTCAACTTTCAACTACAAGTTGTCAGTACATAATCACTTATAATCCGGTGTTTATTGACCCGCCTTGGCTTTGGACTATAAGTCGCCAGTATATATTTGGATTGCGCCATTGGAATTATGTGCTTATAAATCATTGGGTATATTATTAAAATAGCCAACATGGCTGGATTTTTATTATGGTTATCAATAACCAGTATTATGATTAAGGTTTTCAAAGTCGCTTTAGCGCAATGGCTATCATATTATCAGTGGATATGATTTATTCTACAATTGAAGGAATAGTCCCGAGTCGCTGCAGGCTTATGACCCGGCACTTGGGGGCTACATTATTCAAATATGCAAGTCTCATGTCGCTGCAAGCATGCACCATGACACTTGGGGGCTAATGCAAAGTCATTTTTTGCTCAACTTATTGAAGACCCGACTCATCACATTGTAATGAGACGGCCCTTGGGGGCTACCAATTGCTCCTGTCAACAATTCAAGGTACACAAATTTTCATTTATCATTGAAGGGTCCACTGCTCAGTTGGTAAAGCACAAAGCTCTTAAACTTGTGGACATGGATTTAAGCCCCATGATGGGGGTTATATCATATGATGTTATTTTCATTGAAGTATATATCAAGTCCCAGCTCAATATTATCTTACTAAGCCGGTCCTTGGGGGCTACATCATTGCTGTTCAAAGTTTACATGATTATATTTACAAAGTCCCTGCTCATTATTGCATAATGACCCGGCCCTTGGGAGCTACACTGGTTGAAGTTTTATGAGCATCAGGCAATTACAAGTCCCAGGTTGCTGCAAGCGTGACAACCCGGCAATTGGGGGCTACATATGTGGAATACTCAATTCTGACTAGTGATTGAGATGAACAACCTCGATTTCTTCAAGATTGTGATATTTATATTGAAGCAAGTCTTAAGCTGTTGCTATGCAACCTTCTTAAGACTTGGGGGCTACAAGTGATAAGCATATAAGAGGTATATTTTCAAGCTGGATGTTAACTACAAGTATGACCCGGTGTTATCAATATTTATAAACCGGTGATCTTGGCGATGATAAACCGGCAAGTTCTACGTCCTTAAACCGGCTGAAGATCAGATGAGTATTTCAAAGACCAATATTGTTTTTAAGCATCGGGAGCTGAATCAAAGGAGTTATTCTTCACAATATATTTTCTATGAGAAACCAATGTCAGCAAGTTGATTATGAAGCTTTCCTATTAAACCGGATTTTCAAGAAGAAGGAAGTGACAAGGACTTAAGGATGGTCAGGATCAGTTTAACATGGATAAATCCAAATTAAACTGGGGGCTAATGTCGGGGATATACCTCGCGGTATGACCTAGCCAGAGTCATAATCCGGCTGGGACTTGGTAAATCGGGGCGGTGTTAAACCGACAGACAGTTAAGACACATGGCTAAGACAGACGGTAAACCGGCGAGTGTTAAACCGGCAGAGTTAAGATAGATGGTAGCACCGGTAGGTGTTAAGTCAATCATAACCCGGCAGACAATGTTAAACGGCAGACAATGTTAAACAGGTAGACGTTAAGAAGCCCAGGAAAGGAAGTCAAAATAGTTTAAGTCTTAGTCCGAGATGGACTCTACATGTAACCCGCCCCTTTAACTTATATAAGGAGGGGCAGGGCTCCCCAAAGAGGGACAAGAAAACAATAATCTCTAGGGCTAGACACAATTAGAGGAGAGCCGGTTTATGGCGATTCCCTCGTGATGATAATGAGATCTAGCCTCAAACAGCATGTAGGGTTATTACCGGATGATGTTTCCTGGGGCCCGAAGCTATCTAAATCTTTGTCTTGTGGTGCGTTCTCTCGATTCCGCTCAACCCCTCTCAAGCTACCACATAGATGTGCTGGCCTCACGACTAAGTCCTCACACTAAGGACATCTGACGTGTTAATTCCATGACAGGAGCCATGAAAATACTTTTCCACTGCTGCAACCTTCTGTACCCATGAGATCCCATCTAGGGGCCTTTTCCGGCGTCCTGCCGAAGGGGGATTCGATCACGGAGGGATTCTACATCAACACCATTGCCCTTTTGAGGAAGTGTGAGTAGTTTACCACACACCTACGGGTCCATAGCTAGTAGCTAGATAGCTTCTTGTCTCTCTTTGATTCTCAATACCATGTTCTCCTCGATGTTCTTGGAGATCTATTCTATGTAATACTCTTTTGCAGTGTGTTTGCCAAGATACGATGAATTGTGGATTTATGATTAGATTATCTATAAATATTATTTGAATCTTCTCTGAATTCTTATATGCATGATTTGATATCTTTGCAAGTCTCTTTGAATTATCGGTTTTGTTTGGCCTACTAGATTGGTTTTTCTTGCAATGGGAGAAGTGCTTAGCTTTGGTTTCAATCTTGCGGTGTCCTTTCCCAGTGACAGTAGGGGTAGCAAGGCATGTATTGTATTGTTGCCATCAAGGATAAAAAGATGGGGTTTTCATCATATTGCTTGAGTTAATGCATCTACATCATGTCATCTTACTTAATGTGTTACTCTGTTCTTTATGAACTTAATACTCTAGATGCAGGCAGGAGTCGGTCGATGTGTGGAGTAACAGTAGTAGATGCAGAATGGTTTCGGTCTACTTGACACGGACGTGATGCTTATGTTCATGATCATTGCCTTAGATATCGTCATAATTATGCACTCTTCTATCAATTGCTCGGCAGTAATTTGTTCACCCACCGTATTATTTGCTATCTTGAGAGAAGCCACTAGTGAAACCTATGGCCCCCGGGTCTCTTTTCCATCATATAAGTTCTATTTTCCATCATACTAGTTTTCAATCTACTATTTTGCAATCTTTTACTTTCCTATCTATAAACCAAAAATACCAAAAATATTTACTTTACCGTTTATCTATCTCTATTAGATCTCACTTTAGCAAGTAACCGTGAAGGGATTGACAACCCCTTATTGTGTTGGGTGCAAGTTTGTTGATTGTTTGTGCGGGTATTCGGTGACTTGTGTGTTGTCTCCTACTGGATTGATACCTTGGTTCTCAAACTAAGGTAAATACTTACTCTACTTTGTTGCATCACCCTTTCCTCTTCAAGGAAAAAACCAACACAAGCTCAAGAAGTAGCAGCTACTTACTAAACACCATATGATGATCTGCTTTGACCCCAAACCCAGTTTATTAAAACTAGCTTTGGGCTCGGGGGCTATTGGTTGGCTATGCTCTATAAATACTACTTTGTGACATAAGTGAAAAATGCCTTCAGAAAAATGCACAGGTTTACGAAGAATTCTAAGCATGGAGGTTATGATACGTCCATTTTGCATCATGCTTTTATATTGATATTTATCGCATTGTGGGCTGTTATTTCACGTTATATCACAATACTTATGGCTATTCTCTCTTATTTTACAAGGTTTACATGAAGAGGGAGAATGCCGGCAGCTGGAATTCTGGGCTGGAAAAGGAGCAAATTATGAAGGGCTATTCTGCGCAACTCCAAAAGTCCTGAAACTCCATGGAATACCTTAAAATAAATAAAGAAAAATCATCGCCAAAGATGAAGGCCAGGGGGCCCACACCCTGCTCACGAGGGTGGGGGGCGCGCCCCTCCCCCTAGGCGCGCCCCCCTACCTCGTGGGCCCCCTGGTGGCTCTCCGACGTCCATCTTCTCCTATATGAAGTCTTTCGATGAGAAAAAAATAGCAAGCAACCTTTCGGTACGAGACTCCGCCGCCACAAGGCGGAACCTTGGCGGAACCAATCTAGGGCTCTGGCAGAGCTGTTCTGCCGGGGACACTTCCCTCTAGGAGGGGGAAATCATCGCCATCATCATCACCAACGCTCCTCTCATTAGGAGAGGGCAATATCCATCAACATCTTCACCAGCACCATCTCATCTCCAAACCCTAGTTCATCTCTTGTATCCAATTCTTGTCTCCAAGTCCGGGATTGGTGCTAGTAGGTTGCTAGTAGTGTTGATTACTCCTTGTAGTTGATGCTAGTTGGTTTACTTGGTGGAAGATCATATGTTCAGATCCTTTATGCATATTATTACCCCTCTGATTATGAACATGAATATGCTTTGTGAGTAGTTACGTTTGTTCCTGAGGACACGGGAGAAGTCTTGCTATTAGTAGTCATGTGAATTTGGTATTCGTTTGATATTTTGATGAGATGTATGTTGTCTAACCTCTAGTGGTGTTATGTGAACGTCGACTACATAACACTTCACCATTATTTGGGCCTAGAGGAAGGCATTGGGAAGTAATAAGTAGATGATGGGTTTCTAGAGTGACAGAATCTTGAACCCTAGTTTATGCGTTGCTTCGTAAGGGGCTGATTTGGATCCATATGTTTCATGCTATGGTTAGGTTTACCTTAATACTTTTCTTGTAGTTGCGGATGCTTGCAATAGAGGTTAATCATAAGTGGGATGTTTGTTCAAGTAAGAACAGCACCCAAGCACCGGTCCACCCACATATCAAATTATCAAAGTACCGAACGCGAATCATATGAGCGTGATGAAAACTAGCTTGACGATATTCCCACGTGTCCTCGGGAGCGCTTTTTTATTATAAGAGTTTGTTCCGGCTTGTCCTTTGCTACAAAAAGGATTGGGCTACCTTGCTGCACCTTATTTAATTTTGTTACTTGTTGCTCGTTACAATTTATCTTATCACAAAACTATCTGTTACCACTTATTTCAGTACTTGCAGAGAATACCTTGCTGAAAACCGCTTATCATTTCCTTTTGCTCCTCGTTGGGTTCGACACTCTTACTTATCGAAAGGACTACGATAGATCCCCTATACTTGTGGGTCATCAAGACTCTTTTCTGGCGCCGTTGCCGGGGAGTGTAGCGCCTTTGGTAGGTGGAATTTGGTAAGGAAAAATTTATATAGTGTGCTGAAATTTTCTGTCACTTGTTACTATGGAAAGTAATTCTATGAGGGGCTTGTTCAGGGTATCTTCACCCCTTCCAGTAGAGCAAAGAGTTGCCCCTCAACCTACTGAACCTATTGAAAATGAAACTCCTTTTGAATTTCCTTCGGGTATCATGGAAAAACTGCTGGCTAATACTTTTACAGGAGATGGAACAAAGCATCCTGACGAGCATCTTCGCTATGTGGATGATATTTGTGGACTATGTAAGCTTGCAGGTATACCCGATGATGTTGTTAAGAAGAAGGCTTTTCCTTTATCTTTGAAGGAAGACGCATTGCAATGGTATAGGCTATGTGATACGAGATCATGGAACTATAAAAGAGTGAAATTGGAATTTCATCAAAAGTATTACCCTATGCATCTTGTTCATCGTGATCGCAATTATATATATAATTTTTGGCCTCGTGAAGGAGAAAGCATCGCTCAAGCTTGGGGGAGGCTTAAATCAATGTTATATTCATGCCCCAATCATGACCTCTCAAGAGAAACAATTCTTCAGAATTTTTATGCTCGGCTTTCTGATAACAATCGCACCATGCTCGATACTTCTTGTGCTGGCTCATTTATGATGAAGACTATTGAATTCAGATGGAATTTATTGGATAGAATTAAACGCAACTCTGAAGATTGGGACGTCGACGGAGGTAAGGAGTCAGGTATGACACCTAAGTTTGATTGTGTTAAATCTTTTATGGATACCAATATTTTCTGTAAGTTTAGCACTAAATATGGACTTGACTCTGAGATAGTAGCTTCTTTCTGTGAATCTTTTGCTACTTATGTTGATCTCCCTAAGGAGAAGTGGTTTAAATATCATCCTCCCATAGAAATAAAAGTAGCTGCACCTATTAAAGTTGAAGAAAAGACTATCACTTATAATGATCCTATTGTTCCCACCTCTTATGTTGAGAAACCACCTTTCCCTATTAGAGTAAAGGATCATGCTAAAGCTTCAACTGTTATTCGTAAAAGCAATATCAGAACTTATGTACCTCCTGAGCAAGTTAAAGTAGAACCCAATATTACAATTGTTAAAGATCTCTTGTCTGATAATAGGCATGTTATTCAGTTCGAAGGTGAAATTGCTAGAATTGCTAAACCCTGTGCTAAAGATAAACATAGACCTGTGGTAGGCGTGCCTGTTATTTTTGTTAAAATAGGAGATCATTGTTACCATGGCTTATGTAATATGGGTGCGAGTGCTAGTGTTATACCACATACTTTATACGAAGAAATTAAGAATGAAATTGCACCTGCTGAATTAGAAGGTATTGATGTCACAATTAAACTTGCCAATAGAGATACTATTTCACCAATTGGGATTGTTAGAGATGTTGAAGTCTTGTGTGGGAAAACTAAATATCCTGCTGATTTTCTTGTTCTTACTTCTCCGCAAGATAGCTTTTGTCCCATTATATTTGGTAGACCCTTCTTGAATACTGTTAATGCTACGATAGACTGCAAAAAGAATGTTGTTATTGTTTGCTTGGATGATATAGTTCATGAGTTTAATTTCTCTAAATTTAGTAAACAACATCGTGAGGAAGAATTGCCTAGTAAGGATGAAATTATTGGTCTTGCTTCTATTGCCGTACCTCCCAGTGATCCTTTGGAACATTATTTGCTAGACCATGAAAATGATATGTTTATGAATGAAAGAAGGGAAATAGATGAAGTATTGTTTAAACAGGAACCTATTCTGAAACACAATTTGCCTGTTGAAATCCTAGGGGATCCTCCTCCACCCAAGGGTGATCCCGTGTTTGAGCTTAAACCGTTGCCTTATAATCTTAAGTATGCTTATCTTGATGAAAAGAAAATATATCCTGTTATTATTAGTGCTAACCTTTCAGAGCATGAAGAAGAAAGATTATTGAAAACTCTGAAGAAGCACCGTGCCGCTATTGGATATACTCTTGATGATCTTAAGGGCATTAGTCCCACTCTATGTCAGCATAAAATAAATTTGGAAGCGGATGCCAAACCAGTTTGTGATCCTCACTGGCGTTTGAATCCTAAAATGAAAGAAGTGGTAAGAAAGGAAATACTCAAGCTTCTGGAGGCAGGTATAATTTATCACATTGCTGATAGTCAGTGGGTAAGTCCTGTCCATTGTGTCCCTAAGAAGGGAGGTATTACTGTTGTTCCTAATGATAAAGATGAATTAATTCCGCAAAGAATTATCACTGGTTATAGGATGGTAATTGATTTCCGCAAATTAAATAAAGCTACTAAGAAAGATCATTACCCCTTACCTTTTATTGACCAAATGCTAGAAAGATTATGCAAACATACACATTATTGCTTTCTAGATGGTTATTCTGGTTTCTCTCAAATACCTGTGTCGGCTAAAGATCAATCAAAGACTACTTTTACATGCCCTTTTGGTACTTTTGCTTATAGACGTATGCCTTTTGGTTTATGTAATGCACCTGCTACCTTTCAAAGATGCATGATGGCTATATTCTCTGACTTTTGTGAAAATATTTGTGAGGTTTTCATGGACGATTTTTCCGTCTATGGTTCCTCTTTCGATGATTGCTTGAGCAATATTGATTGAGTTTTGCAGAGATGTGAAGAAACTAATCTTGTCTTGAATTGGGAAAAGTGCCACTTTATGGTTAATGAAGGTATTGTTTTGGGACACAAAGTTTCTGAAAGAGGTTTTGAAGTTGATAAAGCCAAGGTTGATGCTATTGAAAAGATGCCATGTCCCAAGGACATCAAAGGTATAAGAAGTTTCCTTGATCACGCCGGGTTTTATAGGAGGTTCATTAGGGACTTCTCAAAAATTTCTCGGCCTCTGACTAATTTGTTACAAAAAGATGTACCATTTGTCTTTGATGATGATTGTGTAGAAGCATTTGAAATACTTAAGAAAGCATTAGTCTCTGCACCTATTGTTCAGCCACCTGATTGGAACTTACCCTTTGAAATTATGTGTGATGCTAGTGATTATGTTGTAGGTGCTGTTCTAGGGCAAAGAGTTGATAAGAAATTAAATGTTATCCATTATGCTAGTAAGACTCTAGACAATGCTCAAAGAAATTATGCTACTACCGAAAAGGAACTTTTAGCAGTTGTATTTGCTTGTGATAAATTCAGACCCTATAATGTTGATTCTAAAGTAACTATTCACACTGATCATGCTGCTATTAAATATCTTATGGAAAAGAAAGATGCTAAACCTAGACTTATTAGATGGGTTCTCTTGCTGCAAGAATTTGATTTGCATATTGTTGATAGAAAAGGAGCTGAGAACCCCGTTGCAGACAACTTATCTAGGTTAGAGAATGTTCTTGATGACCCATTACCTATTGATGATAGCTTTCCTGATGAACAATTAAATGTCGTAAGCACTTCTCGTAGCACTCCATGGTATGCTGATTATGCTAATTATATTGTTGCTAAATTTATACCACCTAGCTTCACATACCAACAAAAGAAAAAGTTCTTTTATGATTTGCGACTTTACTTTTGGGATGACCCACATCTTTATAAAGAAGGAGTAGATGGTGTTATTAGACGTTGTGTGCCTAAGCATGAACAGGAACAGATCCTACGCAAGTGTCACTCCGAAGCTTATGGAGGACACCACGCTGGAGATAGAACTGCACATAAGGTATTGCAATCTGGTTTTTAATGGCCTACTCTCTTCAAGGATGCCCGAAGTTTGTTTTATCTTGTGATGAATGTCAAAGAATTTGTAATATTAGTAGACGTCAAGAAATGCCTATGAATTATTCACTTGTTATTGAACCATTTGATGTTTGGGGCTTTGATTATGTGGGACCTTTTCCTGCCTCTAATGGATACACACATATTTTAGTTGCTGTTGATTACGTTACTAAGTGGGTAGAAGCTATTCCAACTAGTAGTGTTGATCATAACACTTCTATTGAAATGCTTAAGGAAGTTATTTTTCCGAGGTTTGGAGTCCCTAGATATTTAATGACTGATGGTGGTTCACATTTTATTCATGGTGCTTTCCGTAAAATGCTTGCTAAATATGACGTTAATCATAGAATTGCATCTCCTTATCACCCACACTCTAGTGGTCAAGTAGAATTGAGCAATAGAGAGCTCAAATTAATTTTGCAAAAGACTATCAATAGGTCTAGAAAGAATTGGTCCAAGAAACTTGATGATGCATTATGGGCCTATAGAACTGCATATAAGAATCCTATGGGTATGTCTCCGTATAAGATGGTTTATGGAAAAGCATGTCACTTACCTCTCGAACTAGAACATAAGGCATATTGGGCTATTAAAGAGCTCAACTATGATTTCAAACTTGCTGGTGAGAAGAGGTTATTTGATATTAGCTCACTTGATGAATGGAGAACCCAAGCCTATGAAAATGCCAAGTTCACTACTAGGAAAAGGGCTATAGATGGAATTGACACTAATGGCGCACCAGACATGTGGTGCGCCATTAGTATATACTAATGGCGCACCACCATCTGATGCGCCATTAGTGTTGAAACTACTAATGGCGCACCCTGCCCACGGTGCGCCATTAGTACAAAAAAAAATTTTGAACTAGTGCGCCTGTCCAAACATACTAATGGCGCATCCGCTGGTGGTGCGCCATTACTAGTTATAACTAGTAATGGCGCACCAGCCAGAAGGTGCGCCACTAATGTTATTTTTTTATTATTGTTTTTATTCCTTTTTTTGCAAAAGTACTAATGGCGCACCACCAGGGGTGCGCCATTAGTAACCTGGATTACTAATGGCGCATTTGTTGCTGGTGCGCCATTAGTAAGTGGGCAGCAACAAGATATTTTGGACAGCCTCTCCTCCCACACTCACTTTCTCCCCACTTCATTCTCTCCACCGCCTCCTCCTTGTCTCGGGTGCCTCCTCTTTTTCACCTCATTTCCACCATAGATTCATTCAAATTAAGTGGTTAAGTTACCTTGTTTTGCTAGGTAAGTAAGGGGGGAAGCTATATTTATGTTGTTCTCCCTACAACAATGTGCACATGCACTTTTTATGGCCTAGCTAGATCTATGTATGTTCGTGGTGTTGCATATGTTTGTGGTGTTGCATATGTGTTTGTGTTTGGAGGTGTACCGGTATTTGAAATGCGATAGTTGCCAATATTTTGCCGGAATGTTGATTCATTTCCGTTTCGGCGAGAATTTTGGCATTAAGCATTCTTTTTGGTCCTATTTTTAGGGAAAGTCATGCCAAATTTTTTCTTGGTTCTAAAATATCGTTTTGCTCTACCCCACAGGCGACCATGGTCCGCACGATGACCGAAGGCATCGTGAATAGGTTTTTGAGGTCCGCGAAGGCCGAGATGCTTCAAAAGAACGAGACGGAGATAAGATGTCCGTGTCGAAGATGCAAGCTGAATAGCCTTATTGCGGACCCGGATTCCGGGCAGGTGCGGGACCACCTGCTCTTGCGTGGTTTCATGGATGGCTATCGGTGGCAAGGTGATGAAGATGACTACGAAGTCGTCCATGGGGGCCGGGCAAGAAATGAGGAAGGGCAGCAAGACAACCACCGCGGCTCGGGGGGGCGAGAAGACGAAGAATCCCCAGGAGATGATCACGACGGTGATGCTGTACACAGTCATCATGTAGAAGATGCAGGACATGATGATGATGCCGGCGGAGCAGACGACGCTGGACCATCGATGGGCTGGGTGCAGGACCCTCATATTCAAGAGCTGCTTCTCAAGCAGACGGATAACGCAAGAGCTGCCGCCCGAGAGAAAGCCAAGATGGATCAACTTGAGTTAGACGCGGTTACTCCATTGTATGAAGGATGCAGGCCCGAGGATACCCGCCTGAAAGTAACGCTCATGGCTCTGGAGATGAAGGTAAAACACAAAATGACCGACGCATGCTTCGACGAGAACATGTCATTCTGGCACGAATGTCTTCCCAAGGGGAACAAGTGCCCGACCAGTTTGGAGGAGGCGAAGAAAATCGTGTGTCCTCTGGATTTACCGCATGTGAAATACCATGTGTGCATGAACAATTGCATCATTTATTGGGACGAGCACGCGGAGTCTACCATATGTCCGGTGTGCGGTGTCACTCAATACAAGAAGAGGAAGAAAGCTCCTCGAAAAGTGGTGTGGTACTTTCCGATCACTCCTCGTCTACAGCGGTATTTCGCGGATCCTAAGGTAGCAAAGCTCCTGCGTTGGCACGCAGATAGGGAGGAGAAGAAGCGAGAAGATGACGCAAATGATCCGGAGATAGATAAAAAAGACAAGATGCTGAGTCACCCTAAGGATGCGAGCCAGTGGCAAGCGTTGAACTTCGAATACCCAGAATTTGGGAACGATCCAAGGAACATCGTGCTGGGCACGAGCACCGATGGAGTCAATCCGTTTGGCAGCCAGAGAAGCACACATAGCACCTGGCCTGTGTTTGTGTGGATGTACAACCTTCCCCCCTGGTTGTGCATGAAGAGGAAGTACATTCACATGAGTATGCTAATTGAAGGGCCGAAACAACCAGGGAACGACATCAATCTGTATCTGGGGCTGCTGAAAGAGGAGCTTGACACGCTGTGGAAAACGCCAGCCAATACGTGGGACGCCGCAGAGAAAGAATATTTCCCTATGAGAGCCGCACTGCTCACGACGGTGCACGACTATCTCGGTTACGGATATCTTGCGGGGCAGGTAGTCCACGGATTTTCTGGATGCGTAAGGTGCATGGATGACACAACGTATCGCCAGCTAGATAGAGATCCCGGGTCTTCGAAAACCGTGTTCATGGGACATCGAAGGTGGCTTCGCGATGATGACCCGTGGAGGAAACGCAAGGATCTGTTCGATGGTGAAACCGAACCCCGAAAACGCCCGTGTACGAGGAGCGGCGAGGAAATAGACAAGCTGTTGAAAATTTGGAAAGACTGCCCACTGCCGGGAAAGAAGCAAAAGGCGCCAGAGCCGGGAAAGAAGCGAAAGGCGCCAGAGCCACTGCTGAAGGTATGGAAAACGAGGTCTGTTTTCTGGGACTTGCCGTACTGGAAGATCCACCGTGTGCCTCACAGCCTTGATGTCATGCATATCACGAAGAACGTGTGCGAGAGTCTGCTTGGTACCCTGCTCAACATGCCAGAGAGGACCAAAGATGGGCCGAAAGCAAGGGCAGACTTGAAATCAATGGGCATCAGGCAGGAGCTTCACGCTATATATGATGATGATGATGATGATGATGATGATGATGATGATGATGATGATGATGATGATGGTGAAGCAGGACACAGAAAGTCGTCGCAAAGGCAAAAAGGCCAAGAAGACCGGAAATGACTACCCTCCCACGTGCTTCACTCTAAGTCAGGAGGAGATCGAGCAGTTTTTCACCTGCCTCCTAGGAGTAAAACTTCCTTACGGTTACGCGGGGAAGATAAGCAGATACCTAGACCCAGCGAAGCAGAAGTTCAGCGGGATGAAGTCTCACGACTGTCACGTGCTGATGACGCAGATACTTCCAGTTGCAATCCGTGGGATCATGGACGCGCACGTCCGTGAAACGCTATTTGGCCTATGCAACTTCTTCGACGTCATCTCTCGGAAGTCGATTGGCGTGAGGCAACTCAGAAGGCTACAGGAAGAGATCGTGGTGATACTATGCGAGCTTGAGATGTACTTCCCGCCCGCATTCTTCGACGTTATGGTGCATCTGCTGGTCCATATAGTGGAGGATATCATCCAACTCGGGCCGACGTTCCTGCACAGCATGATGCCGTTCGAAAGGATGAATGGTGTCATCAAAGGATACGTTCGCAACATGTCACGTCCAGAAGGAAGCATAGCCAGGGGCTTTCTGACCGAAGAGTGCATCTCCTACTGCACGAATTATCTAGGCATCGAGAACCCCGTTGGTCTGCCCGTCAACAGGCACCTCGGCAGGCTCGCTGGATGGGGTCACCGTGAGGGTCACCGCGAAATGCATGTCGACTTCGAGGGTCGACTCGCCGACTTTGAAAGAGCAAACCTAGTCGCGCTACAACACATAGACGTGGTCGATCCTTGGGTGGTAGAGCACAAAACCTTTATTAAGAAGACGTACAATGACTGAGGCCAACAGAGGACGGACGGAGATATACTCAAAGAGCACAACTCATGTTTCACGCGTTGGTTCAAGCAGAAGCTTCTGTCGTACCCTTTACATGAGGATTCTTCCGCGGAAGAACAACTCATATTCGCCTTGTCACAAGGCGCCGAGCACAACCTGATGACCTATGAGGCGTATGATATCAACGGCTACACATTCTACACCGAGGCCAAGGACATGAAGAGCGATGGTTATCAGAACTTCGGGGTAACGATGGAATCCTACACCGGTAACGACAAGGACAGATATTACGGAAGGATCGAGGAGATCTGGGAGCTGAGCTACGCTGGAGAGAAGGTCCCGATGTTCCGTGTCAGATGGGCCAATAACGTCATAAAAGAAGACCGGTATTTCACCACCATGGTTATACCCGAAGCCAAATCCAAAACCGCGGGCGCAAACGTCACCGCGAAAAATGAGCCATGGGTACTGGCTTCCCAAGTGGACCAATGCTTCTTCATTACTGACCCGCCAAAGCCCAGTCGTGTTGTCGTGAGGAGAGGCAAAAGGAAGATCATCGGAATGGATGGAGTAGCCAATGAGCAAGACTTCGACAAGTACGGCGACCCGAGGATCGAACATGACGACGATGATGAAGTAGCAGCATACACCACAAGAAGAAGCAGGACCACCCTACCTAAAGGACGTCCGTTCCATAGAAGAACTCCATTTGCGAAAAAGAAGGGCAAGAAGATTGTGAACAGATAGCTAGCTAAGATCGATTGTATTTAAATCGTAGCCTTCATTTCTCGATTGTATTTCATGGGTACTTTTTGAACTATCATGAATATTTTTAAATTTCATGGACACTCGATCTCGATCCCCCTCCATCTCGATCGCTATCCCACCTCGCCAGATCCAGTCCCCCTCGCCGCCGAGCACCCCCCCAGTCCACCGGCCGCCGCCGCCGACCCCCCGCACCCTCGATTCCCCTACTCAACCGCCGCCGCCGACCCCCCGCACCCCGCGCACCGTCTTATAAAAAAATAAGTATCAAACAGCTTTTTAAATGCTACTGTCTTATAAAAAAATATTACTGTTATTATTTAAACAAGTTTGAACATATTTAAACACAAATAAGTATCAAACAGCTTTTTAAATGATAAAAAAAATTGTGGAGCCCACCTCGATCCCCCTCCATCTCGATCGCTATCCCACCTCGCCAGATCCGGTCCCCCTCGCCGCCGAGCACCCCCCCAGTCCACCGGCCGCCGCCGCCGACCCCCCGCACCCTCGATTCCCCTACTCAACCGCCGCCGCCGACCCCCCGCACCCCGCGCACCGTCTTATAAAAAAAATAAGTATCAAACAGTTTTTTAAATGCTACTGTCTTATAAAAAAATATTACTGTTATTATTTAAACAAGTTTGAACATATTTAAACACAAATAAGTATCAAACAGCTTTTGAAATGCTAAAAAAATTGTGGAGCCTGGGAGTCGAACCCAGGACCTCCTGGTGTGAGAACTGGCTGCTGACCAGTCGAGCTAGTAGAGGGGACTTGATGTGGATCAGTTCTGGTGGTACATAACCTGTTGGCTCGAGTTGAAATAAAAAAAATACTAATGGCGCACCACGGTAAGGTGCGCCATTAGTATTGTGCCCGATCCCCCCTTCCCTCTCCCCCTTCGCCCGATCCCCCCTTCCCTCTCCCCCTCGCCAGTTCCCTCTCCCTCTCGATCCACCGCCGCCGCCGCCGCTGCCCTGACCCACTGCTCGCCCTCGCCCTCGCCCTCTCCCTCCCTCGCCCTCTCCTCGCCTTCCTTCTCCCTCGCCCTCTCCCTTGCCCTAGATCCCCTTCCCCTCTCCTCTCCCGACGTCGCTGCCCCACCGCCTCGACGCTGCCCCGCCGCCCCGACGCCGCCTCGACGCCGCCCCGCCGCCCCGACGCCGCCTCGACCCCGCCCCGACGCCGCTGGCCCCGCCACCTCGACGCTGCCCCGCCGCCTCGACGCGACCCCGCCGCCCGGACGCCGCCCCGTCCACACCACCGTCGCAGAATATAACCGCTGCAGAACGCGGTGAGGTCTCATCTTCCCGTTTCGATTCATCCCATACTGAACACCTCCATCCTTACCTGTATGGTTGTATCTCAAATTCCTCATGGGTGATGAATGATTTTCTAGGTTCGCGTAGTTTACATTTGCTTTTTTAGTGTGGTTGATTCCATGTGTAAATGGACTTGTTGGGAAAATTTGCCGCAGTATTTACTATTGTAGATGTATGTGAGCTTACCTTTGCTCTTCCCATATGTACACTGTTCTTTTCTAAGAATTTCGTGAGCAAGTTTGTGGTGTTTTATAGCGCGCTGATGCTCTCTTAATCCCTAGGGAATTAGTACTTCTCATGTTGAAGCCTAGAACTGGCAGTAATACGAACATATGAAATATTTTTGTTCCAATTGGCAATAGTAGGAAAACATTCATTTTGATTCACTTGGATAATAAATAGTATTATAACTATTTTTTCATGAAATAATATTAATTATAACAAAATGTTGCAACGACCGAAAATGCAGCTTTCGAGAGGTTGTGGAATAGCATAATTTTCCCATTTAGATTTTCTCCAGGGCCTAAGTGAAATTCCATTTTTCAAAACTGAATTGTAATTAAGAATGTCAAATGTATGGTTATAGTGTGGGTCTGACCTTGTTTAATTTCTGCAATTCTTGTATATGATATTCTTTGGTGTGTATTGCATTCTCATCGTGGTTTCGCAGGGCGCCGCCGCCTCGACGCTGCCCCGCGCCCCGACGCCGCCCCGACGCCGCCCCGACCCCACCCGGACCTCGTCCCCGACATCCTCCCCGCGCCCCACTCACCGGCATCCTCCCCGCGCCCCACTCCCCGGCCCCCGTGAGCTCCCCCTCCTCCTCTCCCCCTCTCCCCCTCTCCCTCTGCACAAGGTCTTGGCTTTTGGGTTAATACACTGCTGCTCTAGTACATTTTATTGGTAGTTCATTTCACTGCATTTTGTATCGGAACAAGGTCTCAGTTCTGGAGTTACATTGTTTACATTGTTGCGCTGATGCATTTTAGTGGCAGTGCAGTTCACTGCATTTTCTGTAAACAAGGCCTTGGATTTGGAGTTGTATTCCAACTTGGGAAGTAGTAACAGATATAAAGCTCATGTTTCCGTCCTCCGCTTGTAGTGTCACAGTGAACTAGTAAGTTTTTTCACAGAATAATTAAGTAGTAACTTCTGCTTCTAGTGTCACATACTAATCCTAGTGCAACATAAACCTGCGGCAGGCAGGCCTTAGCTATTGTCACTTATCTTCAATCACTGCATTTTATATCTATAAGCAAGGTATCGAAGTTGCGTCAGTTCGACCAAAATGAATCCTCGTAAGCCATGGTTTGGGTTTTGGTCTAGAGTAGAAGTTATCTCGACATTTACAAGTCCAAAATTAATGCTGTAGAAATTGTGTTGCCCTGGGACTGAGGTTGCTCCTGCTGCTGTCCAGTACTTGTAGTGGTTAATCTGAGTCATACTCAATTTTTAGAGAATTTCTTTTTGTTTTAGAGAAAAGCGTCATACTCAGTCATCGCAGGAACACATACAGCACGAGGCTGCATTCTCAGCTGTACGCGATCTCTGGTGAACTTTCCAAGTCATTTCAAGCGTGTTTTATACGACTGGGATTAACACAGATTAAATTGTAATGGTGTGACACAGATCTGCAAAATCCTAATGGCAAACTGTATTCTAGTCTAGTCTAGATAAAAAAAACAGTATGTACTATAAATTGCCTCACCTCACGCAGCATGCATGATGCCACAATGTCTAGTACGTACTGCCAAGCAACTGGCAAATAATTATAGCTTAGAATAAATAAATCTGATGTAAGATAAGCATGGCATGAGCTTTAATTAAATAGCATAATACACGTTGGTAGTCCATCTCTCTCAAAAAAAATACATGTTGGTAGCAGATGATAGATACCAATCCATTGGATCATCAGACATATTAAAGTCTTTTTTTGAGCCCTTATTAGCTACTCACACTATTTGCCCCGTGGTTTCTCTGTCATGGCTACCAAGTGATTGACGGTGGGCTAGAAAAATAAAACCACCAAACTATCAGTAAAAGATGTGAACCAACATCTTTCATTGTTATGCATATCAAACACCAAGGGTTATTTTCACTTAAAGTTTTAGAATGGGTGCATTACAATTCAGTCTGATATCTAATAAGACACTCTGGGCTGATATAATTATGGAACAGAACCAACCATGATAAATAAAAGGTGATGTTGTCTATGCATTACCAAAAATGTATCTTTGTGAACAAATAAATTGGTACCAACAGCAATGCCATCTTACTGTAGAATTAGAATACATGGACATGATCAGCTCAGCTCCCAAATTGCCATTCATCACATCAATTTCCCCTTATGTAACTCCAGTCAAAATTTTATGTTGGTCTACCTAGTAGATGCCCATGGTTATATTTTATGTTTGTTCCTCTCAATACAAATGCTGAGCTATGTTCCATTTTTACTGTTCTTTGTGATAGTTTTTGCAACTTTACTTCCCATCTTAAGGCAAGCCCCATTTTTACTGTTCTTTGTTAGCAGAGCTGCTTGTTTCTAGTAGTGGCAGTGAAGTCCTCATAATAATCAGGCGGATGTTAACTTTCTGATGTCCCCAGAAGTTAACTAAGATTGTGGTGCTAGTAGAGGCACATTGTGGCCTTTTCATCCATATGAAAGTAGAGGCCCTTGAGTTTGCTGGGTTTGTGCTAGTTTGCTGGGTTTTGTCTCCGACCATCGTGTCGTGATGATATTGCAGGTACCCCGAGAGGCCCTTGAGTTTGCCGGAATGTCGATTAACTTCCGTTCCGGCAAATTCGGGTACTCCATATGTCCTATTTTCAGCAAAGGTCATGCTGAAATTTTCCGTGAATTTTAGCATGACTTTGCTAAAAATAGGACATATGGGGTACTTGTGACTAATGCATGGGCCGGGGTATCTTAGTAGTTAATTAAGTAGGATCAAGTGCCCCGGCATACTTGTGACTAATGCATGGCTTTTAGGGTGCCTCGGTGTCGATAAAAATTGAAATGATGAAAGGTTAGGCTTTTAGGGTGCCTCGGCGTTGAAAAACCCTCAATGATAAAAGCTTAGATTTTAGGATGCCTCGGTGTCGACAAACCCTAAATGATGAGACCATGATCTTGTTCCTTGACAATAACCAACTTTTTGATCAAACTTTGTTTCTATTTAGAGAGAAATATGGCCCACAACGATGAGGCCGGGGGTTCGGGCGGCAAGGCATTCTGGGAGTTGTCCCAGGAGATGGAGGAACAACCTCACTTGTATGAGGCCGCCGCCTTCCCCACCGATCCTGAGACCACGGATGGTGCTCCGAGGATGACCACACTGATGCCACCACTGATGGTGCCGCCGAGGATGCCACCACTGATGATGGCGGCGCACACACAGATGGCAGCCAACCGAAGAGGCAACGGAAGGACTGGCGCCCGATCGTGCTCCGCACCCTCAAGGAGGAAGTTACTGAAGTGGACTCCAACGGGAATCCAACGGCGCCCGAACGAATAGTCAAGGGGTACTCGCTTCAGCTCGGGTGCATTGTCCAGAGCACCGTCTCGATCAACACCGAGAACCTGAGGCATCCTGACCAAGGGAATTTGCGCCACCTCCTCTTCACGAAGCTGCACGAACGATACAAGTTCCCCGCTGAATTTGAAAACACAAGCCTCAAAGGGAATAAAGTGAACAATGCTGCCCTCACGAAGATGAGCAAGGCCCTGTCTACTTGGAAAAGCAATGTGAAGAGAATGATCGAGAAAGGTGAGAGTTATCAGAAGATCAAGGAGAAAAATCCTTCGATCACCGAAGATGACTACAACGACTTCAAGATCAATTGCTCGAGCACCGCAAGCTCCCAATCAAGTGAGTGGGGGAAACAAATGCGGGAGCTGAACATAGGGGAACACACACTCGGTCCCGGCGGTTACAGAGTGGCGGAGCCTATATGGGACAAGGAGGAGGCGGACCGTGCCGAGCAAGGCCTACCGCCCCTCTTCGATAAATACGGTGACAAGCAGACCAGGAACTTTGTCAGGGCCCGGTACAAGAAGGACCCGAAAACAAAGGAGCTTACCACGGATCCGAAGACCAGGCAGCTTGAGCTTGTTCTGGTAAGGAATACACCCCCGCGTAATTAGCTCCATATGGTTGCATTCTAATTAATGAAGCCAAATTTCTAAATGGTTCACATTCCTTCCGCAGGCGACTGAAAGCAGTAGCGCGGGGTCGACTAAGAGCAACCCTTGGGACACCACTCTAAATAGGGGGTTGAATGTAATGAAGAACAAGGATAAGCTCAGTAAGCCGACGTCAGCTGGTCGTGTGGCCGGCAAAGGCTTGTCGACAAAATGGGGGTCATACTATACCGCTGGTGTGCGGAAGGAGAAAAAGACCAGCTCGGAAAGCCAGGCGCGAGAGGTTCAAGAACTCAAGGCACAGGTGGCGCGTATTCCGGAGATTGTCCAAGAGCAAGTGGAACAACGACTCGGAGCGACGATCACCGCCCTTGTGCCTACCTTGATCTCGGGGTTGAGTGCGTGGATTGCGGGCGGCCAACAGGGGCCGCCCCCGATTCCTAGCTTCACGGCCAGCAACTCGCATAATGCGATGGCGGGGCCATTGGTGCCTCCGGCGGAGGCGGCATTGGTGTCTCCGACGCCGGCACGGGAGCTTAATGCACCCGGGTGTACGCCGGCCGGCACCTCTTCAGCAAGCGGCCCCTCCGTCAACTGCACGCCCGCCGTTGGCGGTGCGTCGACATTAGCCGAGCTCGACGCCATCATCACGGTAACTAATTAAGCCTCTCTCGGCCGAGGACTTCATCTCCTTGCCTTTGACTGGGCATCCCTAACGCCCTACATGTTTTCGCAGGGCGCCGCCGACGTTCCGTGCACTCTCCTCCACTTCGTGAACAACGAGTTGGTCGATGTCGCCAAGGGCAAAATCGTTCAACCGGGCAACCCCTTGTTCCACGGTACCCAGATGCCACCCAACTTGTTTAGGGTTCAACTGGTTCGGGTGCTGCCAGGCTGCGACGACTTGTTACCTCCGATTCGACCCGTCGGGGCCGACGATGAAGACGTGATGACCCTCAGCGCCTGCCTGAGCTGGCCCCTGCTTTGGCCGAAGAGCCAGATTCGTTTGGGGGCGGGGGACACCACCCCAAAGACAACACCGCCAGTCGTGCCGGCGCCAAGTCGGCCCCATGGCAAGACCGCCGTAACGGTGCCGGACATCCCTATGCCACTGGATCCAAACATGCATATGGCACAGGATCAGAACGACGACGACGACGACGATGATACATTTGGCAACGTCGATCAGTACTTTGCCGAGCATGGGTACGATGGCGACTTCATGGGGCCTCCTTCTCAAGAACCAAACCCAACAAAAGACGTGTGCGATCTAGCTGGTACCGCGGAGAAGCCAAGTTGCAACAGGCGCCGTCTGGCGTTCAGCTCTCAGGAGACGCCTCCAGCTGCCGACTTCACCGAGCCTCAGATAGGCGAGGTGCGAAATATTATCAGCCCCAACACACTCAAGAAGGCGGTCTGTGAGCAGAACTCGGTCCCATTACAGGAGAAGAAGAAGGCACGCAAAAGAAAGACTAAGAAGGGTGCGAGCCAGCCGGCACCGAGTACGATCCGTGCTCAGGACGGGCCACCTTCACCGCAGGATATCTCGAGGAGGGTGCATGTGGCGGGTAGGGCGATGCTACCGACAAATATGCTCAATGCTGCAACCGGTGCTATGCGGAGTCTGCATGACAGTGTTCTTTCTTTGGAGAAGCGGCGTCTCAGGGAGAAGGATGTGGCATACCCGGTTTTCGCGGCCAAGGTGCCAGAGGGCAAGGGCTTTGTGGATAACTCCATCGGGCGTACGATCGTCCTGCGTTTTGATGACATCCACGCTATGTTGAACCTTCATCCGCTGCACTACACCTTCGTTCGGCTATTTTCGCTGAGTATGGAGATGCGGATCATTCGCGACAAGACCCCGGACATCGTGATAGTCGACCCCTTCTACATGCGTGCCAAGATCTTGGGCAGCGCTGGGGACCGGCAAGTCGCGAGTTCTTACCTCGAAGGCGTCATTCTGGCAAACCAAGATAAGGATAACTTCCTCGTGCCTTACTTTCCCGAGTAAGTCCTCCCCTCAACCGGCCCGTAACATATGAATTCTTACATTTCGATCGTTTTTCTTTTAACATTCCGTGTTTTCTGCAGTGACACACGTTGCACGCTCATCCTCCTAAGCCCCAAATATTCCATGGCCACGTATTTCGACCCGGACCGTCAGTCGAACGTAGACTACACAAATGTCAAGAAGGTTCTTGATGATGTTCTCCCCGGCTACGCCAAATCTGGAGGCACCTTCACCAGGCCTATTCGTAAGTACGGCAAGCACGTGTTCTCCCACAATACGACGTTCTGCTGCGTCAAGCAGCCGCCTGGCGGTCAGAAGGGTGCCTACTACGCCATCCATCACATGCGGGCGATCGTACGGGACCATCATCAACTTCTGCTACCGAGTAAACTCAAAGATTGGGCAAAGAGCGTGTCGGCAATCCAGGACGCGGACCTCCGACAAGAATTCTTTCGCATCCAGTCGGAGTTTGCGGAAATCATCCATCAAGATGTCCTTCGTACCTCGGGGCAGTTCTACCTCAACAATCAACCGTCCAACAGTGACATCGACACAATGCTACAAATGCAGGCTGACAACGACCGTTATTTCATGACTCCCACGATAGACGGCGGCTTCATCCACGCTCCGGTCCCTTGAGTCGAGTCGAAAGCAGTGATGCTGTGTCTAGTTCTGAAACATCGATTGGCTCATGTTGTAATTAAACTTTAATGAACTTGTAGTATGTCTCTTTGGTTTCGAGAGTCGTTCAACTTAGATGTAATCGATGTATTAATGTCTTGCTTTTCTCTTCCGATCGTTCTGTTGCATACTTATATATTGCTTATGTATTGTCTGTGAATTGGTACTAACGTTTCGTTTGGCTAGTGCATAGCGATGCCGACGTATGTCGTGTACAAGGGTAAGGTTCCCGGAGTCTACGATGACTGGGAGGAGTGTCGGAGACAGGTTCACCGATTCAGCGGTAACAGTTACAAAGGGTACACCACTAGGGCCGAGGCCGAATCTAGATACGCCCGCTATCTAGCGGGAGAGGGGAGGGAGTGTTGGAGGAACCGGATGAAGACGAGTTTCATCGTGATGATGCTCATCGTGATGACCGCAGCTCTCTTCTATGTGATGGTAGTTTAGATGATCGATATCGACTTGTAATGTGAAGACAAACTCGCTACTCGCGGTCTCGAGACTTGTAATATAATGTTCTATCTTTGTTCGGTCTTTTTAATTCGGAGACTAATATGATGAATTGTATTCGGAGACTAATATGATGAATTGTATTCAAAGACTAATCTTCTATTGTATTCGATGAATCTGTTGTTGATGTGTGCTGTCTATATTTTGTCAAATTATACATTTTGTAACCTGTGCAAAAAACAGAAAATAAAAAAATAAAAAAAACCTAATATTCATACTAATGGCGCATCACATGACAGTGCGCCATTAGTATGACAGTGCATACTAATGGCGCATCACTGGGTAGTGCGCCATTAGTATGCCGCGGTTACTAATGGCGCATCCAGTGGTGGTGCGCCATTAGTATGCCAAAGCACATGGGTATACATGGCCCCTGGGAGGCATACTAATGGCGCACCCTGGCCTATACTAATGGCGCACCCGCGGTGCGCCATTAGTATACCAGATACTAATGGCGCACCAGGTGGTGCGCCATTAGTAAAAATTACTAATGGTGTGCTGTTAATGGCGCACCACAGATGCGCCATTAATAGCCATATTAGGTGCGCCATTAGTAGGGGTTTTTCTAGTAGTGGTTGTTTAAAGAAAAAGGTAAAAGATGGCATGATAAAAGGATAAAAAAGCATGAGTTTAATGTAGGTGATTATGTATTGCTATACAACTCCCGTTTAAGATTTTTTGCAGGAAAACTTCTCTCTAAATGGGAAGGTCCCTACGTTATCGAGGAGGTCTATCGTTCCGGTGCCATAAAAATCAACAACTTCGCAGGCACAAATCCGAAGGTGGTAAATGGTTAAAGGATCAAACACATATCTTAGGTAATCCTATAAATGTTGAAACTAATATTATTGAAACCGTAACCCCGGAGGAATACATAAGGGACACTTTCCAGAATGTTCCAGACTCCGAAAAGGAATAGGTATGTGTTACGGTAAGTAAACCGACTCCAAAACAAATTCTAAGGCAATATTTCTCCGTATTGGGATATTTAGAAAAATAGAAAAATAAGTAGCAGTCCGCGGAGGACACGAGGCCTCCACGAGGGTGGAGGGCGCGCCCCCTCCCCCTGGGCGCGCCCCCCTACCTCGTGAGCACCTCGTGTGCCCTCTGGACTCTGTTTTCATGCATGATACGTATTTTGGTCTGTAAAAATTCATTATATATTCTCCCGAAGGTTTTGACGACCGTATCACGCAAATATCCTCTGTTTTCGTTTCGAGTTGTTTCCATTGTAGATTTGAGGATTCCGGAGACTCGATCATCCTTCTATGAGGGTGAGCCTATGCCATGGAAGGTGGACGACAAGCTTGCATCATCAACAACACCTCCACCGCCAACAACAAAGAAGGAGACATAATCACATGGGTATGGGCACTCCCCTCGGCAACTGCCAAGCTTGGGGGAGGTGCCCCGGTATCGTATCACCATCACAACTCCTATCTTTACCATTTTTCTTAGTTCGATCCTAGTAGTAGTATCTTGATATAGTAGAATAAAGTCATGGCATGATTTAGTTTTGAAGTTTTGCTTTATGATCCCTCTATGCAATCGAGTCTGTGAGCTATATATAATAAAGATTAGTGTTGAGTCAAGGGCTTGATTACTTTGCCATGATCTTGAGTGAATAAAAGAAGAGAATAAAAAGAAACAAAGAGCTCATATTGATCTTATTGAAAGTAATGACTTCACATAGAAAGAGTATGATGGTTAAAAGTTGTTGGGAGTTGGCAAATATAGCTTTGGTCATCGTTGCAATTAATAGGAAGTAATAAGGAGAGAGAGGTTTCACATATAGATATATTATCATTGACATCTTTTATGATTGGGAACACTCATTAAAATATGACATGCTAAAGAGTTGATGTTGGACAAGGAAGGCAACATAATGAGTTATGTTTTCTTATATCTGAGATAAAGTATGTTGTCATGGTTCCTCTAACATGTTGAGCTTTCCTTTCCCCCTCATGCTAGCCAAATTCTCAGCACCAAGTAGACATACTACTTGTGCTTCCAAATATCCTTAAACCAGTTTAGCCATGAGATTCCACCATATCTACCTATGGATTGAGTAAGATCCTTCAAGTAAGTTGTCATCGGTGCAAGCAATAAAAATTGCGCTCTAAATATGCATGACTTATTAGTGAAGAGAAATAAGCTTTGTATGAACTTGTTGTGGACGCAATAAAAGCGACGGACTGCATAATAAAGGTTCACATACAAGGGGCAATATAAAGTGATGTTCTTTTGCATTAAGATTTTGTGCATCCAACCATAAAAGCGCATGGCAACCTCTGCTTCCCTCTGCGAAGGGCCTATCTTTTATTATTATCCTCTACCTTATGCAAGAGTCATGGTGATCTTCACCTTTCCTTTTTCATTTTATCCTTTGGCAAGCCTAGCATGTTGGAAAGAACATGATATATATATATATATATATATATATCTAATTGGATGTAGGGGAGTAAGAATTATTGTTGACATTACCCTTGAGGTAAAAGGTTGTGGGGCAAAACTATAAGCTCCTATCTTTCTTTGTGTCCGGTTAAAACTCCGTAACCACAAGTATTGCGTGAGTGTTAGCAATTATGAAGGACTAAGTGATAGTTGAGTATGTGGACTTGCTTTTAAGCTCTGACATAGACTCTTTCCGATGTTATGATAAATTGCAATTGCTTCAATGACTAAGGGTATAATTTGTTGGTGCTCAATAAGGTTTCTGATTGATACTTTGGCTTTGTGAAAAGATCATCACTTTAACATAAGTAATCATATGAAAAAATTTATATATGTTGCTGTTATGAGAATAATCATGATGCCTTCATGTCTGTATTTTATTTTTTATCGACGCCTCTGCCTCTAAACATGAGGACATATTTATTGTTATCGGATTTTCGCTTGAGGACAAGCGAGGTCTAAGCTTGGGGGAGTTGATACGTCCATTTTGCATCATGCTTTTATATTGATATTTATCGCATTATGGGCTGTTATTTCACGTTATGTCACAATACTTATGGCTATTCTCTCTTATTTTACAAGGTTTACATGAATAGGGAGAATGCCGGCAGATGGAATTCTAGCCTGGAAAAGGAGAAAATATTGAAGGGCTATTCTGCGCAACTCCAAAAGTCCTGAAACTCCACGGAATACCTTAAAATAAATAAAGAAAAATCATCGCCAAAGATGAAGGCCAGGGGGCCCACACCCTACTCCCGAGGGTGGGGGGCGCGCCCCTCCCCCCTGGGCGCGCCCCCCTACCTCGTGGGCCCCCTGGTGGCTCTCCGAAGTCCATCTTCTCCTATATGAAGTCTTTCAATGAGAAAAAAATAGCAAGCAACCTTTCGGGACGAGACTCCGCCGCCACGAGGCGAAACCTTGGCGGAACCAATCTAGGGCTCTGGTAGAGCTGTTCTGCCGGGGACACTTCCCTCCGGGAGGGGGAAATCATCGCCAGCATCATCACCAGCGCTCCTCTCATCGGGAGAGGGAAATCTCCATCAACATCTTCACCAGCACCATCTCATCTCCAAACCCTAGTTCATCTCTTGTATCCAATTCTTGTCTCGATGTCCGGGATTGGTGCTAGTAGGTTGCTAGTAGTGTTGATTACTCCTTGTAGTTGATGCTAGTTGGTTTACTTGGTGGAAGATCATATGTTCAGATCCTTTATGCATATTATTACCCCTCTGATTATGAACATGAATATGCTTTGTGAGTAGTTACGTTTGTTCCTGAGGACATGGGAGAAGTCTTGCTATTAGTAGTCATGTGAATTTGGTATTCGTTTGATATTTTGATGAGATGTATGTTGTCTAACCTCTAGTGGTGTTATGTGAACGTCGACTACATAACACTTCACCATTATTTGGGCCTAGAGGAAGGCATTGGGAAGTAATAAGTAGATGATGGGTTTCTAGAGTGACAGAATCTTGAACCCTAGTTTATGCGTTGCTTCGTAAGGGGCTGATTTGGATCCATATGTTTCATGCTATGGTTAGGTTTACCTTAATACTTTTGTTGTAGTTGCGGATGCTTGCAATAGAGGTTAATCATAAGTGGGATGTTTGTTCAAGTAAGAACAGCACCCAAGCACCGGTCCACCCACATATCAAATTATCAAAGTACCGAACGCGAATCATATGAGCGTGATGAAAACTAGCTTGACGATATTCCCACGTGTCCTCGGGAGCGCTTTTTTATTATAAGAGTTTGTTCCGGCTTGTCCTTTGCTACAAAAAGGATTGGTCTACCTTGCTGCACCTTATTTAATTTTGTTACTTGTTGCTCGTTACAATTTATCTTATCACAAAACTATCTGTTACCACTTATTTCAGTACTTGCAGAGAATACCTTGCTGAAAACCGCTTATCATTTCCTTCTGCTCCTCGTTGAGTTCGACACTATTACTTATCAAAAGGACTACGATAGATCCCCTATACTTGTGGGTCATCATGTTACTCTTAATGCAAATACAAAGAAGTATACCTCGGAGCTCTTGATGAGGCCCTTGAAGACCTCGTGCATCCAAGACTCTGCGGACTGAAAGCCCCGCAGTGTTGCATCTATCAGGGTGTTGTGCTCTCCCTTAATGGAGGAGCCCGCTAAGGCTACCTCCATCTCCTTGGTCTGCCTCGAAGTAGCCCGCCCTGGGGCGGGAGGCGGGGGCGGTAGAATCTCTGAATCCAACACCGAGGTGCTAGGAACGAAGGCCTCTAGCTATGGCATTGATGCCATAGTCAGCCTCGGCTAGGCCGATGTCAGGCCCAGCCCTTCCTTGGCGACCTCGAGGACGTCGCCCCCTTGGCCCTTCTTGTTCAAGGTTTCAACCTCGGCCATGACTACCGGCACCTCTGCCCCCGTGGTGTTAACCAAGGGGGTCAGACCGGATGTTGCTTCCCCCCAGCCCTGCGAGAGATGGAGGGGAAGCGGTAGGCTCAGGCGTCCCGCTGGCCGTTGGTAATCCGCTTGAGGTGTCACCGCTGAGGTATACCTTCGGCAGACTGGAGAAAATAACCCGTATAAGTCTTATCTTGATGAACCAACTTTTTGAAGACCAAAAATGGTTGCGATGACATACCTCCGGGGTGCAGGCTTCTCCTTCTCCATCTCGAGGAGGTTATCGTCCGAATCGTTAGAGAAGTTAGCCTTCTTCGGCAGAGTAGGCTTGCTGGCAGTAACAGCCTGGATTTTGCCCTTTTCTTTTTTTGAGGATTTTCTTGGATTTCTTCATTTGATTTGCTTTTCTTTGGCTGCGAGGTTCTGAAAGTTGGGAAGATCATGTCTTCCTAGGTTATATAGTGGCTTGTCATCCCTAAAACCATCCCTAGCTCATGTCATTTCCATCCTAGATATTCTTTTATTGGGAAAATTCCTTTTATGATAAAGGAATTATCATATTTACCCTAGGTTGTGAAGCAACCCATATTTCTGTCACTCCTAAAATTCCCAAATAATTCTCATAAATTGTTTGGGTCCTATATTACTCAAATATGGCAAAATATTTCACTGCCATGTTCAAAAATAATCCTCCAATAATTCTTTTCCTATTTTGCCCTAAATGGCACTTTGTGAAGCAAGTGCTATTTATCTTTGCCCAATTGACTCCCAACTTCTTGGACACCTTTTTCTATCCATATCATTGCCATGTGCCAAAGCTCAACCTCATTTGCCTAGTAATTATTTTTGTATGATTTACAAAGTTTCTTCCTAGAAAGAAACTTTGTGAAGGAAGTATATTCTAGGCATTTCCAAATGAGATGAACTGTTGCCACATTCTTCATGTGTTCAAATCATGACTCTCCACCCAAATTGAGCTCATCTAACCTTTATATGTGAGCACATCTCAAAATCTTAGTTTCTGGTCAGATTTCAGTCTGTGAAGCAACTATATTTTATATTGCTTCATTTAAGCTGCCAATTTACCAGGACATTCTCTTACCCATATAAACTCCCTCCACCAAGTTGTGGCTCAATAAATTTAGCAATTTTCCTTGTGGAATATTTCCAAGTTTCTGGTCAAAATAAAGCTTCGTAAAGCAAGTGCTATTTTGGTTCCGCCAAATGGCATGAAAATCCTTGGTCATCTTAATATCTTCAAATCGGGCCATAACCATTTTCATCTCATTGTATGCAACTATGTGAGTGCATCATCCAAATCTTCATTTCTGGCCATTATGGCACTTTCTAGAGCAAGTACCATGTATCTTCCTCCTAATGAGCTGCAAATTGGCAAAGGTAATCATCTTAGTGTGCGATCACACCATGCCAAAGCCCAGCCTCTGTCCCCTCCTGTGCTTGTCATCCCGCAGCACAAACCCCTTGTTGTTCATGTCTCCTGGACCCTCCTGCTAATCACTTCTTTGACCCTGGACCTAGTTCTTTACTTAGTTTTACTAAGGGAAGCACGGTCTATCCTCTAGACATGATGTGGCCGATCATATGGCATCGTGTATGCCAGTTCATGCGGTGACCTTGGGGTGAACCGGCCAAATCTCGTGCTCTGGAGTGTTCCCGTCCCTGTTCTCGTCCGTTCTCTCTGCCTCTCATATCCATTTCATGTCCTGGAGCTTCCCCGTGCTCGACTCAGTCACCCTGTGCTCTGACCCCCACCTGTTTCACCATCGTTTGCTCTCCGTCAAGCTTGCCCGTGACCTTCCTCTTCTGTCACCTCCATTGGCATTGAGTTGGAGCTCTCTAGAGCCTGCACGAGCCCTCCCCTGGCCTATAAATAGGTGCCTGAGTCCTCCCGATCCTCATCGCTCCCTCCCTCGCCTCATTTGCCCTCTAGAGTCGCCAGAACTCGCCGGAGTTCGGCGCTCCTCCTCGGTGGTCGTCGGAGTTCACAACGGCCACCATAGGCCCCCTCTAGCCTCCCCTCCATGTCCACAGCCTTCCCCTAATCCCATCGATCCTCCCAAACCCCTCATCCCTCGCGGGAGTGCCCTGCTCCAACGAGCACCACCGCCGCCGCCGCCTCTCTGTCCTTCTCCTGTCGCCTCTCACCATCGTGCCCCCACACTTCCCCGGTGTTTGTTCTCCCTTTGAACGGAGTCGCCTCATCATCCTGCATCCGCCGGTGGCCGTAGTATCGACGGAGACGGCTCCTAGCATCAGTAGCCTCCGCCGGAGCCTGCCTTTGTCGCCGTCACAGTCGAAGCCCACGACCGTTCCCCGCCACCCTTGCTGCCCCTCCCCGGCGCAGCGTCCTCCCCTGGTCCCTCCGGTGCCAGCACCATCACCGGGGGTGGCCAGAGTTGGCCGGGCCGGCGCCGGCCTCTTCCCTGCTCCCGCTCATATGTTCCCGATTGGGACAGGGGAGGAGGAAGAAGACGAGGCCTGTGCCCCTCTCCCCTGCACGCGGGCCCCCCTGTCAATAGCACAAGCCGGGCCCCGCCACTGCCACGTTGCATAAGTGGACATGCATTTCTCTTAGTACGCTTTCCCTCTTAGGAAGTGTATTCCGGTTCCTCCTTTAGCTAAAATACGCTTTCTCAGTTATGAAAGCGTGTTCCCTTCTAACTGCAGCTCGAAGTGCACTTTCTGTTTTAGTAAACATAAACTGCCCGAAGGCACTTTCTGTTTTTCCTCCAAGGGCATGTTTGCTGAAAAGTATGCATGGATAGGTCCCTGAGCTTCATCAACTCACAACTTTTTGCTCGTAACTCCGATCAAGGTGAAACCAACGCTCACATCTTCGTATCGTCGAGATCTTTCTGTTGGTTCCATTTTCACTAGGTGGTCCCATAGTGAAAATGACCATTTTGCCCTTGCCTCTAATCAGCTTCCTTCAAGAGAGAACCGTCCGACTTTTCTTTCCGCGAGCTTCACTGCACCTCTTCCCGGAGTCTCCATCACCCCCAGGCAAGCCACAATAGCCACTTGCATGATAGTCATGCAGTAACCTTAGTTTTCAACTTGAATATTTAATAAAAGTTTGCCCGTTATCTGCCTGCTTGTTTGCTACTACTGTTGTTTCGGTTTTACTCGTGGACTCGTGTCCACATTCTTGCTATGTTATGTTGCATCATGTTATCCGGTGCTACTTGATAGTATCATTTTCACATGTCACGAGTGTTGGTAGTGATACATGCTGGTAGAAGTAATGTTCTTTTCGATGCATGCTTACGCTCTGTTATCCAGTACCGTTGCTATGCATGTTTCATTGCACCTAGTTGGTCACATGCTTACTTGGTAGTGTTCTTGCTACGTTGTTGCATGGTAGTTGTTCATGATGCTAGTGGTCATGCTATGCTTATAGTAGAGTTCTACTTGTGTTATTCATACTCGTCAGTATACCATGCTCATTCGGATATATGATTCGTTGTGGTTATGCTCGATGATTAGGTTGCACCTCCATGCTTATGTTGATATCATGCTCATGCATCTTGTTATTTTCATATGACTCATCTTATTGCATTCAAGTTTAACCAGACTTAATTGAACTTGAACAACTGTTGGTTGAGTCATGGTGCCACTGAATCGAGCTGACCAGTGCAACCACATTTGCCTTTATGGGAGGTCCTAACTAGGTCTATTGTCATGCCTCTCGCCGGTGCCTCCAACGAGGGAAGGTTATGCGCGGGCGCTACCCTGATCAGGTAGGACGGCATAAGCCTTGTGTGCCCGTTGTTGTGATTGGTATACCATTGTCCCTGTTTGGGACCGTTTATTTTGCCACGATGGTGGTCGTTGATGCCGTTGGTAGGCACAGGGCCACCCATGACTTAGCCCTGAGGGGAGTTGGTCGGAGTGGCCGGGAGAGTGTCATGGCAGTAGATCGGTTTTGTCGGAACGTCATTGGTCCACCTGAATGGGAGTGCGAGGCCATGGGTTCCGTGTGTGGGTACAGTGTGCTAACCTATGTAGAGTGTGTGTGTGTGTTAAATCTATCGATAGTTGCGCCCGCAAATATGGGCCCAGTTCGGAGTAGGTCACACTATGAGCCAACAACAATAATGATAACTTGCTTAATAACAACCCTGGTTCGATGATGAAAGAAGTTGGTTGATATTTTTGTGATCGCGAGATGATCACCGTGGTATCGTGGATACCGATGTTGGTAAGTTGATGCATGTGTTGGTTACGAGGTAACCACCAAGCAAGAGTAAATTGGTGCATGATATGTTAACCTATTGCATGTAATATCATCATGTTCATATGCTTATGCCATGCTAAAGTTGTATCATGTTCAGTTGTGCATGCCATGTTGTTCTGTTAATCTTGTGCTCATGATTGCTTTAACCTGCTAATGCCATGTTGTTGTTTGCCTTGACTGCTTTTGGTTGAATGTGAGCTTGCAAGTACATTCAATGTACTGACCTAGCATGTCATGCCAGTTTGTATGTCATGCCTAGATTGCCTGCTTGTTTGGTGTGGTTCCTATGTTCGCGATCTAGGATAAATGTTCTAGCCAGAGTCCCTGTGGATTGGAGTCCATCATTGTTGTTCGTTGTTCCGCTACCAATAGTTCTTCTGCTACTAGTAGAGGTTCCGCTGCCTCAAGTTGTTATGCTGCTTGCATAGAGCAACTGTGGTTGGTGTAGTGTCACAGTGCCGGTGTTATTCATTGTAATATCGGAGACCTTGTGTTCATATTCTTGTTGTAATAGAAAGCTGGTTTGTTCTATGCTAAGAAGTGTCGTATTCCAGAAGACTTCACCTTGATCTTTGCGCTGCAATATCGGTGCGTTCTGGTTTCTCTGAGCCGGGGTGCCACACTGGCAGGCTCGGCGGAGGCCCTGCAAAGCCTCTTCTGGCCTTTTGGTCGTGCTTTTGCCTTGGCGTCCTCAGACTCCTCCCCCTTCCCCTCAAGGGAAGGGTTTCTTTCCCATGTGTCCTCCTACACACCGTCCTCGTGGGTGGAGGAGGTGTGTGTCTCCTCGGATCGGGTGACCAATGTCTCCCGTGCCCGAAGTCCCGCCTTGCCCCTTGGAGGTTTCGACCCCCTGGGGATCACTATCGGTGTCGAAACCGGCAGATCTCACGTAGGGGGTCTCGAACTGTGCGTCTCAGGCTAATGGTAACAGGAGACTGGGGACACGACATTTACCCAGGTTCGAGCCCTCTTGGAGGTAATACCCTACTTCCTGCTTGATTGATCTTGATGATATGAGTATTACAAGAGTTGATCTACCACGAGAACATAGAGGCTAAACACTAGAAGCTAGCCTATGGTATGTTGTTGTTGTGTCCTACGGACTAAACCCTCCGGTTTATATAGACACCGGAGGGGGCTAGGGTTACACAGAGTCGGTTACTGAGAAGGAGATCTACATCCGAATCGCCAAGCTTGCCTTCTACGCCAAGGAGAGTCCCATCCGGACACGGGACGAAGTCTTCAATCTTGTATCTTCATAGTCCAACAGTCCGGCCAAAGTACATAGTCTGGCTGTCCGGATACCCCCTTATCCAGGAATCCCTCAGTAGCCCCTGAACCAGGCTTCAATGACGATGAGTCCGGCGCGTAGATTGTCTTCGGCATTGCAAGGCGGGTTCCATCTTCGAATACTCCAAGATAAATTCCGAACCCAAGGACCGTGTCTGGCTCTGCAAGACAAATTTCACATACCACCGTAGAGAGAAAAATAATCCACGAATCTAATCTACTAACAGCTCTTCGTAGCGTGACATCACGCCACGGCCCGACTCTTATTCGAACCGTTTTTACAACCAGCTATCGCACACATCAATAGGTGGTTTCCTTGGCACGTCTTGTCAAAGAAGAGATCGTGCCCCTCTTATCGCGGGATTCTCATCAATACGGGTGTGGGTAACCCAACCGTGCCACAAAGCACGATGAGTGGGGAACGAGCAGGTTTTATTAGGAAAGCGGGAGGCGCAAAGTTTCATCGCCTTTATAAAGAGGAAAAGCCCCCTCGTTTCCATCCGCGCCTTCTCCTTCTGCTCATCCAATCCCTTTCGCTCGAGCCCTAACACCCGAGTGTTCATCTTCTCCACCAACAAAGGCTCTCCGAAAATGTACGGATCCGGAGCTGGAGACAAGTGGATGGCCTCTACCGTCCAGGAGAAGGATATCAAAAAGCTCCAAGAGGCCGGGTACTTGGCCAAGAAAATCGTCCACCGCCTTCCCACGGCGGGACAGATGGTCCCCACTCTAGAGTCTCATGAGAGGGTCCTGTTCCTCCCTCATTTTGTCTGCGGGCTCGGGTTTCCCCTTCACCCCTTTGTCCGCGGCATCATGTTCTATTGTGGTATTGATTTCCATGATTTATCCCCCAATTCCTTCCTCAACATCTCGACGTTTATCGTCGTGTGTGAGGCCTTCCTCCGCATCTCGCCACACTTCGGACTATGGCTGAAGATCTTCAATGTGAAGCCCAAGGTGGTGAACGGCGAGCACGCCGAGTGCGGAGGCGCCATGGTGAGCAGGATGCCCAAGGTCACATGGCCGACGGGTACCTTTAATGATTCCGTCAAGGAGTGGCAGCAACAGTGGTTCTACATCACTGAGCCGCGCGGCACAAAATGGTCCGCTGCTCCTGAGTTTCGATCTGGAGCGCCTTTGCGGCTTACGTCCTGGCCCAAGAAGGGCTTGGACTGGTCATTGTCCAATGAACTGTCAGTGATCCAGACACGCGTCAAAGGTATGGAAGACAAGGCTATCAAACTTGTTGACATAGTCCAGGTAATGTCGGTCCACCTGGTTCTTCCTTGTCAGCATAGAAGCTGTAATTTGTGGGAGTATGACCCGGCTGAGCACCAGACCCTGCGGGAACTTTTCGGCTCCTCACACAAGGATATCTGGAAGGTGCTTTTTAAGTCCGGCAAACCGTGGCCGGACTCTGCCGCGGACCGCGGGTATAAATTGTCCCACCCCGCAAGCCCGGTAAGTCATCCTTATGTTTTGTCCGTCCATGTGTTTTATTGACACGTCCCGAAGAAGATACTTTAACATGCTTTCCGCGATTATCTTAGAGATGGACGAAGAAGGCGGAGCAGATACACTGTCCGTCCCCGCTGCCGGAAGAGCCGGCCGGACCACTTCTGACGAAGATGCTGGTCCCAGCGCCTTACAAGGCGCCAAAGAAAGAGGCTCACAGAGAGGCCAAGGAGACCCGAGGCAGACTTTGTCGTCGTGGTGCTCTGGACATGAAGTCCGAAGACTCCGGTACCCATCCTTCCTCCGAAGAGGACGAGGAGGAGGAGGAGGAGGAGGACGACGAGTCTCCCATAGAGGGAGGAAAGAAAAGGATTGCCTCGTCATCCCTGGAGGTCGATCTGCCTAAGAGGGGAAGAACCCCTCTCCCAAAGGCATCCACCACGGCTATCGACAGCAGCCCAGAGTGGGATCCCAGGGCCGAGCCACTGGTAAATTTGTAAGTATGCCACATCCGAACATGCCTATGGGTCCAGGATTGCTGAAGTGTAATATTTTACTTTGCGCTGTACTTTTTGCAGTCTGGAAAGGTCTCGCGCCGAACAGTCCTCATCGGAGGATTCATTGAGCTCTGATGCCTTGGAGAGCGAGACACCTCCGAAGGCCCCTTCCCCGAAGCCTGGCAGTGATGCTGAGGTGTCATCCCAAAAGGGCTTCGACCAGGGGGGCGTACCTCAGGGGCCGGACACACGGGAGCGGCAGTTCCCATGAACGTCGACGGCGAGGCCAATCTTGGATTCGGCCCAACGCCGGACACAGTCCTGGAGACCCTTGGGGCTCCGGGATCATGCAGGAAGCGCCCCCCCCCCCTAACTGGAGGGGGCGATCCTGCTTCACCTGTGATCTCTGTCCGACCAGAGGCGTTGGGCAGCTTATTGTCAGCGCTGAAGAGTGCTTTCGTCGTCGATGAACATCGCGCCCTTATGGGCGCGGTGCTAGAAAAGATTCAGGCTGCTGAAAGCGGACTGAATGCATCCTGTATCAGCCTTATAATGGGCTTGGAGTTATGTGTTTAGGAAGTTCTGGAAGACTGTCATAGTATAGATGGTAGCCCCTGGTACACTGTTCGGTGAGGACAGGAACCGGACAGGGAATCCAACTTCCCTCCGTAGGAGACTCAGCTAATGACATATATCTCTTTCGTTATGAATCAGGCGTCTGCGGCAACTGCCTCCTCTCATAATGCGGAAGTGTCCGGACTTAAGAAGAGTCTGGGGCGGGCCGAAGAGGAACTCGGCCGAGTAAAGAAGCAGTTGGAAGATAAACAAGGCATGATGAAACTTTAAGTAAGTTTTAGCACCAGCAGTTGTGTCTAATTAAAGCATTTATATTGGGCACTGTAGGGGTAAGTGCCAAAATTGAGGAGCTCAAGAAGGCTGTTGCCTTGGTCGAAAAGAAGGCAGCCACGGAGCAGGCTCTCCATGAGAAGCACAAGGCCAGGGTCATTGAGGCTGAACGAGAGCTTCAGGAGGCCGTGAAGAAAAGCGAGACTTTGGAGCAGAGTCTATCATTGAAGGAATCCAAACTCGTCCAAGCTCTCCAAGCCGCAAATGATGCTCGGGAGGAAGCCTAGGCTGCTTTGAAGGATATTCAGGAGGCACGGAAGATTGCGGCGGGTAAGGCTGTTTCTTATTCAAAGCGAATTATAAGCGATAGCAGGGAAGATTGAGGGTGACCCATTAAATCCTTATTTCTCCAGGGGCGTTTGCGGATTTCCCGCGCAGCATATCTGATGCTGCCCAATTCTGTCGAGCTGAGGGGAAGAAGACTGCGGAGAAGCTCTTCTGGTCGCAGTACTTGGCGCCGAATTATCCGGTGCCATTTGTCGACCAGCTGAAGCAGCTGATCGAACTGCACCAGGCTGCCAAACTAGCCATGAAGGATTTAGTTATCCGGCTATGGCCCGCCGAACCTATTCCAAGCAGTTTCTTCGAGCTCGTGAAGCGAATTGTGAGTGCCTGTCCTCGGCTGGATGTCATTAAGCGGTCGATTTGCATAGAAGGTGCGTGAATGGCATTTGCCCGTGCGAAAGTGCACTGGGTGAAGCTGGATGCTGAGAAGCTGATGACCGAGGGGCTGCCGGAGGGGAAGGAGCACCACAAGCCCGAATTATATTATGATGGAGTCCTAAAAGGGGCCCGCCTTGTGGCAGAGCAATGTGCGAAAGACATTATTTTTTCCTAAAGGCAGTCATGCTGTCCTTTGTAAGGCGGAACAAAGTCACTTTTATGTATTTGCCTGTTATGTGAAAATTTTATTCCTGTGCGGCCGTTTTATATATTAGTCTTGAGAGTTGGCCAGTCGTCGGCTTCTGCCCCCACGTAGGAACTACGGGGGTGTTCGGGATACACCTAAACACTCTTTACCCCATTCTTGGGTCCATAAAGGAGGTGTGCAGCACACCGAACCAGGCAATCGGACTATAGGGCTTTATTACTCTCACTTAGCCATAGGAATTCGAGTATGGGAGGCGCAACCCCTAGTGTTCGGAAGAACGCACGAGGGGCTCTAACGGCGCCTGATTGGTAGACCGATCCTTCGCACTCAGCATTTTATTATGGCATTATGCAGAATAAATCCTTAAAGATTTTACAACCTCTCGAACACCTGACCAGCTCTCGCCTTATCATGACAGTCAGTTTTCGGCTTTCTCTGCTGAGGTGTTCATTCGGATTAACTGGGACATAATCACAGCAGTTCTATCGGTGCTACCTTAGCCGATATTGTGGAACGTAAGGTACCAAAACATGGGAGCCGGGCAAACCCAACTAATGACCCAAGACATGATTCGGAGCTGATGCATATAATGCTATAAGTTCGGGCTGCCGAACGACCGAGAAGGTGGTCGGACTTTGTTGCCATAGTGCGGGCGTAATGAATCCCCTGGCGTTTTAAGGCGTAACATGATGTTCGGATGCCGTTTTATGACAAAATGTCAGTGAGAAATGATAGCAGATAAGCGTCAAATGACTCTACATGTGGTATTCAGGTAATACGGTTATGCGTATGAGTACGGTGCATGTTGTAAAAAAGAGGCATGACGGCAGAACCTGTTGGGACCGGGCGGTAGGGAGCTATGCACAGATACGAAGTAGTATCCGAATTGTATTCGGGTGGGTTGAAGATTCCCTCTTTGTGCATCCGAGCTAGTTCCATGTTGCCGGTCCAGTTATGCATAGAGGCAAACCTACAAAAATGCTAAAGGCGTGTGTGCGCCGCGCGGCGACTGAGCCGTGTAATGCGGCCCGCCCAGCTGATGCCGGAGGGTCTGCTTGAGCCCTGATCAAGCTGAGGTGTCGTGAAGCAGTTCAGACTCCTTTGTCGGTGTCCGGGAATTTGGTTGTCGAATCAAGGTTCGATTTATAAAGGCGCGCCTCGCTGCTTTTTTTTGCTAAAGTGGCCGAATACTCTTCGGCGCCGAGGTGAAACTCGGTCCTGCCCGTAATTGTGACTATATTACGTGGGTCTTGTGTGATAATGCGTTGAGTCGCAGTTTATCCTGGCAGTGCTTGAATAGCTACCGCCTAGAGGTGTAATGTTGAAGGTTGATTCTTCGGCATGGCGACTTTTTGGTGATCCGAAGATCATCTCCAGAGTGGCGGGGCCTAAATGACCCTCGCACCTGGTGCAGCAAGTTTGGACTGTTGTCACCGCCTGCAGGGTGATATTTCTGGTTGATATTGGCCAGATAGTCTAGTCGATCGAAGATGATCGATCGTATTTTTATACGACAGGGCAACTTGCTTTGTTGAGTTGGCGCCCCGGAGACTGCTCGTCCGCTCCTATGTGGGTGGTTCTTGTTGTGTTCACGGTTTTGTTTGGAGACCCCTTATTATCGTTTCCGGCGCCGATCTGCCAATCTGTTTAAAGACCCAGCATTCTCTATTGGTATGATTGGCTGTCGTTCCTGGGGTACCGTGAATTTGACATGGGCGGTCGAGTATGCGGCTCAGGCTGGATGGGCCTGAATTAATGTTTTGAGGAGTCTTCTCCCGCTGAACGGGCTGAGGGCTACTGGCTCCTATATGGACTGTCGTGTCCTGGGCATTATCCTTCGTCTTGGGGTACTTATATTTGTTGCGCCGAGTTTTGCAGACGTTGTTCCTAGCTGCTGATGTGCCGGGGACGCCTGCTATGTTTTTTTAGCATGTGTTGCTGATCTTGTGAGTAGCCCCTGGTCGTAATGTGTTGTCGGCGGGGTGTGGGCTGGCCTTTGGCTTTTAGTGCCTCCTCCTCAAATTGAGGTAGCAGCCTGCGCTTTGGGTAGCATTTTGTTCGGCGCTCGAGTCCGTATTCCTCGACTGCCCGGACCTTAATTCGTCTGTCTGCGAGAAGATCTTGATAAGCTTGGAGTTGCTGCTACTTCTTTTTCAGGCTTCTTGCAGTGGCTATAAGTCGGCGCTTGAAGCACTCCTGCTCTATTGGATCCTCCGGTACGCCGAATTCGTCATCACCGAGGCTCACCTCATCTTCGGAGGGAGGCATATAGTTGTCATCCTCCAGGTATCCGTCCGTCGCCTGTTCATCTGGGCTGACCTGCCCGTGTTCTTGTTCGGCCTGCTCGAAGGTAGGCTGATCAGGATTGTATTCCTCTTCGGCGCCATCTGGATTGTTTTCTTCTCCAGTGCTGCTGTTGCTGTGGCGGGGCTTAGAGCGGCGCTGATGACGCCCATGCTTTGATTTGTTCCCTGAGGGGTTATCTCATGTTGCCTCATCGCCATTGTTTTCTTTGGGAGTATCAACCATATATATATCATATGAAGAGGTGGCAGTCCAGCGCCCTGTGGGCGGTGGTTCCTGTTCTTCTCCCGCATCATCGTCTATACCGTCGATGTCTTCGGAGTCAAAGTTAAGCACGTCGGTCAAATCATCGACCGTGGCTATGAAGTGGGTGGTGGGTGGGTGACGAATTTCTTCGTCGCCTGCTTCCCACTCGAGCCAAACATAGTTCGGCCAGGAATCTCCTGACAGAGAGAGAGAGACCTTAATGAATTTAGCACATTGCCAAAGGGGGAGTGCTGGAAGATATCCACGGCGGTGAATTCCATGACTGGAGCCCAATCAGATTCGATGGGCATGGATGCACGCGGTCAGGGACCTACGACCGAAGACAAGTCCGGGGGTCCGGAGACACAGATTTCCTTAGAAGCGGAGTTTGTGTTTGGCTCGAACGCCAATAGGTGTGCGGCCTCCATGGAGGGGTCCATCCACCCGTCCTCGGATGGCACGATCTGCTCTGGATCAAAGTCCGGAGCCATGGCAGGGGCGATATCCCGAATACTGTCCGACGACAGATCTAAGTCATGCACGTGGCGATCTTTCGGCGCTCCTGACGTGGTCTTGAATCCGTCGAAGATCAAGTCTCCACGGACGTTGGCAATGTAGTTTAGGTTCCCGAACCTGGCCTGATGGCCAGGGGCGTAGCTGTCGATCTGCTCTAGATGGCCAAGCGAGTTGGCCTGCAGTGCGAAGCCGCCGAACATGAAGATCTGTCCGGGGAGAAAAGTCTCACCCTGGACGGTGTTGTAGGTTGGAGAAGCCGTTGAGCCTTACAGCGACGACATAGAGGAACTCTCAATGAAAGCACCAATATCGGTGTTGAAACCGGCGGATCTCGGGTAGGGGGTCCCAAACTGTGCGTCTTAGGCTAATGGTAATAGGAGACTGGGGACACAACGTTTACCCAGGTTCGTGCCCTCTCGATGGAGGTAATACCCTACTTCATGCTTGATTGATCTTGATGATATGAGTATTACAATAGTTGATCTACCACGAGATCATAGAGGCTAAACCCTAGAAGCTAGCCTATGGTATGATTGTTGTTGTGTCCTATGGACTAAACCCTCCGGTTTATATAGACACCGGAGGGGGCTAGGGTTACACAGAGTCGGTTACAGAGAAGGAGATCCACATCCGAATCGCCAAGCTTGCCTTCCACGCCAAGGAGAGTCCCATCCGAACACGGGACGAAGTCTTCAATCTTGTATCTTCATAGTCCAACAGTCCGGCCAAAGTACATAGTCCGGCTATCCGGATACCCCCTTATCCAGGACTCCCTCAATCACCACATCCAGCTCCTCAATTAACAGGGCCGTGAGCAGGGGATTCTCTCCCCCTCGGGCAGCAGCATCGGGCATAGCATTCACTGCACCTTGGAGATCCACTTTTGCAAATATAAGACCAGTTGATTAGCTGAAGTCCATAAGATCAAAGAAACACGGAGTGTAAAACTGTGCATTGATAGACTACCTAGGGGGCATCATGGCTAGCTCGAAGCCGATGTCCCGCCCTTCCGGAGGGAAATCTTTCTTGGACGGCTTGAACAGCAGCATCCACATCCCGACCAAGGTGGAGCATAAGAAGTGGTGCACGGGAACCGCATCCTCGGGCTTGGACGCCCACATCAGGGTGGCCCAAGATTGGAGCGGCATGAAACGGCGGTGGAGCATGACGTCTACCACGTCCACCAGCTGGAGGTTCTTCTGGTCTGTTCAGAACTTGATCTTCTGGGACAGTGCCTTCACCTCCTCTGGGTCCCCCCACTCCATACCTTCTTCCCCGACACAAGCTTCTCCAAAGGCCCAACTGAAAACGCTAGGACCTCGGCCTGGCTAGCGGCGAGCGGCTAGATGGTGTAAAACCATTCATGCTGCCACTCCTTGATGGTCTCCACGAAGGTGCCTTTGAACCATCCCACCTTCTAGTTCTTATTGATCATCGTGCCCTTGCACTCAGCAAGCTTGGAGCCGCTGGACTTCGGCTTGATGCCAAAGATCTTCACCCACAATCCGAAGTGTGGCTCAATGCGGAGGAAGGCCTCACAAACCGTGATGAAGGAGGCAAGGTCGAGAATGGAGTTTGGGTCTAGATAGTGGAAATCTAGCTCATAGTAAGAGATCTCGGGTAGGGGGTCCCTAACTGTGCGTCTAGGCGGATGGTAACAGGAGACAAGGGACACGATGTTTTACCCAGGTTCGGGCCCTCTTGATGGAGGTAAAACCCTACGTCCTGCTTGATTAATATTGATGATGTGTGTTACAAGAGTGGATCTACCACGAGATCAAGGAGGCTAAACCCTAGAAGCTAGCCTATGGTATGATTGTTGTTCGTCCTACGGACTAAAGCCATCCGGTTTATATAGACACCGGAGAGGGCTAGGGTTACACAGAGTCGGTTACAATGGTAAGAGATCTACATATCCGTATCACCAAGCTTGCCTTCCACGCCAAGGAAAGTCCCATCCGGACACGGGACGAAGTCTTCAATCTTGTATCTTCATAGTCTTGGAGTCCGGCCGATGATGATAGTTCGGCTATCCGGACACCCCCTAGTCCGGAACTCCCTCAGTAGCCCCTGAACCAGGCTTCAATAACGACGAGTCCGGCGCGCGTGTTGTCTTCGGCATTGCAAGGCGGGTTCTTCCTCCGAATAATTTATAGAAGATTGTGAACACCAGGATAGTGTCCGGCTCTGCAAAATGAATTCCACATACCACCGTAGAGAGAATAACATTTACACAAGTTCAATCTGCTGACGCGTTTCGTGGCGTGTCGTCACACCACTACCAAGCCTTTATTCGAATTGTTTTTATTGTACCACCTCAGCGCGTTTAGCGAAGTGGTTTCCTTGGCACATCTTGTTGAAGCAGAGATCGTGTTCCCCTTATTCCGGGATTCCCATCAATACGGACGTGGGTAACCCAACCGCGCCATTGATTGTGGCGCTTGGGGGATAAGCGAGTTTTATCAGGCCGGTGGGGACGCATGTTTTCGTCCGCCCATATAAGGGGATAAAGATCCAACCCTTTTACCTGCGCCTTCTTCCTCCTTGGCTTATCCATCTCTGCGAACTCGAGCTCCAGCGCCCAAGTCTGCACTTCTCACCTCAATCCTCTCCAACTATGTCCGGAGAGGGAGGCAAGTGGATGGCCTCCTCCGTCATGGAGGGGCAGATCCAGAAGCTGCGCAACACCGGATATTTGTCCAGCAACATCGCGCATCGGCTCCCCGACGAGGGAGAGCTCATCCCCACCCCCAGGCCCCATGAGAGGGTAGTATTTCTTCCCCATTTCCTCCGCGGACTGGGCTTCCCACTCCATCCCTTTGTCCGGGGGCTCATGTTCTACTGCGGCCTGGATTTCCATGATCTGGCCCCGAATTTCATCCTCAACATCTCGGCGTTTATCATCGTGTGCGAGGCCTTCCTCTGCATCCAACCCCACTTCGGTTTGTGGCTCAAGACCTTCAGCGTCAAGCCGAAGGTTGTGAAGGGCAGCCAAGCGGAGTGTGGAGGCGCCATGGTGGGCAGGATGTCCCACGTTACTTGGCTGGAGGGCACTTTCGTGGAAACCATTAAGGGGTGGCAATCGGGGTGGTTCTACATCACCGAGCCGCGTGACCCTGAATGGGCAGCGGCCCCCGAATTCAAATCCGGCATCCCTACACGGCTCACCTCCTGGAAAGAGAGTGGCCGGATCTGGGGTGATTCGGAGGAGCTGACCGGACTCCAAGCCTGTATCCAAAAGCTGGTGGACAAGAAGCTCAAGCTTGTCAACGTAGTCCAGGTCATGCTCATTCGCCGGATTTTCCCGTGCCAACGACGGGGTTTCAACATGTGGGATTTCGATCCGGCGCAGCACCAGACTCTGAGTGGGCTCTTCGACACTATGTACGAAGATGTCTGGAAGGTGTTGTTCAAGGGCACCAAGGCTCCCGCATCCACTACTGAAGATCGCGGATTCAGCTCGCAGCGTCCGGCTGACGAGGTAAGTGATTTTGTCCTTTACAGAATGCTCATTTTCCATAGTTTGACTCTATGCGGGATCTAAACTCCATTTACCTTTGACAGGACTGGCTGGCGAAGGCCGAATAGACTATCTGTCCAGCTCCATTGCCAGAGGACCCAGCGGACGCCCGCCTAACGGGGCTGCTGGCTCCGACACCCCACGTGGTGCCGGAGAAGAAGGCCAAGAAGAAGGCCACGGGGACTCGGAAGAGTTCCCGTTTTCAGGTGCTATCGGATGACGACTCCGAGGCCGACTCCTCTCACCAAGGTGAGGAGGAGAAGAAAAAGGCCTCTCCCCCAGTGGGGGAGAGAAGAAAAGGAAGGCCTCCCCAACGAGGGAGGCCAAAGGGTCCAAGAAGGGAAAAACTCTTCCCCCGAACTGCTCTGCCAACGCCAGTGACGACGACGAGGACTGGCCTCCAAGGGACAAGCCCCTGGCGAGATCGTGCGTATCTGGACTCCCGAATAACTTCATGGTTTTTATTTTTTGCCACACAATGTCTTTCTAATGCCGCATACAACCCTGCAGTCCGCCCAAGGACAATCTTCCCGCTTCGTCAAGCGGGTCTTTAGGTGCGTCGGATATGGATTCTCTTCCGACCGCCTCCACCCCCCGTGACACGGACGATGCCGAGGTGGGATCCCGGGAAGGGGCCCGCCAGGAGGAGGAGGCCCCGGAGGTGTCGCAGGGCAACCTCCCGGACTTTGCACCGGACTCGGCTCTGGATCCCATAGTGGCTCCGGAGTCCGGCGGGCGGCCCCTTCGTAAGAAGGGCAAGACCGTGACGCCGGCAGCCTCCGTCCAACCAGAGGCGCCGGATAGCTTGCTGGAGGCGCTTAATGGCGCCTCCATCAAAGAGGAACACCGCATGTTATGAGTGCGGTGATTCAGAAGGTGCAGCTCGCCAAGAGCGGGCTGACCGAAGCCTGCAGCAGCCTTCTAACAGGCTTTGAGGTAAGAATTTTGATATATTTAAAGTAGTACCGCATAGACAGTAGCCCCTGATGCTCGGTTCGGTGTTCGGAAAGAAAAGCCGGACTGAGGATCTTAAGAAGATATGCGCAGGAGTCATAATAAATATGTCAATATGGGATTGCAGGCTGCGCTGCTGACCTCTGCCGCACTGACTGCGGAGGTCAATACTTTGAAGGAAAGCCTCGAGCGGTCCGAGAACGAGCTCGGCCGTGCCAAGAAGCAGCTCGAGGACAAGGAAGGTGAGTAACACCTTATTAAAATTGTACCTTACAGAAAAGGATTTTGGTTGCAAAAAGAATGACAAGGATAACGTGGTTATTGTAGGGGCCACTAACGAGGTGGCGACCCTGAAAGAGGCGGTGGTCGTGGCCGAACCAATGCGGCCGCAGAGCGCACCGAGCGAGAGAAGCAGGAGGCGCAGGTGGCGGAGGTACAGCAAGAGCTCCAGGATCTCGTGAAAAAACATGAGAGCCTGGAGCGTGACTCGAAGACTCGAGAGTCTGAGCTTGCGACGGCTCTTGAGAGTGCCAAAGCCGCTAAGGCCGAAGCCTACAAGGCCCTCCAAGAAATCAAGGAATTGAAGAAAATAGCAGCGGGTAAGGCATTTTTCATGCAAAGTAAGCATGTGAGTGTTAATTACCTGTTGCTTACCCGAATTCGGAGCTCTCCAGGAGCGTTCGCAGATCTTCCTCGCAGCGTGTCCGATGCTGCCGCGTTCTGCCGGGCCGAGGAGGGGAGCTCGATGGAGAAGGTCTTCTGGTCTCAGTATGCTGAGGCCGGACATCCGGTGCCCCTTAGCGACCAGCTGAAGCAGCTGGTCAAGCTCCACAAGGCGGCCGAACAGTCCATGAAGGGCCTCATAGTTTGGTTGTGGCCTATGGAGGCCATGCCTGGGAGCTACTTCGTCCTGGTGCGGCGGCTGGTGGATGCGTGCCCGTGGGTTGAAGTCATCAAGCACTCCGCCTGTATTGAAGGTGCCCGTCGGGCCCTTGCCCGCGCAAAGGTGCACTGGGGCAATATGGATGCCCAGAAGCTCGTGACGGACCCGCCACCGGAGGGCAAGGAGCATCGCACGTCCGGGATGTATTATAAGAGTGTGCTGAAGGGCGCCCGCACTATTGCGGGTGAGTGCTCCAAAGATGTAATATTTGAGTAGACTCGCATTTTGTTATCCTGTGCGCTGAAAACTTAGTTCATTTGCGCTAAGCAACACGCTTTAATTTAAAATATTACCTTCTGTGCGGCTGTTTATCAAATCTGAGAGATGGCAAGTCATCGGCTTCAGCCCCCATGCCACGAGTGCTGGGGTGTTCGGGATAAATTTGAGCACTCTTGTTCCCATATTTGGGTCCATCTAGGGAGGCGCTCAACACAACGAACAAGGCAACCGGACTTATAGTGCTTGAACACTCTCACTTAGCCATAGAATTCTATAATTTTAAATTTCGGCGAAGGCCCTAGTCTTCGGAAGGCCGAATTTGGGGCACTATCCACGCCTGGGCCGGACAAAAACCGGCTCCTTCCTCTAAGCGGCATAAGTCTTTAGGGACTCGCAAAAAACCTCTCGAACAGCGACCAGCTCTCGCCTCATCATGACGGTCAGTTTTAGCTTTCTCCACTGAGGCGTTAACCCAGCTCAACTGGGGCGCAATCGCAGTGGTTCTCCTAGTGCTACCTTAGCCGATACAACGGAACGTAAGGTACCAAAACATGGGAGCCGGGCAAACCCAACTATTGACCCAAGACATGATTCGGAGCTGATGCATATAATGCTATAAGTTCGGGGTGCCGCACTTGTGAAAGTGTTCGGACTTATCACACCATGATGCGGGAAACATAAGCCCCTGGTGTATTTAGCCGTACCAAAACGTACGGATGCGACATGTCACAAATGAACATATGTATAAAAGAGAAATGCAATTAGAAGCAAAAAGGTGCTGCATTACTTATTCAAGAAAAACTGATGTAAGTGCAGAACGATACAAATGGTGCGATAAGCAAGGGATGGGACTGTTAAACATGTCCCCCTCCAGGGGTAGGCTATGGAATGGTGCATAAAACAGATTTAATGATCGTAATGGAGACCACCTGGATATTCGTTGTAGCCTTTCTTCTTCCCTGGCTGTTGCATCGTGAGTTCGGCGGGTCTACTGCCGGACAGGGCCTCTGGCGAATGGAGTCCTGTGGGTAAAAATAAAAAGGAAAAAGAAAAAAAGAATGACACACTTGAGAGCCCCTGGTCTGGTTGAGCCGCAGTCTGGGCCTATCGTGGTCGCGCCCCTCTCCCCATGCCCATGGTATCTTCAGAGCGTAATGGTGTACGCGAAGGACCTGTCTTGGCATTTTACAGGGGCTGGGGTTGGGGCCGCACTGCTACGCATGCTCAGAACGTGCCAGGCGGTCTTGTTGTAGGTTACTCCGGGCGCGCTTAGCTGTGTCCGGCCGCTTAACGGCCGGACTCGAGAATTGCCTTAAGAGGCTGCATTGTACTTCTGCCGCGAGAGCCGCTGTATGTTCCTCCGTGCGGAGAGAACGTTCAGTGTTTCCATTGACCGTGATGACTCCTCGAGGGCCTGGCATCTTGAGCTTGAGGTATGCGTAGTGCGGCACCGCGTTGAACTTTGCAAATGCGGTACGTCCGAACAGGGCATGATAGCCGCTGCTGAACGGAACTATGTCGAAGATTAACTCCTCGCTTCGGAAGTTATCCGGGGATCCGAAGACCACTTCCAGTGTAACTGAGCCTGTACAATTGGCTTCTACACCTGGTATGACGCCTTTAAAGGTCGTCTTGGTAGGTTTAATCCTTGAGGGGTCTATGCCCATTTTGCGCACTCTATCCTGATAAAGCAGGTTCAGGATGCTGCCGCCGTCCATCAGGACTCTGGTGAGGTGAAATCCATCAACGATTGGGTCTAAGACCAATGCGGCGAATCCGCCGTGGTGGATGCTGGTGGGGTGGTCCCTTCGGTCAAAAGTGATCGGGCAGGAGGACCATGGATTGAACTTCGGGGCAACTGGCTCCATCGCGTATACATCCCTGAGTGCACGCTTCCGCTCCCTTTTTGGGTATGTGCATTGCGTATATCATGTTCACCGTCCGCACCTGTGGGGGGAAACCCTTCTGTCCTCTATTGTTCGGCGGTCGGGTCTCTTCCTCGTCATCGCTATGCAGCCCCTTGTCATTGTTTTCGGCAATTAACTTGCCTGCCTGCTTGAATACCCAACAGTCCATGTTGGTGTGGTTAGCTGGCTTTTCGGGGGTGCCATGTATCTGGCACAAGTGGTCGAGTATTCGGTCCAAATTGGACAGACCCGGAGTAGTTCTTTTGAATGGCTTTTTCCGCTGACCGGGTTTAGAGCCTCTGAATCCGGCATTGACTGCCGTATCCTCACTATTGTCGCCGTTAATGCGGCGTTTGTTTTATTTCGGTCCTTGATATCCGGACTGCCAGAATTTTTGCTGAGGTTGTTGCTGCGTGCTAGCCAGCTGTCCTCACCCGCGCAGAAGCGGGTCATGAGTGATGTGAGGGCTGCCATGGATTTCGGCTTTTCCTGTCCCAGGTGCCGGGCAAGCCACTCGACGCGGATATTATGCTTGAAGGCTGCAAGGGCCTCCGCATCCGGACAGTCGACGATTTGGTTTTTCTTGGTTAAGAACCATGTCCAGAATTGTCTGGCCGATTCGTCTGGCTGCTGAATTATGTGGCTTAGGTCATCAGCGTCTGGTGGTCGCACATACATGCCTTGGAAGTTATCGAGGAATGCGGCTTCTAGGTCTTCCCAACTCCCAATTGACTCTGCTGGCAAGCTGTTAAGCCAATGCCGGGCTGGTCCTTTAAGCTTGAGGGGGAGATATTTGATGGCGTGAAGATCGTCACCGCGGGCCATGTGGATGTGAAGGAGATAGTCTTCGATCCAAACCGCGGGGTCTGTTGTGCCATCGTAAGATTCAATATTCACGGGTTTAAACCCTTCGAGGATTTGATGATCCATTACTTCGTCTATGAAGCATAGTGGGTGTGCAGCGCCTCTGTACTGGGTGATATCACGACGGAGCTCAAAAGGGCTTTGTCTATTTTGTTCGGCCCGGCCGGACTTACTGTGTCCGGCGTGACGGTTGTCGTCATGTATCATGGGATGCCCACGCGATCCATAGATCGATCTTGATTGCTTGCCCTATCCTCCAATATATCTCGCAAGTCCGGAGCGTTCCCCTGTGGCCTTGTGCTTTTCGAGCGATGCCGGGGTACGGGTCTAGTGAAGGGCCTAGAGGCCTCTCTGTCGCGACCACGGGGTGGTCGGTCAGCCGTATTGTCTCCTGGTGATGCGGGTTCATACGCCTCCTCCTCTAATCGGGGGAGCAGCTTGCGTTTAGGGTAGCTTTTGGAGGGGCGTTCGAGCTCATGCTCTTCGGCCGTGAGGACTTCAGTCCATCTGTCGGCTAGCAGATCTTGATCAGCTCTAAGCTGTTGCTGCTTTTTCTTGAGGCTGTTCGCCGTGGCCATAAGCCTGCGTTTAAAATGCTCTTGTTCGACGGGATCCTCAGGCACGACGAATTCATCGTCGTTGAGGCTTGCCTCGTCTCCGGAGGGAGGCATATAATCCTCTACCTCTTCTTCTGCCGCTCTCTCATGAGGGCTGGCGTCTCCGTCCTCCTGCGCTGGATCTTGCTGGAGTGGGTTGTCTTCGGCACTGTCCGGTGTGTTATTATCTCCGGTGCCGGAATCTTCATTCTTGCTGTGGCGGGATTTAGAGCGGCGCCGCTGACGCCGGCGCTTGGGCTGTTTCTTGGAGGGGTCATCCTCCGTTGTTCCTTCGCCATTCCCATCCTTTGGGATATCCACCATGTATATGTCATATGATGAGGTGGCTTTCCAGTGCCCGGTGGGCGCTGGTTCTTGGTCGTCTCCGGCATCGTCGTCCATACCGTCGATGTCTTCGGAGTCGTAGTCTAGCATGTCGGTTAGATCGTCGACAGTGGCTACCAAGTGGGTGGTGGGTGGGCTTTGAATTTCTTCGTCGTCTGCATCCCAACCGTCCTGACCGCAGTCCGACCAGGGCTCTCCTGATAACGAGAGATACTTTAGCAAACTCAAGATGTCGCCGAAAGGTGAGTGTTGAAAGATGTCCGCTGCGGTGAACTCCATGATCGGCGCCCAATCAGATTCGATCAGAGGGGGCGCGGGAGGTTCGGAGTCCGGCAAGGAGTCCGGAACCTCGGAGTCACGAGCTTCGTGAGGGACAAGGTCAGTGTTCGGCTCTATCGCCGTAGAGGTTGCAGCTCCCGAGGTGGTGTCTAGCCATCCGTCCTCGATCTGCGCAGCCAGCTCCAAATTGAAGGTCGGAGCGGGCTCGAGTGTGGCCTCCAGGGTACTATCCGACTGCAGAGCTAAATCATGCCCGTCGTGACAGTGCGGCGCGCTTGGTTGTGGCTCGAATCCATCGAAGATCAAGTCCCCGCGGATGTCAGCCGTGAAGTTCAAACTTCCAAATCTGACCTGACGGCCAGGGGCGTAGCTTTCGATCTGCTCCAGATGGCCAAGTGAATTGGCCCGCAGTGCAAAGCCGCCGAATATGAAGATCTGTCCGGGGAGGAAGGCCTCACCCTTAACTGCGTCGTTGATGATGATCAAAGAAGCCATCGAGCCTATCGGTGACGACACAGAGGAACTCTCAATGAAAGCACCAATGTCGGTGTCAAAACCGGCGGATCTCGGGTAGGGGGTCCCGAGCTGTGCGTCTAGGCGGATGGTAACAGGAGACAAGGGACACGATGTTTTACCCAGATTCGGGCCCTCTTGATGGAGGTAAAACCCTACGTCCTGCTTGATTAATATTGATGATGTGTGTTACAAGAGTGGATCTACCACGAGATCAAGGAGGCTAAACCCTAGAAGCTAGCCTATGGTATGATTGTTGTTCGTCCTACGGACTAAAGCCATCCGGTTTATATAGACACCGGAGAGGGCTAGGGTTACACAGAGTCGGTTACAATGGTAAGAGATCTACATATCCGTATCGCCAAGCTTGCCTTCCACGCCAAGGAAAGTCCCATCCGGACACGGGACGAAGTCTTCAATCTTGTATCTTCATAGTCTTGGAGTCCGGCCGATGATGATAGTTCGGCTATCCGGACACCCCCTAGTCCGGAACTCCCTCATCAGGCTAGATGCACTGTTCACACCTACGCAGCAAGCCTTCAAGGCTAAGTAACCTCGCGTCTTTCGATGCTGAGTAGGTTTGGCTAGGTCCTGTTCGGGAGACACCACCCCTGCAAGGAGTGGTCCATGGTGACCTTTAAAAGGAAGGTATCTCGAATCGCCAAAGAAGGGGACTCATCTGTCAAGCCAAGGACTTCGGATCCGAAGTTATTTACGACAAGGAGATCGTCCTCGGTATAGAAGAGCAGCTCGGGGCTACTGATAGTGTCCTGGACTAAGGGGTGTTAACTGAGCGGGACCATAGTCCTCGGGCTGGGTATGTAGGCCTCTTTCTCCATTGGATGGACTTTGGATACTACACGCCTGCACGTGATCAAGACTACATCTACCAAAGACTTGATGTATACTCCAAGATATCTCCTACCGCCTCCATGCATGCCCCTGGATACCAATCATGTAACCCTAGATGTCCTACCTGGCGTGTATATAAGCCAAAGGGTTTAGTCTGTAGAGGGGATCCTAACACAATTACATTCTCTTAGCTAGCCCTAGAGTTAGGTCTCTTCTTATGATCTCGAGGTAGATCAAGTTTGTACTCGGTACATCATCATCAATATAAACAAGAGCGGGACATAGGGTTTTACCTCCATAGAGAGGGCCCAAACATGGGTAAACATCGTCTCCTTCATTCCTGTTATCATTGATCCAAGATCCACAGCTCTAGACCCCCTACCGCGAGGTTTGGCGGTTTTACCACCAATAGAGAGAATTAACCAAAGTGGATCGACCAACAATATTTAACAACCTCCCCAACCAACATCCTATTCTTTTTCCATCTTAACCACTAAAGGATCCCAATCATTGTTTAAATCTTTTCTCATCGACAGGGATACCCGAGTATTTCAAAGGCAGATCTCCTTTTGCACAAGTAAAAATCTCCCCAAATAATTCAACTCTTTGTTTTTCTATCCCAATCCAATGACCTCACATTTATGAAAAATAATTTTTAACCCAGACATCAATTCAAAAAGACACAGAAGGAATTTCAGATTCCTAGCCTGCTCAAGATCATCTTGTAGTAAGAGTATTGTGTCATCTGCATATTGCAGAATTGCAATATCCCTTTTTTCTTGTGTGTTGCAAGACCAGTGAGCAGACCCTGATCAACAGCCCTCCCCGCCAAAATTTATAGGGCATCTACTGCTAGGTTAAAGAGATGGTGAGAAAGTGGATCTCCTTGCCTTAATCCTTGGCGAGTCTTTAAGAAAGGCCCCATTGGAAGATCGTGGATGTAACCTAGAGGGGGGATAAGCGCTATAAAATAATTACGGTTTAGGCTTGAACAAATGCAGAATAAACCTAGCGGTTAATTTGTCAAGCACAAACCTAAAACAACTAGGCTCACCTATGTGAACCAACAACTTATGCTAAGCAAGATAAGCAACTATGTGATAGCAAGATATATGACAAAGAACAATATGGTTATCACAAAGTAAAATGCATAAGTAAAGGGCTCGGGTAAGAGATAACCGAGGCACACGGAGACGACGATGTATCCCGAAGTTCACACCCTTGCGGATGCTAATCTCCGCTTGGAGCGGTGTGGAGGCACAATGCTCCCCAAGAATCCACTAGGGCCACCGTAATCTCCTCACGCCCTCGCACAATGCAAGATGTCGTGATTCCACTAAGGGACTCTTGAGGACAGTCACCAAACCCGTACAACTTGCAACCCTTGGGGGTGGTCATTGAACCCGTATACTTTGTCAACCCTTGGGGCGGTCACCGGTACCCGTCAAATTGCTCGGGGCGATCTCCACAACCTAATTGGAGACCTCGATGCTTGCCCAGAGCTTTACACCACAATGATTGAGCTCCAAACAACACCAACCATCTAGGGCCCCTAGGCACCCAAGAGGAACAAGCTCTAGGGTGCCCAAACACCCAAGAGTAATAAGCTTCTCATACTTCACTTCCACGTATCACTGTGGAGAACTCAAACCGATGCGCCAAATGCAATGGCAAGGGTACAAGGAGTGCCCAAGTCCTTCTCTCCCAAATCCCACCAAAGCAACTAATGCTAGCGAGGAAAATGAGAGGAAGAATGAAAGAAGAACACTAAGAACTCCAAGATCTAGATCCAAGGGGTTCCCCTCACTTAGAGAAGAAAGTGATTGGTGGAAACGTGGATCTAGATCTCCTCTCTCTTTTCCCTCAAGAACTAGCAAGAATCGTTGGAGGGATTGAGAGTTAGCAAGCTCTAAGAAGGTCAACAATTGGGGAAGAACATGAGCTAAAGAGATGAGGTCCATTGGGGAAGAAGACCCCCTTTTATAGGTGGGGGAAAATCCAACTGTTATCCTCACAGCCCGCACAGAGCGGTACTACCACTCCAAGGAGCGGTACTACCGCTAGCGCGGTAGTAGCCCTTTGAAAAACAACAGCGAGGAGGCAAAAGGCCAGTAGAACCGCCGGAGTGGTACTACTGCTCATCCTCATGGTACTACCGCTAGGGATAGTGGTACTACCGCAAAGGGTAGCGGTACTACTGCTTGCAAGCGGTACTAAAAAACACATCTATGCCTACCACTGCTGGACCTAATACGAGATTTTGGTCCGGAGCGGTACTACCGTTGTAGTAGCCGCGGTAGTATTGCTCTGGACGGTAGTAAAAAATTACATCCTCTCCAATCCGCGGTAGTACCGCTGCAGCCTTTTCAGAACACCAAAACTACCACAACTTCTGCAAACAGACTCTAAATTCAACGAAACCAAGTTTGTTGGAAAGCTAACCACATGGGCTAACACAATCTTGATAGAAATATCAATAAGAATCAAATTAGAAAAGTCCCATGAGAAAATAGTGAGAACCTTTCCTCGAAAAAGACCGGTAAAACCTTCAACACCAAAAACGCGATAGAAGAAGCATATGAAATCCGTTTTTGATGTACTAGAGTTTGTCACGAAGATAACCAGAAGCTCTAAAACATCAAAAGAAAATACAAATAAGAATCAAGAAAGATGATGCCAATATGTAATGGTTTGAGCTCTCAACGAACGATACGATCAAGCTACTCACTTGAGAGGCCCCCTTGATAGTACGGCTATCGATCCTATAACCCGGTCTCCACACTATCACCGTGAGACCGGTAAAATATAAAACCTATCAAGGTCAAACCTTTGCCTTGCGCAAAGTCCACTTGAGCTAGATGATGATGATCTTGACTCCCTCAAGTTGGACCACCTTTCTTGATTGCGTTCGCTCGATGAAGACTAGTTGATTGCTCCCCCATACTCCACTATGGGTGAGCCACTCTTTGGCACATTTTCACAAGTCCATTGTCACCATAATGGATGGCAATCTTCAAGCACTTGATATCTTCGTGATGCATCACTTGAACATGCACACCGCAACCTAACCCCACAAAGAACTCTCATGAAGACCATGGGTTAGTACACAAAGCGTAACGGACAATGCTTACCATACGATGGGATAACTTGATCCCTCGGTACATCTTGTACGCTTTGTATATTGATCAACTTGATTCACTCTTGACTTAGTCTTGATCAACCTTGAATATTTCCAAATCTCTACATTTGGATGATGTCTTGAAGGTAGACATGAATGATCACACAATCTTCTTCTTCAACACATGCTTGCAGTAGGCTCATGACTCACATGACCAATATTTGGATAATTCCTTAATAGCACCTTGGTCAACTCATAAACTCCTTGAAACCAACACATGGACTTCAGGAAAATCCTATGGACAAATCCTTCAAATATAACTCAATGCAACCATTAGTCCACAGAGAATATCATCAATTACCAAAACCACACATGGGGGCACCGCATGTCCTTTCACCCACCTCCCCATTCACTTTAACACCTACACTCCCACCAGATATTATTTTCACGGTCCAGTCATTCCATTTATCAGGGAATTTTTTTTCATTTTCAAGGTTTGAAGCAGGAAAGGCCATTTGACCTTATCAAAGGCTTTCTCAGAATCAATCTTAAAAAGAACCTTGTGTTTTTTTCTTTGTGTAAAATATTCAAGGTTTCATGTAAAACAAGCACCCTTCCAAAATGTATCTCCCTTTCAAAAAGGCAGATTGAGTGTATTGAATTGCACCTTTGATCACACAGATTAACCTATTAACAAGAATTTTTGTGATGATTTTGAAGATAACATCCAAAAGACAGATAGGTATGTACTTTTGAATTCTATCAGCATCACTGCCTTTTAGAATTAAAGTAATGATCCCAAAATTAATTCTGTCTAGGTCTAAGACATTTTCATATAAATCTTCAAGAAGAGCAAATAGATCAAACTTAACTGCATCCTAGAAGTGTTGATAAAATTCTATGTTAAATCCATCTGGGCCAACCACCTTATTGGATTCCATTCCAAAGACAACTTCCATCAGTTCATCCATTGAGAATGCCCTAGTCAGAAAGTTTTGTTCCTCTTGGGAGAGAGTATCAACCCCATCACCATCCATTCTCAATGACAACCTCAAGTTCCCCAAACAAATTTTCATAAAATTCAGTGATACAAGTCTTATGATTTTCCTGTCCTTCAATCACCCCTTCCTCTTGAACTAACCTAACAATTATATTTCTTCTATGTCTACCATTTGCTTTAGCATGATAGTATCTTGTGTTCAAGTATCCATCATGTAACTCAATCTCATGGGATGTTTGCCTCCATTTAGCTTCTTCCTCCCTTAGAATCTTCCTTAAATCAGCTTGATATTGTTCCTTAAGAGCCTTATCAGCATAATCCAACATACTCTCTTCCTCCTTTTTATCTATATTATCAAGTCTTCAATCAAATTTCTCTTATGCTTTTTGTACACAACCTCAATATTCCAGTTCCACCCCTTCAACACTCTCTTAATCTCTACTAATCTACCATGCATCTGGTCCATTGTTGTCCATCCCATGAATCTCTTGCCCCACACCTTTCTAACTACATCATCTCGGTCTGCCCTTTGAAACCAACAGTTCCCAAATTTGAACATGTAAGGTATTTTGGGCTTCTCCCCAGAAGAAATGTATAATGGTGTATGGTCAGATAATTCTCTGGACAGTGTGGAAACCTGAACCAAAGGATATCTATCTTCCCAAGTTGGAGACAACAACACCCTATCTAGTAGAGCATAAGTTGGGTCCTCATGATTATTTGACCAAGAATATTTTCTACCAACTAAAGGAAGTTCCATAATCTCCCCATATGCAATGATGGAGTTAAATAAAACACTTCATTGTTGTAGCCACCTGGTTTGTTTTTACCACTAGCTTTCCTGGTGAGATTAAAATCTCTAGCTATCAACACATGATCATGTCTATTGCTCAAGAGATGCACCAACTCTATCAGAAATTTTGGTTTACTTGAAGGTTGTGCATCCCCATATACAATCACCAGATTCCATTCAAAACCATCCAAAATATTTCTCACTTTAATTTTAACATAATAATCCCCAAAACCCTCCCCTAACTTGGATAGAGAGTTTTTTTATACCAATCAAGATACCTCCAGATCTACCTCTGGGAGGCAAGGAAGTCCACCTAGAAAGGACAGTTCAGGGTCTGTAAAACTCTTCTTCATAGTCTCCTGAATGCCAACAAAATTAGAACTATCCTTATTAATTTGATCCCTAATGAAGTTTCTTTTCTCCACATCACCCAAACCCCTACTATTCTATACAAGACCCCTCAACATTTTGTAAACAGAAAAGATACACCACCAAGTCCACTCCTCAAACTACCTTCCTCTTTCTCCTCTTCCTCAAGACTGTTTCCACAGGGTTTTAACTTCAACAACTGTTGGAAATATGCCCTAGAGGCAATAATAAATGGATTATTATTATATTTCCTTGTTCATGATAATTGTCTTTTATTCATGCTATAATTGTATTATTTAGAAATCGTAATACACGTGTGAATACATAGACCACAATACGTCCCTAGTAAGCCTCTAGTTGACTAGCTCGTTGGTCAACAGATAGTCATGGTTTCCTGACTATGGACATTAGATGTCATTGACAACGGGATCACATCATTAGGAGAATGATGTGATGGACAAGACCCAATCCTAAGCATAGCACAAGATCGTGTAGTTTGTTTTGCTAGAGCTTTTCCAATGTCAAGTATCTTTTCCTTAGACCATGAGATCGTGTAACTCCCGGATACCGTAGAAGTGCTTTGGGTGTACCAAACGTCACAATGTAACTGGGTGACTATAAAGGTGCACTACAGGTATCTCCGAAAATGTCTGTTGGGTTGACACGGATCGAGATTGGGATTTGTCACTCCGTATAACGGAGAGGTATCATTGGGCCCACTCGGTAGTGCATCATCATAATGAGCTCAAAGTGACCAAGTGTCTGGTCACGGGATCATGCATTACGGTACGAGTAAAGTGACTTGCCGGTAATGAAATTGAACGAGGTATTGGGATACCGACGATCGAGTCTCGGGCAAGTAACATACCGTCTGACAAAGGGAATAGTATACAGGGTTGCTTGAACCCTCGACATCGTGGTTCATCCGATGAGATCATCGAGGAGTATGTGGGAGCCAACATGGGTATCCAGATCCCGCTGTTGGTTATTGACCGGAGAGCCGTCTCGGTCATGTCTGCATGTCTCCCGAACCCGTAGGGTCTACACACTTAAGGTTCGGTGACGCTAGGGTTGTATGAATATGAGTATGCAGCAAACTGAATGTTGTTCGGAGTCCCGGATGAGATCCCGGACGTCACGAGGAGTTCCGGAATGGTCCGGAGGTAAAGAAAACTATATAGGAAGTGCTGTTTCGGCCATCGGAAAAGTTTCGGGGTCACCCGGTATTGTACCGGGACCACCGGAAGGGTCCCGGGGGTCCATCGGGTGGGGCCACCTATCCCGGAGGGCCCCGTGGGCTGAAGTGGGAGGGGAACCAGCCCCTAGTGGGCTGGTGTGCCCCCCTTGGGCCCCCCTGTGCCTAGGGTTGGAAACCCTAGGTGGGGGGGGGGGGGGACGCACCACTTGCCTTGGGGGGCACTCCACCCCCCCTTGGCCGCCGCCCCCCTTGGGAGATTGATCTCCCAGGGCCGGCGCCCTCCCTGGGGGCCTATATAAAGGAGGGCAGGGGGGAGGGCAGGGACACCCAAGTCTTGGCGCCTCCCTCCCCCTACTACACCTCGTCCTCCTCCCGCAGCAGCTTGGCGAAGCCTTGCCAGAGTTCTGCTGCATCCACCACCACGCCGTCGTGCTGCTGGATCATCATCAACCTCTCCTTCCCCCTTGCTGGATCAAGACGGAGGAGACGTCATGCTGACCGTACGTGTGTTGAACGCGGAGGTGCCGTCCGTTCGGCGCTAGGATCTCCGGTGATAGAATCACGACGAGAACGACTACTTCAACCCCGTTCTTTTGAACGCTTCCGCTCGTGATCTACAAAGTGGTATGTAGATGCATCTCCCCTTTCACTCGTTGCTTAGATGAACTCATAGATGGATCTTGGTGAAACCGTAGGAAAAAAATTTATTTTCTGCAACGTTCCCCAACAGTGGCATCATGAGCTAGGTCTATGCGTAGTTCTCTATTGCACGAGTAGAACACAATTTTGTTGTGGGCGTAGATCTTGTCAACTTGTTTGCCGCTACTAGTCTTTTCTTGCTTCAGCGGTATTGTGGGATGAAGCGGCCCGGACCGACCTTACACGTACGCTTACGTGAGACAGGTTCCACCGACTGACATGCACTAGCTGCATAAGGTGGCTAGCGGGTGTCTGTCTCTCCTACTTTAGTTGGAGCGGATTAGATGAAAAGGGTCCTTATGAAGGGTAAATAGAAGTTGACAAAATCGCATTATGGTTATTCGTAGGTAATAAAACGTTCTTGCTAGAACCCAATTGCAGCCACGTAAAAGATGCAACAACAATTAGAGGACGTCTAACTTGTTTTTGCAGCAATTGTCATGTGATGTGATATGGCCAGAAGTTGTGATGAATGATGAATGATATATTGTGATGTATGAGATCATGTTCTTGTAATAGGAATCACGACTTGCATGTCGATGAGTATGACAACCGACAGGAGCCATAGGAGTTGTCTTTATTTTTTGTATGACCTGCGTGTCATTGAAGAACGTCATGTAAATTACTTTACTTTATTGCTAAACGCGTTAGCCATAGAAGTAGAAGTAGTCGTTGGCGTGACAAACTTCATGAAGACACAATGATGGAGATCATGATGATGGAGATCATGGTGTCATGCCGGTGACGAAGATGATCATGGAGCCCCGAAGATGGAGATCGAAGGAGCTATATGATATTGGCCATATCATGTCACTACTATATAATTGCATGTGATGTTTATTATGTTTTATGCATCTTGTTTACTTAGAATGGCGGTAGTAAATAAGATGATCCCTTATAATAATTTCAAGAAAGTGTTCCCCCTAACTGTGCACCGTTGCTAAAGTTCGTCGTTTCAAAGCACCAGGTGATGATCGGGTGTGATAGATCCTTACGTTCACATACAACGGGTGTAAGACAGATTTACACATGCAGAACACTTAGGGTTAACTTGACGAGCCTAGCATGTACAGACATGGCCTCGGAACACAGAGACCGAAAGGTCAAACATGAGTCGTATGGAAGATACGATCAATATGGAGATGTTCACCGATGATGACTAGTCCGTCTCACGTGATGATCGGACACGGCCTAGTCGACTCGGATCATGTAACACTTAGATGACTAGAGGGATGTCTAATCTGAGTGGGAGTTCATTAAATAATTTGATTAGATGAACTTAATTATCATGAACTTAGTCTGAAACCTTTGCAAAATATGTCTTGTCGATCAAATGGCAAATGCTCATGTCAACATGAACTTCAACGCGTTCCTAGAGAAAACCAAGCTGAAAGATGATGGCAGCAACTATTCGGACTGGGTCCGAAACCTGAGGATCATCCTCATAGCAGCCAAGAAAGATTATGTCCTAGATGCACCGCTAGGTGAAGCACCCATCCCAGAGAACCAAGACGTTATGAACACTTGGCAATCACGTGCTGATGATTACTCCCTTGTTCAGTGCGGCATGCTTTACATCTTAGAACCGGGACTCCAAAAGCGTTTTGAGAAGCACGGAGCATATGAGATGTTCGAGGAGCTGAAAATGGTTTTCCAAGCTCATGCCCGGGTCGAGAGATATGAAGTCTCCGACAAGTTCTGTAGTTGTAAGATGGAGGAAAAGAGTTCTGTCAGTGAGCACATACTTAAAATGTCTGGGTTGCACAACCGTCTGTCCCAGCTGGAGATCAACCTCCCGGAAGAGGCGGTCATTGACAGAATCCTTCAGTCGCTCCCACCGAGCTACAAGAGCTTTGTGTTGAACTACAATATGCAGGGGATGGTGAAGACCATTCCTGAAGTATTCTCAATGCTGAAGTCAGCAGAGGTTGAAATCAAGAAAGAACATCAAGTGTTGATGGTCAATAAGACCACTAAGTTCAAGAAGGGCAAGGGTAAGAAGAACTTCAAGAAGGATGGCAAAGATGTTGCCGCGCCCGGTAAGCCAGTTGCCGGGAAGAAGTCAAAGAATGGACCCAAGCCTGAGACTGAGTGCTTTTATTGCAAGGGGAAGGGTCACTGGAAGCGGAACTGCCCCAAATACTTAGCGGACAAGAAGGCCGGCAACACTAAAGGTATATGTGATATACATGTAATTGATGTGTACCTTACCAGTACTCGTAGTAACTCCTGGGTATTTGATACCGGTGCCGTTGCTCATATTTGTAACTCACAGCTGGAGCTGCGGAATAAGCGGAGACTGGCGAAGGACGAGGTGACGATGCACGTCGGGAATGGTTCCAAGGTCGATGTGATCGCCGTCGGCACGCTACCTCTACATTTACCCATGGAATTAGTTATGAACCTCAATAATTGTTATTTAGTGCCAAGTTTGAGCATGAACATTGTATCTGGATCTCGTTTGATACGAGATGGCTACTCATTTAAATCCGAGAATAATGGTTGTTCTATTTATATGAGAGATATGTTTTATGGTCATGCCCCAATGGTCAATGGTTTATTCTTAATGAATCTCGAACGTAATGTTACACATATTCATAGCGTGAATACCAAAAGATATAAAGTTGATAACGATAGTCTCACATACTTGTGGCACTGCCGCCTTGGTCACATTGGTGTCAAGCGCATGAAGAAGCTCCATGCTGATGGACTTTTAGAGTCTCTCGATTATGAATCATTTGACACATGCGAACCATGCCTCATGGGCAAAATGACCAAGACTCCGTTCTCCGGAACAATGGAGCGAGCAACCAACTTATTGGAAATCATACATACTGATGTGTGTGGTCCAATGAGCGTTGAGGCTCGCGGAGGATATCATTATGTTCTCACTCTCACTGATGACTTGAGTAGATATGGGTATGTCTACTTGATGAAACACAAGTCTGAGACCTTTGAAAAGTTCAAGGAATTTCAGAATGAAGTAGAGAATCAACGTGACCGAAAGATAAAATTCTTACGATCAGATCATGGAGGAGAATATTTAAGTCATGAATTTGGTACACACTTAAGAAAATGTGGAATCGTTTCACAACTCACGCCGCCTGGAACACCTCAGCGTAACATTGTGTCTGAACGTCGTAATCGCACTCTATTGGATATGGTGCGATCTATGATGTCTCTTACCGATTTACCGCTATCTTTTTGGGGATACGCTCTAGAGACAGCTACATTCACTTTAAATAGGGCACCGTTTAAATCCGTTGAAACGACATCGTATGAAATATGGTTTTGGAAGAAACCTAAGCTGTCATTTCTAAAAGTTTGGGGATGCGATGCTTATGTCAAGAAACTTCAACCTGAAAAGCTCGAACCCAAGTCGGAAAAATGCGTCTTCATAGGATACCCTAAGGAAACCATTGGGTATACCTTCTACTTAAGATCCGAGGGCAAAATCTTTGTTGCCAAGAACGGATCCTTTCTGGAAAAAGAGTTTCTCTCGAAAGGAGTAAATGGGAGGAAAATAGAACTCGATGAAGTACTACCTCTTGAACCGGAAAGTAGTGCAGCTCAGGAAAACGTTCCTGTGATGCCTACACCGACTGGAGAGGATATTAATGATGATGATCAAGGTACTTCTGATCAAGTTGCTACTGAACTTCGTAGGTCCACAAGAACACGTTCCACACCAGAGTGGTATGGCAACCCTGTCCTGGAAATCATGTTGTTAGACAACGGTGAACCTTCGAACTATGAAGAAGCGATGGCGGGCCCAGATTCCAACAAATGGCTTGAAGCCATGCAATCCGAGATAGAATCCATGTATGAAAACAAAGTATGGACTTTGACTAACTTGCCCGATGATCGGCGAGCGATAGAAAACAAATGGATCTTTAAGAAGAAGACGGACGCGGATGGTAATGTAACCATCTATAAAGCTCGACTTGTCGCTAAGGGTTATCGGCAAGTTCAAGGGATTGACTACGATGATACTTTCTCTCCAGTAGCGAAGCTTAAGTCCGTCCGAATCATGTTAGCAATTGCCGCATACTATGATTATGAGATATGGCAGATGGACGTCAAAATGGCATTCCTTAACGGGCATCTTAAGGAAGAACTGTATATGATGCAGACGGAGGGTTTTGTCGATCCTAAGAATTCTAACAAAGTATGCAAGCTCCAGCGATCCATTTATGGGCTGGTGCAAGCATCTCGGAGTTGGAACATTCGCTTTGATGAGATGATCAAAGCGTTTGGGTTTATGCAGACTTATGGAGAAGGTTGTGTTTACAAGAAAGTGAGTGGGAGCTCTGTAGCATTTCTCATATTATATGTAGATGACATACTTTTGACGGGAAATGATATAGAATTCTTGAACAGCATTAAGGCCTACTTGAATAAGTGTTTTTCAATGAAGGACCTTGGAGAAGCTGCTTACATATTAGGCATCAAGATCTATAGGGATAGATCAAGACGCCTCATAGGTCTTTCACAAAGCACATACCTTGATAAGATTTTGAAGAAGTTAAAAATGGATCAGTCCAAGAAAGGGTTCTTGCCTGTACTGCAAGGTGTGAGATTGAGCTCGGCTCAATGCCCGACCACGGCAAAAGATAAAGAAGAGATGAGTGTCATCCCCTATGCCTCAGCCATAGGATCTATTATGTATGCCATGCTGTGTACCAGACCTGATGTAAACCTTGCCGTAAGTTTGGTAGGTAGGTACCAAACTAATCCCGGCAAGGAACACTGGACAGCGGTCAAGAATATCCTGAAGTACCTGAAAAAGACTAAGGACATGTTTCTCGTTTATGGAGGTGACGAAGAGCTCGTCGTAAAGGGTTACGTCGATGCTAGCTTTAACACAGATCTGGATGACTCTAAGTCACAAACCGGATACGTGTATATGTTGAATGGTGGAGCAGTAAGCTGGTGCAGTTGCAAACAGAGCGTCGTGGCGGGATCTACATGTGAAGCGGAGTACATGGCAGCCTCGGAGGCAGCGCATGAAGCAATTTGGGTGAAGGAGTTCATCACCGACCTAGGAGTCATACCCAATGCGTCGGGGCCGATCAAACTCTTCTGTGACAACACTGGAGCTATTGCCCTTGCCAAGGAGCCCAGGTTTCACAAGAAGAGCAGGCACATCAAGCGTCACTTCAACTCCATCCGTGAAAATGTTCAAGATGGAGACATAGATATTTGCAAAGTACATACGGATCTGAATGTCGCAGATCCGTTGACTAAACCTCTCTCGCGAGCAAAACATGATCAACACCAGAACTCTATGGGTGTTTGATTCATCACAATGTAACTAGATTATTGACTCTAGTGCAAGTGGGAGACTGTTGGAAATATGCCCTAGAGGCAATAATAAATGGATTATTATTATATTTCCTTGTTCATGATAATTGTCTTTTATTCATGCTATAATTGTATTATCCGGAAATCGTAATACACGTGTGAATACATAGACCACAATACGTCCCTAGTAAGCCTCTAGTTGACTAGCTCGTTGGTCAACAGATAGTCATGGTTTCCTGACTATGGACATTAGATGTCATTGACAACGGGATCACATCATTAGAAGAATGATGTGATGGACAAGACCCAATCCTAAGCATAGCACAAGATCGTGTAGTTTGTTTTGCTAGAGCTTTTCCAATGTCAAGTATCTTTTCCTTAGACCATGAGATCGTGTAACTCCCGGATACCGTAGAAGTGCTTTGGGTGTACCAAACGTCACAATGTAACTGGGTGACTATAAAGGTGCACTACAGGTATCTCCGAAAATGTCTGTTGGGTTGACACGGATCGAGATTGGGATTTGTCACTCCGTATAACGGAGAGGTATCACTGGGCCCACTCGGTAGTGCATCATCATAATGAGCTCAAAGTGACCAAGTGTCTGGTCACGGGATCATGCATTACGGTACGAGTAAAGTGACTTGCCGGTAATGAAATTGAACGAGGTATTGGGATACCGACGATCGAGTCTCGGGCAAGTAACATACCGTCTGACAAAGGGAATAGTATACAGGGTTGCTTGAACCCTCGACATCGTGGTTCATCCGATGAGATCATCGAGGAGTATGTGGGAGCCAACATGGGTATCCAGATCCCGCTGTTGGTTATTGACCGGAGAGCCGTCTCGGTCATGTCTGCATGTCTCCCGAACCCGTAGGGTCTACACACTTAAGGTTCGGTGACGCTAGGGTTGTATGAATATGAGTATGCAGCAAACTGAATGTTGTTCGGAGTCCCGGATGAGATCCCGGACATCACGAGGAGTTCCGGAATGGTCCGGAGGTAAAGAAAACTATATAGGAAGTGCTGTTTCGGCCATCGGAAAAGTTTCGGGGTCACCCGGTATTGTACCGGGACCACCGGAAGGGTCCCGGGGGTCCATCGGGTGGGGCCACCTATCCCGGAGGGCCCCGTGGGCTGAAGTGGGAGGGGAACCAGCCCCTAGTGGGCTGGTGCGCCCCCCTTGGGCCCCCCTGTGCCTAGGGTTGGAAACCCTAGGTGGGGGGGGGGGACGCACCACTTGCCTTGGGGGGCACTCCACCCCCCCTTGGCCGCCGCCCCCCTTGGGAGATTGATCTCCCAGGGCCGGCGCCCTCCCTGGGGGCCTATATAAAGGAGGGCAGGGGGGAGGGCAGGGACACCCAAGTCTTGGCGCCTCCCTCCCCCTGCTACACCTCGTCCTCCTCCCGCAGCAGCTTGGCGAAGCCCTGCCGGAGTTTTGCTGCATCCACCACCACGCCGTCGTGCTGCTGGATCATCATCAACCTCTCCTTCCCCCTTGCTGGATCAAGACGGAGGAGACGTCATGCTGACCGTACGTGTGTTGAACGCGGAGGTGCCGTCCGTTCGGCGCTAGGATCTCCGGTGATAGAATCACGACGAGAACGACTACTTCAACCCCGTTCTTTTGAACGCTTCCGCTCGTGATCTACAAAGTGGTATGTAGATGCATCTCCCCTTTCACTCGTTGCTTAGATGAACTCATAGATGGATCTTGGTGAAACCGTAGGAATTTTTTTTATTTTCTGCAACGTTCCCCAACAACAACCTCAAAAGTAGGTCTGTTAGCCAATCTAAAAGCCCCCTAAAATCAGCCCACTCAACACTTGACGTTTCCTGTGTTTCACCTTCTCCCTCTTCCTCATCACTCTTATTCATCATTTTCATCAGAATAGAGTCCAAATCCTCAGGCTTTAGGATCTCTCGTTCAGACTTTTTGTTTATTTTTTCCTTTTACTAGCTAGAAATAATTCCAACCTAGCTTTCTCGCTACTTTTTATCCAACCCAGATTATGCTCAGTCAAGTCTAAAGAGATACACAAGTCCACCAAGTAGCCATATCATCTCAATCAAACTAGCATTGTTAGTGTTAAGGTCAGAAAGTGAAGTACTCGTGTTCATACCTTCACGTCCAGGCAGGTTTTTTGCTCTAGCTAAAGCCATAGCCATGTCCAGCATTGGTATATCATCATTGTGTTTTCATGCAATTCTCCCACAGTATCTCTGACCATCCACCTCATTTTCTTTGTTCCTTTGAATTCCTGCAACCTGAGTTTCTTGCACATTATCCAGAGAGATCCAGTTTTCTATCCTAAGCTGATAGATTGGGAGCCATTCTCCTTTTTTTATATCTCATCATCAGATAACTGTACTCTTTCCGCATCTACCAAATTTTATCCAACATTCACCGAGGCAGAATCTGAAATTGCATTTTCCCCTTTCTGTCACATCATTTAATTTTTGGCACTAAGCAAGATCCACTTCATTTTGAGCTTTGATTTAAGCCTCTCTCTGCTCCAGAGTCATTTTAGTTCTGGTACTAGCACAAACTGTATTTACCGCTACATCACCCTCACTTGTCTTAGCTTTTTTGGGGTCTCTTAAAAGATCCTCCTCCTCTTGGAAATCCATCCAATCTTCAAAACATTGAGACAATCCATTCTCATATTTCATCCATCCTTCTTCCACAATATTATCTAGGTAGTTCAAAGAAAATTCTATATACCATCAACATTGGGGTAGTGAGCTTAGTCCACCTTGGGATTTTATTATGATCTACTACAACTACTTTTATCCTGACCAGGAAGATTCCTTGAAGGTAACCCAAACCACATACATACTTCCCGTTGCCAGGGAGTCATCATTACAAATTTTGGCATTAACCATAATGGTTCCACCCTTCAAAGGCACCCAGTCATATATAACAGCTTCATTTATCTTGGCCATAGAAGGATAGTTTACCAAAAAGGTTGTCTCAGTGACCTTCTTAGCTTTCAATCCCATCTCCATGGGTATGTTTTGGCTAAGCACCTAACCAACTGTTCAACATACAAGTTAACATCTGAACCTTCCCTACGTCTCACCAAAGCCACTGCGTCATTATTTTCACTGGACCCAAGATCTTTGACATGTTCAGAAATGAAACAGCCAAGCCCTTCACCTCCAAAACCCACCAGAGCGGCAACTGGTTTCTTCTGATGAAGCCAAGCACAAAAGTTTGAAATATGTGAATCCTTTGAGCAGATGACACACTTAACTTTAACCTCACATCCTTTTGAGCTATCACCTTTGACTCCATATTTGTGACAAACAATTTTCTCCAAGGGCACAACTTTACCAGAAGAAGCACGCGGAAAATTTCCATCCCTAGTAACACCCCCACCTGCCGAGCTAGATTTAGTCTGATCTGATGCCTTACCAGCACTTACTCACCCTTGCTCTCTAGTGTTCTTTGAATATGAGGATGCCACAACCCCTGAATGATGGACAACGTAGGATTGGAGCCAGTATAACCCCCTGCATTGGCGGCTAGCGTTGATACTGAGCATTGCCTCCATGAAAACACGCCTCAAAACCTTTGTCCTGATAGCTTTGATCTCTTGGAGGATAGTAGTTGTTCTAGAAAATGTTGTTTTGGAAATTTCTGGGAGGGAGACATGGCTGGAATTGTTGATTGTAGTTGTACTCATGATAATTCCTATCGACCCCTATCCCTCTTCCCCCACCACCATACATTCTTTCCCCTCCACGATCAAATCCAAAGCGATCTCCCATCAGATTTTTTTTCACCCACTGAGTTCGTCGGGACAGCTGGGCGGAGGCACCAGAGATGGGAAAGGTTCGATCTCAAGGAAGGATTAGGGTTGGTGGTTTGTTTCTCCCCAACGACCCCACCCCCATCACCCACGTGCTCTCCCGACCTCTCTCTAGCCCATCCCACCTGCCCGCAAGCACAAAATGGTCCACATTACGAATGGAAATAAAATTTTCCCCTCTCAGCACAATATCATCCCATGTATCCCCAATCTACCTTGCCGGAGAACGAGAGGTAACCGGCACCCTGGTGAGCCTATAGGTTACTGGGTATAAATTTGCCATTTCTCCCTCTAGGTAGCCAGTTTGGCTCATCGGCATTGCCTACATCTATAGTTTCCCTCCTGAATTCTCTCGCAAAAAAAAGTTTCCCTCCTGAATTTCTGAAACCAATTACTACAACTACTAACTGAATTCTGACAATGAACAACGGGTGATACAGTCCTGCGACTTGCAGGTGAGTGTACGTACCTGAACTCTGGCAGAATTGGTGCATCTCATCTATTTGTGTCTCGATTACGCTTCAGGTTGCTAGCCAACAAGTCCAAAGATCTCCCCTGACTACGAGCATCCTTCTTCTTCTTCATCCTCTTAGCTTGCGGCAAAGCGTCCCCAAAAGTAGCAGGTTGAGGAGCAACAACAACTATATCTTCCTCATCCTCTGAGCCCAACTCTTTTTCTTCCACATCACACAACCTCCAAAAGCGTCCACCCATTATGGAAGGCGGAGGATCTGCCGCGCCACCCCTCCCAGGCGAGGCAACCCACAAATCACTACATCAGCCCCCACCCTGCTGTGGTGCTCTCAGTCCATCGCCGGTTTGGGCGAGAGGAAGGGCAGCAGATCCACAGGCTTTGGCGGCGATGGAACTTTGGTGGGCATCAAACCCACCACACACTCCCACCTTGCACTGCACTGTGGATCTTCCTATTTCGCCTCCAGCTTCGCCCATGTTACAAATGTCACCGGCGGCGCGGATGGCAGCAGCATCCTGGCCCGCTCCAACTCCGTGCCCTCGAAGTAAATCCTCCGAGCAAAATTCCTCAGCTCTCGATCCGCCTAATTCCTGCAAACTTCGACATACCTTTTCCATCTGGACCGCGAGATCGGATCCGCCTCCATGTCTTTCTTCACATCCTTCCACTCCCTCATGTCCATGACATGATATCGCCGTAGATCCTCTCCGCCCTATGTTTACATCTCCTCGCCCTCGTGGCCTCCAGCATCTCCGGCGACGCGGATCCAAACGGGTGTAACATCCGGGGAAACGCTTGATATATATAAGGAAGGTGCATCAGAGGTAGCTCCACATCCTGCCGCGGCTTCGTCGGCCGCGGCGCTCCCTTAGATCCGCGCCGGCGAGGCATGGGGGTGGCTAGATGGGTCGTGGCTGGGGCGGTTGCGGTGGGGGGCGGCTATGGAGTGTAGGGGGAGGTGAGTCGCGTGAGCAGAAGCGAACATGAGGAGTAAATTATCTAATTGCGTGCTTGTGAATACAGTACATATATTACATCGGAGATGCCCTTATAATGCAGCTCAATGAAGGAAACTGCACCCGCATGTGTGTATTATGTCCGAAGCTAATTAGCCAGGTTACCGGAGAAAGTAAGAAGGGAAAGTTGAGCTGTGCGTGGTAGTTAAGGTGGTTGAACCGGAGGCAGCGGCAGTTGATGTCCAAGCTAGGCAAGCTAGGGCAGTCTCACATGGTGGTAGTAAATGTGTTTTGCAGTTCAATAATGGGTGAATGTGTGTACGTACTCCCCAACAGGGCAACAGAGGCCAAGGTCTAGCTATTTCCAGTGTCACTGTGTGCCAACATTGCCGGCATTCATTGGAGATCAGCTTGTCCTGCGCTCCCACGATACTCCCAGCCATACATCTCCCCCACTGCGCCACTCGCAGTCTCCCATGCATGATATATCGATCGATGGATCGACGGAATTCCTTCTCGATCTTCGTCTTGCACGCTTGCTTGCTCTCCTCTCGTGGGCATGCAGCATTGCAAGATCGAACCAGTTCGCCGCATTTTATACACGCCAAAAGAAAATGTGTTATCTAGTCTATATAGAGAACTAAAGAAACGTGACCAAACCGTCTCTTGGCGATATGCGTGCATGAGGAAGAAGAAGAACTGTGTAGCATACGGCGATCCGGACAGATCGCACGGTCGAGAGAAGATCGCGGCGATTGCCGAGCAGCAGCGCCCGGGCGGTACGCCGGCCAGCATTAACTGTGACGAGAACGCATGCAAAAACCTTTTTTGCTCGCCACCCGCGCGTACGCGTACGTTACCGCGCGCAACAGTAACGTACGTCGACCACTGCGGGCCGGGCATGCACGCAGCACAGCAGGAGTACGTGAACACGACACATGGGCGCCATGCCCGAGGCGCGCCGTAACGCGGCAGCCTCCCCATGGACGGATCCGCCGTCATCGGACGGACGGACGGACCGGAGGGCGAGAGCGCGCGGCTCGGCCTTGGCCTATCCGTAACGCACGCGGGAAGCGGGGGCGGGGAGGAGACGTGTTGACCTCTCTCTCCGTCAGAACGACGACGACGAGAGCGCGGCGAGTCAGTCCGTCCGTTACTGTGCTCAGGCGAGGCGGTGGGACGGAAAGACGGGCGGGTTCACGGCGCCGGCCCGGCCCGCGCGCTCGCGCGTCCGTTACTGTGCGCAGTTAAGGCGGGCATTTACTCCTCGCCCCCCGCTGTAATCCGGCCCGTAATTACCCGCATTAAATCCCCTATATTCGGCTTTCCTTTTTCCATTTTTTCACGCCTCCGCCTCTCCTGGCCCGCGGGCCCCGCCCCGGCGTGGGAATCGTTTCGCTGGTCACTCACGTCACGGGCGTCTCCCCGAGGCACGCTCTGGCGCAGGGTCGCTGCCACGTGGGGCCCGCCCACGCGGTTTCAACGCTGGGGCTGCACTGTCAGTGAGACTGGCCAGCTGGCCCGCTCCCGTCACTCGTTTGTTCTTTGCTATTAGGTCAAAGCAAGAGGGGGCGTGGAGTCGTAGCGGACAGTGTGCCCTCCCCTCCCACCTCCGCTCCGCTCACTCCTCTCCTCTCCTGCTGCGTCGCGAGAATAAAGGCGAGCGAGGGAGGAGAGATCGAGCCGAGTTCATCTTCCCCGTCTCCGTCGACCTCCGACCTCGAGGGACTGCCGGGGCCGGGCTGGGGAGGGGAGACAGGCGCTCAGGCGAGGCACAGAACAACCGACAGGGTATTTACTACCGCCATTTACTTCTCCTTGTCCCTCGCCCCTCCGCTTTCACCCACCCATCTCTTCCTCCTCTTCCTCCTCCAAATCTTTCCCTTTACTACTCCCCCGCTAAATCTTCTTCCCCCTCCGCCCTGTACCACCGCCCTCTCCATCTCTACCATGCTTCGTCCTCACCTTGGTTTTTACTCCATCTTACGGTGAACCACTGCAGGTCGCTGCAGCCAGGTGCTCCTCCTTCCTTCTCCTTGGTCGGTCGGTCGGTCGGTCGAGGAGTTAAGGAAGAAGAACCATGTTTGGGGACTGCCAGGTTCTCTCGTCCATGGCGGCCATGGCCGCGGGCGGCTCCTCCGCCGATGCGCTCTTCGCCTCGCCGCTCATGCCCAACCCGGGCGCGCTCGCCGGCTTCATGTCTAACTCTTCCGCCATGCCCTTTCATCACCACTTCTCCACCAACTTGATACCCGTAAGTGCTTCGCCTTCGTCTTCATCTTGTCTGTTGCCTGCATATGCATGCGAAGAAAATTAATAAATGTGTTTCTTTTTGCTGCTGGGCTGTCTTCTCAGAAAGAGGAGGGCGTCATGGGCGGGCTTCACATGGCAAAGGACGAGGAGTTGGACCTAGACATGGAGATGGAGCTCAGCGGCGGCTCCGGCAGCGGCCACCTGGACGGTCTGCTCAGCTTCGTCGACGTCGACGACGACAGGGACCAGAAGCCGCAGCACAGCGAGCCGGACGGTGCAGGCGCCGAGCACCACCCCTCCTCGTCGGCGGCCGCGGCGGCGTCGAACGGCAACGGGAAGAAGAAGCGCTACCATCGCCACACTGCGCACCAGATCCAGCAGATGGAGGCGTAAGAAATAAGAACCAAACCTCGATCTTAATGATGAAAATCTTCCTGAATTAGTAATATGACTGATGCGCGCGTATGGATGCTTTCATGCAGGCTGTTCAAGGAGTGCCCGCACCCGGACGACAAGCAGCGGCTGAAGCTGAGCCAGGAGCTGGGGCTGAAGCCCCGGCAGGTCAAGTTCTGGTTCCAGAACCGGCGCACGCAGATGAAGGCGCAGCAGGACCGCGCCGACAACGTCATCCTCCGCGCCGAGAATGAGTCACTCAAGACAGACAACTACCGCCTCCAGGCTGCCATCCGCAACGTCGTCTGCCCCAGCTGCGGCCACGCCGCCGTCATTGGTGATATGTCCTACGAGGAGCAGAACCTCCGCATCGAGAACGCACGCCTCAAAGACGAGGTGCGTACGTTTTTGCCACTTGCTTAAACCCTAGCTAATTAATGCCTGCTAGTGTTACTGTAATGTACTACATCGAGTTGTTCTTCACACGGGCTAATGGTGTACGTCCGTGTTTTGCGCGTCGGATGGTTGCAGCTGGACCGCTTGGCGTGCATCGCCAGCAGGTACGGTGGCGGGCGCCAGCCTGGCATGTCGTCGGCTTCAGCGCTGAGCTGCATGTCGGCGCCGCCGCCGGTGCTCATGCCGCCCCTGGACCTCGACATGAACGTGTACTCCCGGCACTTCGCCGACTGCGCCGAGCAGCAGCACGGCGCCATGGACCTCATGGCCTTGCCGCAACAGATGGCCAGCGGCGGGCACGGCATCGCGGCGACGGCGTCATACTTGCAGGGCCCAATGACGCCCGTTGTCGTCCAGGAGCAGGACAAACAGCTGGTGATGGAGCTCGCATCAACGGCCGCCGACCACCTCATCAAGATGTGTCGCACCAGCGAGCAGCTCTGGGCGCGCCGCCGCGGCGCCGGTCCCTCGTCCGGCGAGGTCATGGACGCCGAGGAGCATGCGCGGATGCTCAGCTGGCCCATCGACTCCGGGAAGCAGCAACAGGCTGACGTCGCCCACGCGGCCAGGACTGAAGGGACGCGCGACAGTGCCGTCGTCATCATGAACAGCATCACATTGGTCGACGCCTTCCTCGACGCGGTGAGTACAGTTCATCAACTTCCATCTTGATCAAATTACTTCATTTTCTTCCATTGCGCACGTACGTCTGATTAACTTGAGATCACCCGCGCATGCGTGCAGAACAAGTGGATGGAGCTGTTCCCTTCGATCGTGTGCAAGGCAAGGACCATTCAGGTCATACACCATGGCGCTGCTTCTGGCCATCTCAGCAGTGGATCTCTCATCTTGGTAACCACCCCATTTACTACCACATCGATTCAGGAGTAGATGCATGCATCGATCGATTTAGAAGTTGATTGGTTCGCTGATGAACGTACGCATGCAGATGCAAGCGGAGATGCAGTTCCTGTCTCCTCTAGTGCCGGTGCGAGAGGTGGTCTTCTTCCGGTACTGCGTGCACAACGCCGACGAGGGCACCTGGTCCATCGTCGACTTCCCAGCGGACGGCTTCCAGGAGGAGCTTCTGCAGCAGCAGCAGCAGCAGCAGCAGCAGACCAGCTCGCTGGTCCGGTGCCGCCGGCGGCCCTCCGGCTGCATCATCCAGGACGCCCCCAATGGCTACTCCAGGGTACGCACCGCCTCCCTCCAAAGGCCCAATGCATGCATCTTGCATGTGTGACGTGGCATGACATGCATGGACTGAGCTCTGACACGTGGATTGACGCAGGTGGTGTGGGTGGAGCACATGGAGGTGGTGGGGGAGGAGAAGCCCCTGCAGCCGGTTTTCAAGGACCACGTCGCCGGCGGCGCCGCGTTCGGGGCCACCAGGTGGGTCTCCGTCCTCCAGCGCCAGTGCGAGCGCCTCGCCAGCGAGCTCGCCCGCAGCATCGCTGACCAAGGAGGTAAGGACCACCCTGCACCGCGTCGATCGCATCGCACGGCATGCCTTCACTCTGCTGCTTGCATTTCATCCGATTGATGTTCATCCTGCTTGTGAATTGAGATGCCGAGTCTAGATATCCCTAAACCGGTCGATTTCGCCATGTATTTCTATGCTTGGTTTTGTGGAGTACTGTGATGGTTCTTGCCTGCCCGCCTGTCAAGTGTTCGACGTTTTGCCTCAGAGGGCCAGTGCTTAGTTGCTTCTTTAAAACTACATGTCCTTTTATGTGTCATCATCGTATTATTTGGAAGGAAGATCGTAGCAATATATGTGTACATGGTCGTTTACTTGTTTATACTCGAGTGCTGCAATTTCAGCCATTCTCTTGGGATCTTTACACTGGTTGTACTTACCACTTTTATCAGTTATGTGCTGGGTTTTATCGATATTTATCCATCTTCACAAGAGCCTAATCGTATTGATTTCTATATCCTAATCCCAGTTATCCGCACCCCTGAGGCGAGGACAAATATGATGAAGCTGTCTCAAAGGATGATCACCGCCTTCTGTGCTAACATAAGTGCATCTGGGAGCCAGTCTTGGACGGCGCTATCTGATTCTACTGAAGACACAGTCCGGATTACAACAAGGAAGAATACTGAGCCAGGGCAGCCCAGCGGTGTCATCCTCACTGCGGTCTCCACAAGCTGGCTTCCTTTCAGCCATCAACAGGTGTTTGAGCTTCTTGCAGACGAGCAACAGCGCTGTCAGGTAGCGATGGTCTATATTACCTTCTCAAATGTTGTAATCGTTGTTAGTTTTGGTTATCTTCTTTATTCCAAAAAATTATTTAGTTTTTATCAGTTCCGTGATGCGTGTCATGCTTTTGCAGCTTGAGATTTTGTCAACTGGGGGCTCACTTCATGAGGTGGCACATATTGCAAATGGATCACACCCAAGGAACTGCATTTCTCTTCTTCGCATAAATGTAAGTACTCTTTCCGGTCGTCACATGTTCTGAATGCTGGATTTCCTTTGTACTTGAATAAAAAGCCGTGTACACCAAGAGGCCACAAATTCGCTCCTTTGGGGACACTCAATAATGTAACTCTTTCTTTGGTAACTAGAACTTCAAGTGTACTTAGTATCTATGCCAAACGAGTATAATCACAATTTATCACCTCCTAAATCATACTGACCATGTAGAGGAAAGTATATGATGTTTTAATGCTTTCTACAGCAAAAATGCCAAAAAATTAGCAAGAGTTTTTCAATAGCTGCAGTAACTGCTATTCATTTTGATAGTGCTTCTAGTAACTTACTGTTTACTACCAATACCAACATTTTGATAGTGGTTCAAATAACTTAACGTTTCCTACCAATACCAAGGACAATAAATTAACACTGGCTGCTCAAGGTACCACATTAAATGATATTTGTGCGGTCTAGGCACAGGCTGGTCACATGCATCACTGTAATTTGCTAGTACAAAAACTTTTAGATTCGTTTATGTGCTGGCATTACGCTCACAGTTCATCTAATTTGCTATAAGAGCTTTTAGATGCAAAGAAAATAGACAATTTTAGAAATACATGTTGCGTCTTGTACACATTATATGTCTAGTGAGTCGTTCTAAATCAGTTTTGATGTACTGCCTTTCCATGTTGCAATTTGATGTACTGCCTTTCCATGATTACTTCCTTCTTTGTACTCCTTGTAAGATCAACTAAGTTGCCAGTTTACAGTTAATAACATGCTGACATCTCGTAAATGTTGAGAGCTGACATTTCTTCCACTATCTATCACAGTCTGCAAGCAACTCATCACAGAATGTGGAGCTCCTGCTGCAGGAGAGCAGCATCCACCCTGATGGTGGAAGCCTGGTGGTATTTGCAACCGTGGATGTGGATGCCATCCAGGTCACAATGAGCGGGGAGGATCCTTCCTACATCCCTCTACTCCCCATGGGCTTCGCCATCTTCCCAGCCACCAGCCCTTCGCCTGGAGCCACCAGCTCAGACACCACCAGCAACGGCGAAACTAGTCCTGGCAATGCAGATGAGCCCGCCGCCGGCTGCCTCCTCACCGTCGGCATGCAGGTGCTGGCCAGCGCCGTGCCTTCAGCCAAGCTCAACCTCTCAAGCGTCACTGCAATCAACAGCCACATCTGCAACACCATTCACCAGATTACAACAGCACTCAAGGGTGCCGGAGGTGGCCGGACTGAGCCGGCGCCTGCAGGTTCCGACCAGTAGCAAGAGTCGCTGGGTGGGAGTGGAGGGAAGCACACGCCGCAGACCAAAGTCCAATTATTTTGCCACCTGCTAACACCTCAAGCATCCCTGTTAGCAACACAGATGCAAGGGAGGATTTGACAGGAGCCCACAAGACTAACAACAAAACCCCTCTCTTCCCGCCATGCTCCTCTCAAAATGGCAAAAATACCCTCGAGTAAACCACTGGGGGCATTTTGATCATTTTGGGAAGGAAGGCAACGTGATCCATCTCCAACCAGAAAGGGTCTTGTCAAGCTCTCACTTGCACCAACCAACACCAACAGAATCAGCTCCCAGGGCATTTTGGTCATGCGGTTCTTGCTGCTACTCTCCCTCCTCCCCCCTGCTCAGAAAGTCAAAGACTGTGAAGGTATCTTCTTTTGATTTTGTAATAATGAGAGTACTTAATTAGTTTGAGCGTGCGATTCGTCGTAGACTTTGTTCCAAGACTTGTTTAAAGCAGACTGTAATGCAAAAGAGAAGATGAAGGAAGGAGAGGAGGAGTCAAGAGCGAACCATTCGTGATCCTTCCCACTAGCAACGGAAGGGTCTCTTGGTTCGGGAATTGACTTGTTTCCTCTCTCCGCCTTGTCTGTAAAACATTTGGCTTATGTTTTGTTACTGTGTTATTGGTACTTCTACTACATTGCAATCTGCGAATCTCTTATCTCTCCTCTGGTTGTTGAATGGTAGTGAATGCGGATGCTGGCTTTTGTTTTTTGCGTGAGCCTAATCTGCGGCAGGCTTTGAATGCCTTGCCCATCTACTGCATTGGATCCATTGTCTTCAGTGGTGGCCTCGGCCTCGGCCTCCTCCTTGGCTCGAATTGTTCTGACAACCTACAACTGTGGTGGAGGACCAATTTCATTTTTGAGCTGCGAGGCAGTGCTGTGCCGAGATGCTTGGCTTTTCAAGCTTCTGCCTATTTATCCCTTCCCCTGTGCTGTACTACCGCTACACAGGGAGATGCTGCGTGTGGTTGGTGGGTGGGGAGATGCCTCTCATAAATAGCACCATGCTGTTGCTATGAAGAGGAAAGGCTCTTCTTCCTTGCCTGCATGGTGCATGCTACCATAGATCTCCAAGTCTGGTATCTATATATACCACGAGGCCCCTGCCTATACTGGATTTTTTTGATGCTTTGACTTGTGTGTGTGTGTGTGTGTGTGTGTGCAAATGTGTGTGTGTGTGTGTGTGTGTGTGTGTGTGTGTGTGTGTGTGTGTGCAAATCTAGTTGCATGCATGCTTGCTCCTCTAGCTGGATCAGGCGGGGGGGCCCTCTATCTTCAGATGGTTTTGGCGTACTGACAGTGACCGCACCAAAGGTTGGAGGTGTCCTTGCATGCATGTTTTAATCATCTTGTCTTTAATTAAAGGCAATATTGTCTTTAATTAAAGGCATTCTATTGAGGGCAACTTTAACGTGGATCACCAAACCACCCGCAAATGTCCCGAATGAACGGTCTTTGTCATCCAGCGATGGTCACAAAAAATGTCCGAATGCCTGAAATCCAAAAAACCAGAACTATTTGAGATTTGTGGGCGTTCAGACCACTATACGTCGGACTCAGACACTCCTGCACATCCAAAAAGCCTACCCGAAGTCCTCCTCCCTCCCACTTTGTCCCTATGTCTGCTCCCTCGACGACCGATGCCCCCGCTATACCACCCCGACCACCACCTTGGCCTTTTTGGAACTCCACAACTCAACCTAGGCACCTTCCTGCCTTCGACTACGTCATTGTTCCACCCCAAACCTGGCTGCAACCCAGCTATCCTTTGCTACCTACCGACACCAGCTTCCATGGCAGACACCACACCCGAAAAGTGTCCAGTCAAATGCCATTCCCAAATTCTTTGACGTTCTCGTTGTTTCTTTAAAGCAAACACGATGGATTCATACGAGTAGTACTTCTATAACGAGTTCACTGAGTCATGTTAATCGGATGAGGAGGTGGAATAATACGAGGATGAAACGGCGATGATGAGGGCGGTTCTTGCAGACGCGATGCGTGTGGAGGAGCATGTTCTCAACACTTCAACCACAAGGTTCAACAAAGGGTTGTCGAGTGTTGAATAGGAATAGGGCACGTGGGCATTTGATGTTGGTCGGTGACTACTTTTGCCTCCGATGCACTATTTGAGCCCATGCCCGCCATCGATTTCGGATGTGGCGACAAGTATTTGTTGCATCTACCATGGTGTCCGGGCCAATCATGATTACTTCATCCGGAAGAAGGGTCCCATTAGTACAATTGAGTTCTTTGGTTACCAGAAATGCATGACTACAATGAAGGTCCTTGCCTATGGCACGACCGCTGATTCGTAGGATGAGTACCTGTCAATGTCCGAAAGCACATGTCTCGAAGCGATGGTCAAATTTGCTACTACAGTGGTGAAGCTGTTTGGACCGGACTACTTGAGAGAACCTACTCACGCATATGCAACAAGGCTCATGGCAACTGGAGAAGCAAGAGAGTTTACAAGTATGCTCGGATCCCTGAATTGCATGCACTGGAAATCAAAGAACTGCCCTTATGCTCAACAAGGGCAATGGCAAGGTCATCACAAAAAGCCCACCATCATTCTCAAAGCAGTTGCATCACATGACCTCTAGTTTTGACACTCTTTATTTGGCATGCTGAAGTGGTCTTCATTGTTTGAAATGTTGTGTGTGGGCCAAGCTCCTAAGTGCAACTATACCATCATTGGTCATAACTACAACATGGTATACTATCTTTGATGGTAACTATCCTTCAAAATATGTCATTTTGCCCAAAAACAAGAATTGGCTAGAAACAGTGGAGAGAGCATTTGGAGTGCTCCAAGCCTATTTTGCAGCTCATCGCGAGCTTGTTGAACTATGGGATGCAGAAACATTGTGGGAGGTGATGACAACGTGTGTAATCATACACAACATGATTGTGGAGGATGAGGATGATGAAGTTTGCCATGCTCTAGATTTTCAAAACATGGGTTATCCTATCTAGCTTCAAGAGCAAAATCGACATTGACAAACTCATGAGTAGCTGCAGAATGATGTGGTTTAGCATCTTTGGAAGTTTCATATGGAAAACTAGAACACGCCTCTGACTAAGATGAATTCAAATTTGAACTATTTTATTGTTGGGGAACGCAGTAATTTCAAAAAAATTCCTACGATCACGCAAGATCTATCTAGGAGATGCATAGCAATGAGAGGGGAGAGTGTGTCTACGTACCCTCGTAGATCGAAAGCGGAAGCGTTTAGTAACACGGTTGATGTAGTCGAACTTCTTCGCGATCCAACCGATCCAAGTACCGAACGTACGGCAGCTCCACATTCAGCACACGTTCATCTCGATGACGTCCCTCCTGCTCTTGATCCAGTTGAGGACGAGGGAGAGTTTTGTCAGCACGACGGCATGGCGACGGTGATGATGATGTTACCGGTGCAGGGCTTCGCCTAAGCACTACGACGATATGATCGAGGTGTGTAACTGTGGAGGGGGGCACCGCACACGGCTAAGGCAAAACTTGGTGTGTTCTAGGGTGCCCCCTGCCCCCGTATATAAAGGAGGGATGGGGAGGCCGGCCGACCAAGCTAGGCGCACCGGGAGAAGGGGAATCCTACTAGGACTCCAAGTCCTAGTAGGTTTCCACCTAAAGGAGAAGGGGGAAGGAAGGGAGAGGGGGCCGCGCCCCCAACCCCTTGTCCAATTCGGACTGGGCTCGGGGGGGGGGGGCACCTCCTGGCCGCTGCCTCTCCTTCCCACTAAGGCCCATCAACTCCCCGGGGGGTTCCGGTAACCTCCCGGTACTCCGAAAAACACTCGAACTTCTCGGAACCATTCCGATGTCCGAGTATAGCCTTCCAATATAGTAGTCTTTATGTCTTGACCATTTTGAGACTCCTTGTCACGTCTGTGATCTCATCCGGGACTCCGAACAGACTTCGGTCATCAAAACACATAACTCATAATACAAATCGTCACGAACGTTAAGCGTGCGGACCCTACGGGTTCGAGAGCTATGCAGACATGACCGAGACACATCTCCGATCAATAACCAATAGCGGAACCTGGATGCTCATATTGGCTCCTACATTTTCTACAAAGATCTTTATCGATCAAACCGCATAACAACATACATTGTTCCCTTTGTCATCGGTATGTTACTTGCCCGAGATTCGCTTGTTGGTATCATCATACCTAGTTCGATCTCGTTACCGGCAAGTCTCTTTACTTGTTCCATAATGCTTCATCCCGCAACTAACTCATTAGTCACATTGCTTGCAAGGCTTATAGTGATGAGCATTACCGAGAGGGCCCAGAGATACCTCTCTGAAACACGGTGTGACAAATCCTAATCTCGATCTATGCCAACCCAACAAACACCTTCGGAGACACCTGTAGAGCATCTTTATAATCACCCATTTACGTTGTGACGTTTGATAGCACTCAAGGTGTTCCTCCAGTATTCGGGAGTTGCATAATCTCATAGTATGAGGAACGTGTATAAGTCATGAATAAAGAAGTAGCAATGAAACTGTAACGACCATAATGCTAAGCTAACGGATGTGTCTTGTCCATCACATCATTCTCCTAACGATGTGATCCCGTTCATCAAATGACAACACATGTCTATGGTTAGGAAACATAACCATCTTTGATTAACGAGCTAGTCAAGTAGAGGCATACTAGGGACACTATGTTTTGTCTATGTATTCACACATGTACTAAGTATCCGTTAATACAATTCTAGCATGAATAATAAACATTTATCATGAAATAAGGAAATAAATAATAACTTTATTATTGACTCTAGAGCATATTTCCTTCAGTCTCCCACTTGCACTAGAGTCAATAATCTAGATTACAAAGTAACTATTCTAACACCCATGGAGTCTTGGTGTCGATCATGTTTTGCTCATGGAAGAGGCTTAGTCAACGGGTCTGCAACATTCAGATCCGTATGTATCTTGCAAATCTCTATGTCTCCCTCCACGACTTGATGCCAGATGGAATTGAAGCGTTGATAACCCACAAGTATAGGGGATCGCAACAGTTTTCGAGGGTAGAGTATTCAACCCAAATTTATTGATTCGACACAAGGGGAGCCAAAGAATATTCTCAAGTGTTAGCAGTTGAGTTGTCAATTCAACCACTCCTGGAAAACTTAATATCTGCAGCAAAGTAATTAGTAGCAAAGTAATATGAAAGTAACGGTAACAGTGGGAAAAGTAAAAGTAGCAGTTTTGTAGTAATTGTAACAGTGGCAACGGTGAAGTAACTAAGCAAAGATCAATATGTGAAAAGCTTGTAGGCATTGGATCAGTGATGGATAATTATGTCGGATGCGATTCCTCATGCAATAGTTTTAACATAGGGTGACACAGAACTAGCTCTAGTTCATCAATGTAATGTAGGCATGTATTTCGAATATAGTCATACGTGCTTATGGAAAAGAACTTGCATGACATCTTTTGTCCTACCCTCGCGTGGCAGCGGGGTCCTATTGGAAACTAAGGGATATTAAGGCCTCCTTTTAATAGAGTAATGGACCAAAGCATTAACACTTAGTGAATACATGAACTCCTCAAACTACGGTCATCACCGGGAGTGGTCCCGATTATTGTCACTTCGGGGTTGCCGGATCATAACACATAGTAGGTGACTATTGACTTGCAAGATAGGATCAAGAACTCACATATATTTATGAAAACATTATAGGTTCAGATCTGAAAATCATTGCACTCGGGCCCTAGTGACAAGCATTAAGCATAGCAAAGTCATAGCAACATCAATCTTAGAATATAATGGATACTAGGGATCAAACCCTAACAAAACTAACTCGATTACATGGTAAATCTCATCCAACCCATCACCGTCCAGCAAGCCTACGATGGAATTACTCACGCACGGCGGTGAGCATCATGAAATTGGTGATGGAGGATGGTTGATAATGACGACAATGACGAATTCCCCTCTCTGGAGCCCCAAACGGACTCCAGATCAGCCCTCCCGAGAGAGATTAGGGCTTGGCGGCGGCTCCATATCGTAAAACATGATGAATCCTTCTCTCTGATTTTTTCTACCCGAACGTGAATATATGGAGTTGGAGTTGAGGTCGGTGGAGCCTCAGGGGGCCCACGAGGTAGGGGGCGCGCCCAGGGGGTAGGGCGCGCCCCCACCCTCGTGGACAGGGTGTGGGGCCCCTGGTCTTGATTCTTTCGTCAGTATTTTTTATTAATTCCAAAAATATTCTCCGTGAAGTTTCAGGTCATTCCAAGAACTTTTATTTCTGCACAAAAATAACACCATGGCAATTCTGCTGAAAACAACGTCAGTCCGGGTTAGTTACATTCAAATCATGCAAGTTAGAGTCCAAAACAAGGGCAAAAGTGTTTGGAAAAGTAGATACGATGGAGACGTATCAAGCGTCTCTTGATATGTTTGGTTCTCTTGTGAAATCTGGATTCCTTTGCCAAGGAAATTGGACAAGTATTGTCACAAAAGATTTTCATTGGACCCGATGCACTAGGTATGACACCTAGATCGGATATGAACTCCTTCATCCAGACTCCTTCATTTGCTGCTTCCGAAGTAGCTCTTCCATTCAATATAAATACGTATCCGGATTGCAACTTAGAGTCATCCGGATCAGTGTCAAAGCTTGCATCGACGTAACCATTTACGACGAGCTCTTTGTCACCTCCGGAAACGAGAAACATATCCTTAGTCCTTTTCAGGTATTTCAGGATGTTCTTGACCGCTGTTTATGTTGGGTTCTACGGTAGGATGCATCGACTGCAAATTAAAATTTTCCTACGCGCAGAACAACCTGGAACATGCTACGGGATATGGATCACAGTTCATTACCACTAGACGCGCAGTGTCATGGAGCGGAAGAAGATTTGGGGCAGCGCATCCGCGTGGATCGTCTCCTCCTCGTTCGATCTCCCTCGAACAACCGGTCATCCGATCCCACGTACAAGTTCGCCGGAGCGGCACAAGTGCACCGCCTCTAACGGTATCCGCGCGTGCAGGAGGAATACCGTGTGGCAGACTGCTAGGTCCGATCACACAGTCGGTGGCGAGTGGAGGTGGACATGCAAACCCTAGTGACAACACTGAGCGATCAACCTTGTGAGTGTGCCGCACCTCCACTTTATATAGGCGTCCGTCGCGGGCTCAACACTTGGGCCTCGCACGGACCCTAAAGCCCACAAGTCTACTTGGCCACAATCCGAATACAGCTCGGATCACATCCGACCAGTGTCCTCGGATCCGACCTCGTAGGTTCCTTCCTTTAAGCGCGCGACCCCTCAGGTTCAAGTCGGCTTGGTCGCAGTTCGGATCACCTCCGAACTGCATGGTTGGTAGCGGCCTCTAGCAAGGCATGCCGACCACCAAGTAGACTATGAAGCTGGTTAGGCGAACCTATACAACATGTCACACTTTTGTTCCCTTTGCCACACGATATATGTTGTCGGGCTCAAGGCGAGACTGTCATCCTTGTGTTAGCCTGACCTCTTTCTCGTTCCAGTGATGCCGACCACAAACCGGATTATCTCATAATCCTTGTCGCATGACCATGCTTATCCTGGTCGGATCACACGAGGGGCCCAGAGTATATCTCTCCTAATCGGAGGGGCAAATCCCATCTTGCTCGACCATGTCTTGCAGCATGGGACTGGACAAACCCGAAACCTACCTTTGTAACTACCCAGTCACGGAGTAGCGTTTGGTCAGCCCAAAGCAAGTCTGTCACCATCTCGAGTACATGCGTCAGCTCAGGTCTTAGGACATAGAATGTATGTTGTACTAGAGACTCACAGATGACATATCGCTGCGTCTCATAGTTGGGTCTGTTCGACTTGGACCTTATCTCGACTCAGATTCGACTACATCGAATCCGACCAGATCCTTCTGAGTCCATATTATCCAGTTAGCATCCAATGCTCCATGGCTAGTGAGACCAAGCCATCCACCGTGTCATATGCTAGTCTAGTCCGACGTGTGCCCACACATCACTTGCGACTATGGACAATTTAGGATGTATCATACAACACGAGATCTCACAGACAAGTCACATACTAGCCAACAAGTATCATTAATTACATCCAAGGACTATCTTTATTCATAAACACATAGGAAATATCATCATACATGATTGCCTCTAGGGCATATCTCCAACAGTCCCCCACTTGCACTAGAGTCAATCAAATAGACATCGAATGCCCATAGCTCTAACGCGCCCCTCATGCTTGGGTTGTGGAAGCTTCTTAGTCAACGGATCTGCAACATTTGCATCCGTGTGAATTTTGCATAAGTCTACATCACCATTCTTTATGATCTTTCGTATTACGTGATATTTCCGATCTATGTGTGTGACCTTGTGGTGATTCCTCGGCTCCTTGGCTTGTGCGATGGCACCAGAATTATCACAATAAAGGTCCAACGGTTTTATCGAGGCTGGGAAAATACCAAGATCATCACGAAAATGCCGGATCCAGACACCTTCCTTTGCAGCTTCACAAGCCAAAATGTATTCGGCTTGTGTGGCAGAATCGGCCACCGTATCCTGCTTGGAACTTGATACTTCTCCAATGTATCTATAATTTTTTATTGTTCCGTGCTATTATATTACCAGTTTTGGATGTTTATGGGCTTTACTTTACACTTTTATATCATTTTTGGGACTAACCTACTAACGGAGGCCCAGCCCGAATTGCTGTTTTTTGTGTGCCTATTTCAGTGTTTCGAAGAAAAGGAATATCAAATGGAGTCAGAATGGATTGAAACCTTCGGGAGCAATCTTTTTGGATCAAACGTGATCCAGAGGACTTGGAGTGGAAGTCAAGAAACAAAGGAGGCGGCCACGAGGGTGCCCGGCGCGCCCCCTACAGGTGGGCTCACCCCCATCCTCTTGGGCCCCTCGGGCGTCCACCGACATACTCCTTCCTCCTACATATAACCATGTACCCCGAAAACATCATAAGCGACCACGAAAAACTATTTCCACCGCCGTAACCTTCTGTATCCGCGAGATCCCATCTTGGAGCCTTCGTCGGTGCTCCAGCGGAGGGGGAATCGATCATGGAGGGCCTCTACATCATCTCCAAGTCCTCTTCGATGAGTTGTGAGTAGTTTACCACAGACCTTTGGGTCCATAGTTATTATCTAGATGGCTTCTTCTCTCTCTTTGAATCTCAATACAAAGTTCTCCTTGATCTTCTTGGAGATCTATTCGATGTAACTCTTTTTGCGGTGTGTTTGTCGACATCCGATGAATTGTGGGTTTATGTTCAAGTTTATCTATGAGAAATATTTGAATCTCCTCTGAATTCTTTTATGTATGATTAAGTTATCTTTGTAAGTCTCTTCGAATTATCAGTTTGGTTTGGCCTACTAGATTGATCTTTCCTGCAATCGGAGAAGTGCTTAGCTTTGGGTTCAATCTTGTGGTGTCCTTTCCCAGTGACAGCAGGGGTAGCAAGGCACGTACTGTATTGTTGCCATCGAGGATAAAAATATGGGGTTTATATCATATTGCATGAGTTTATCCCTCTACATCATGTCATCTTTCTTCATGCGTTACTCTATTCTATATGAACTTAATACTCTAGATGCATGTTGGATAGCGGTCGACGTGTGGAGTAAAAGTAGTAGATGCATGCAGGAGTCGGTTGTAGGACCTTGAGAAGAGGTGTCTAGAGGGGGGGTGATTAGACACTAAGTACCAAAGTTGCAGTTTTTAGCCTTTTTAAAGTTTGAGTGGAGTTTAGGCACAAGTTTAACATTCACAACATATAGCAAGCAAGCATGCAAAGAGTATATGAGTAGCGGAAAGTAAAGCATGCAAGTTGCAATAATGTAAAGGGAAGGGATTGGAGGATTCAAACACAATTGGAGACACGGATGTTTTTGGCGTGGTTCCGATTGGTGGTGCTATCGTACATCCACGTTGATGGAGACTTCAACCCACGAAGGGTAACAGTTGCGCGAGTCCACGGAGGGCTCCACCCATGAAGGGTCCACGAAGAAGCAACCTTGTCCATCCCACCATGGTCATCGCCCACGAAGGACTTGCCTCACTAGCTGTAGATCTTCATGAAGTAGGCGATCTCCTTGCCCTTACAAACTCCTTGGTTCAACTCCACAATCTTGTCGGAGGCTCCCAAGTGACACCTAGCCAATCTAGGAGACACCACTCTCCAAGAAGTAAAGAATGGTGCGTGGATAATGAACTCCTTGCTCTTGTGCTTCAAATGATAGTCTCCCCAACACTCAACTCTCTCATAGGATTTGGATCTGGTGGAAAGAGGGTTTGAGTGGAAAGCAACTTGGGGAAAGCTAGAGATCAAGATTCATATGGTAGGAATGGAATATCTTGGCCTCAACACATGAGTAGGTGGTTCTCTCTCAGAAATAGGATGCTGGAAGTGTAGGTTCAGTCTGATGGCTCTCTCCACGAATGAAGAGGAGGTGGAGGGGTATATATAGCCTACACACAAAATCTAACCGTTACACACAATCTACCAAACTCGGTGGGACCGAATCGTTAAACTCGGTCAGACCGATTTAGCAAATAATGTGACCGTTAGGGTTTTCGGTGGGACCGGAATGCAACTCGGTGGGACCGATTCGGTTAGGGTTAGGGCATAACGTAATCTCGGTAAGACCGATTACACAAACTCGGTGGGACCGATTTTGGTAATAAGCTTTCCAGAGAGTTGGTCAGGCAAACTCGGTTTGACCGATTATCAAACTCGATGGGACCGATTTTGACAATAAGTTAACCAGAGAGTTTGCATTGTAATATCGGTAGTACCGATTGCTCAAACTCGGTGAGACCGATTTTGATAATGGACATACACAGAGAGATTACAATCCCATCTCGGTGAGACCGATTTGCCTAGGGTTTGTGGCAGTGGCTAAGACATCCAAACTCGGTGGCGCCGGATAGAAAGAATTAGTGGGGCCGAGTTTGACTTTAGGTTTAGGACATATGTGGATGTGAGAAAGTGGTTGAGGGTTTTGGAGCATATCACAAAGCACATGAAGCAAGAGGCTCATTAAGCAACACCTCATCCCTCCTTGATAGTATTGGCTTTTCCTATAGACTCAATGTGATCTTGGATCACTGAAATGTAAAATGAAGAGTCTTGAGCTTGAAGCTTGAGCCAATCCTTTGTCCTTAGCATCTTGAAGGAGTTCCCACATCATTTAGTCCATGCCACTCCATTGTTGAACTTATCTGAAACATACTAGATAAAAGTGTTAGTCCAACAAGAGATATGTTGTCATTAATTACCAAAACCACCTAGGGAGCACTTGTGCTTTCATTGGTCTACTTGTCACGGACGTGATGCCTATATACATGATCATGCCTAGATAATCTCATAATTATTCGCTTTTCTATCAATTGCTCGACAGTAATTTGTTCACCCATCGTAATAATTATGCTATCTTGAGAGAAGCCACTAGTGAAACCTATGGCCCCCGGATCTATCTATTATCATATAAGCTTTCAATCTACTTTTATTTGCATCTTTACTTTTCCAATCTATATTATAAAATACCAAAAATATATTTATCTTATCATATTATCTCTATCAGATCTCACTTTCGCAAGTGGCCGTGAAGGGATTGACAACCCCTTTATTGTGTTGGTTGCGAGCTCTTGTTTGTTTGTGTAGGTGCGTGGGACTTGTGAGGAGCCTCCTATTGGATTGATACCTTGGTTCTCAAAAACTGAGGGAAATACTTATGCTACTATTGCTGCATCACCTTTTCCTCTTCAAGGAAAACCAACGCAAGCTCAAGACGTAGCAGGAAGGATTTCTGGCGCCGTTGCTGGGGAGGTCTTCGCTCAAGTCAAGACATACCAAGTACCCATCACAAACTCATCTCCCTCGCATTACATTAATTTCCATATGCCTATCGTTTTCCTCTCCCCTACTTCACCCTTGCTGTTTTATTCGCCCTTCTTCTGTTCGTCTTTTCATTTGCTTTGATGTCTTACTTGGCTTGTTTGGTCGTTTAGTTGGAATAGTGGTTTATTTATTGCTAAACAGAGAAGCTAAAATCTATGGATCCTCATCCGCTTGCTAATCTTTTTAAGAGATCCAATTATGATGAACCAATTGCTAGTGAGTTTTGTGCACTAGATTATCTTTATGAAGCTTTGCTTGAAATTCGTGAATCTGAAATTTATGATGAAGAAATTTATGAAGAGATTCATGATAACTCTTTGAATAAAAAGCATGATTGCAATGAGGTTACTATAAATTCTCTTGACGTCAATTGTGTTAATAATATGCAAAACCCTAAGCTTGGGGATGCTAGTTTTGCTATGTCTACTACTTGTTCCAATGATCATGATTGGGGTGATTCTTTTTGATCTTGAAAATTTATTTAACCCCCATGATGAATATAAGATTGATAATAGTGTTTGCAATAATATTGAAAGTGGGTTTGGAAGAGTGTCAACTTTATATCCCACATATTTGGAGTATATTCAATCTTATGGTATTTTTATAAAAGTGGGTTTGGAGAGGTCATGACTTTAGTTAATGATAATCCCACTATCTTGGAAGAGTGTCAACTTTGCATGCATGTGGATCGTGTTGAGAATATGTTTTGTGATAGCTATATTGTTGAATTTGCTTATGATCCTACATGTAATTATTATGAGAGAGGAAAATATGGTTGTAGAAATTTTCATGGTACTAAGTTACCTCTCGTCATGTTGAGTTTGCTATCGTCTCTTTCTTCTTCCTTGCATATGCTAATTTTTGCTTTCTATAATAATTCGTTTTCTTATAAAATGCCTATGAATAGGAAGTATGTTAGACCTAGATGTGTTTGTCACATGTTTTATGATGTTCTCTTTATGCTTTAATTCTTGTCTTTCATGTGAGCATCATTGAAATCTCAATGCCTAGAAAAAGGCTTTAAAGAAAAGCGCTTGTTGGGAGACAACCCAATATTTTTCATTTCTGTTATTCATTAAATAATTCATCTAGCTTCTGTTTAGATGTGTTTTCATGCTTTAATTAGTGTTTTTGCCAAGTAGAACCTATAGGGTAACCTATGGTAATAGTTAATTTGATTCTGTTGAAAAACAGAAACTTTGCGCTCACGAGAAAAAATTCAATAAATCACAGAAACGTGCTTTTGCATTGATTTTTTTACTTTAGATAAATAGACAAATTTCCTAGGACTTCCTATTTTGGTAGGATTTTTAGAGTTCCAGAAGTATTCGAAAGTTACAGATTGCTACAGACTGTTCTGTTTTTGACAGATTCTGCTTTTCGTGTGTTGTTTGCTTATTTTGATGCATCTATGGCTAGTATGTAGGAGTATGAACCATAGAGAAGTTGGAATACAGTAGGTTTAACACCAATATAAATAAATAATGTGTTCATTACAGTACCTTATGTGGTGGTTTTGCTTTCTTGCACTAACGAAGCTTATGAAATTTCCTGTTGAGTTTTGTGTTGTGAAGTTTTCAAGTTTTGGGTAAAGATTTGATGGACTATGGAATAAGGAGTGGCAAAAGCCTAAGCTTGGGGATGCCCATGGCACCCCAAGATATTCAAGGACAACCAAAATCCTAAGCTTGGGGATGCCCCGGATGGCATCCCCTCTTTCATCTTCGTCTATCGGTAACTTTACTTGGAGCTATATTTTTATTCACCACATGATATGTGTTTTGCTTGGAGCATCCTGTATGATATTAGTCTTTGCTTTTTATTTTACCACAATCATCCTTTCTGTACACACCTTTTGGGAGAAACCCACTTGATTGGAATTTATTAGAATACTCTATGTGCTTCACTTATATCTTTTGAGCTAGATAGTTTGCTCTATGTGCTTCACTTATATTTTCTAGAGCACGGCGGTGGCTTTATTTTGAAGAATTTTTTGATCTCTCATGCTTCACTTATATCATTTTGAGAGTTCTTTAGAACAGCATGGTATTTGCTATGGTTATAAATTTGGTCCTAGAATGATGAGCATCCAAGTTGGGTATAATAAAAACTATCATAGAAAGTGCATTAAAAACTATGGTCAATTTGATGCTTGATAATTGTTTTAAGATATAAAGGTGATAATGCTAGAGTCATGCTAGTTGGGTAATTATGAAATTGAGAAATACTTGTGTTGAACTTGGCAAGTCCCATAGCATGCACGTATGGTAAACGTTGTGTGACAAATTTGTTGCATGGGGTGCTCTTTTGATTGTCTTCCTTATGAGTGGCAGTCAGGGACGAGCGATGGTCTTTTCCTACCAATCTATCCCTCTAGGGGCATGCGTAGTAGTACTTTGCTTCGAGGGCTAATAAACTTTTGCAATAAGTATATGAGTTCTTTATGACTAATGTGAGTCCATGGATATACGCACACTTACCCTTCCACTTTGCTAGCCTTTATTATGCCGCGCAACTTTTGCCGGTATCTTGCACCCATTATTTAGCTTCCTCAAAATAGCCACCATACCTACCTATTATGGCATTTCCATAGCCATTCCGAGATATATTTCCATGCAACTTTCCACCGTTCCGTTTATTATGACACGCTCCATCATTGTCATATTGCTCTTTGCATGATCATGTAGTTGACATTGTATTTGTGGCAAGGCCACCTTCATAATTTTTCATACATGTCACTCTTGATTCATTGCATATACCGGTACACCGTCGGAGGCATTCACATAGAATCATATTTTGTTCTAAGTATTGAGTTGTAATTCTTGAGTTGTAAATCAATAAAAGTGTGATGATCTTCATTGTTAGAGCATTGTACCAAGTGAGGAAAGGATGATGAAGACTATGATTCCCCCAAAAGTCGGGATGAGACTTCAGACTTTATAAAAATAAAAGAGGTCAAAGAAGCCCATAAAAAAGAGGCCAAATAAGCCCACCAAATAAAAAAATGAAAAGAGAGAAAAGATAGAAGGGGCAATGCTACTATCTCTTTTCCACACTTGTGCTTCAAAGTAGCACCATGATCTTCATGATAGAGAGTCTCCTATGTTGTCACTTTCATATACTAGTGGGAATTTTTCATTATAGAACTTGGCTTGTATATTCCAATGATGGGCTTCCTCAAAAACGCCCTAGGTCTTCGTGAGCAAGCAAGTTGGATGCACACCCACTTAGTTTCTTTTGTTGAGCTTTCATATATTTATAGCTCTAGTGCATCCGTTGCATGACAATCCCTACTCACTCACATGATATCTATTAATGGGCATCTACATAGCCCATTGATACGCGTAGTTGATGTGAGACTATCTTCTCCCTTTTTGTCTTCACAACCACCACCATATACCACCATAGTGATATGTCCATGGCTTGTGCTCATGTATTGCGTAAGAGTTGAAAAGGCTGAAGCGTGTTAAAAAGTATGAACAATTGCTTGGATCATCATCAGGGTTGTGTATGATGGGAGTATGTTGTTTAATGAAAATGAAGCATGGCCTAACTATATGATTTTGTAGGGATAAGCTTTCTTTGACTATGCTATTTTGATAAGACATGATTATTTGTTAGTATGCTTCAAGTATTATTTTTTTATGTTTTATAAGCTTTTATATTGAATCATTTGGATCTGAACAATCATGCCACAATAAAGAAAATTACATTGAGAATTATGCTAGGTAGCATTCCACATCAAAAATTCTGTTTTTATCATTTACCTACTCGAGGACGAGCAGGAATTAAGCTTGGGGATGCTTGATATGTCTCCAACGTATCTATAATTTTTGATTGTTCCATGCTATTATATTACCCGTTTTGGATGTTTATGTGCTTTACTTTACACTTTTATATCATTTTTGGGACTAACCTACTAACCGGAGGCCCAACCTGAATTGCTGTTTTTTTGCCTATTTCAGTGTTTCGAAGAAAAGGAATATCAAATGGAGTCCAAACGGAATGAAACCTTCGGGAGCGATCTTTTTGGAACAAACGTGATCCATAGGACTTGGAGTGGAAGTCAAAAAACAAAGGAGGCGGCCACGAGGGTGCCCGATGCGCCCCCTACAGGTGGGCGCACCCTCCACCCTCATGGGCCCCTCGGGCATCCACCGACGTACTCCTTCCTCCTACATATACCCATATACCCCGAAAACATCATAAGCGACCACGAAAAACTATTTCCACCGCCGTAACCTTCTGTATTCGCGAGATCCCATCTTGGAACCTTCGCCGGTGCTCCGCTGGAGGGGGAATCGATCACGGAGGGCCTCTACATCATCTCCAAGGCCTCTCCAATGAGTTGTGAGTAGTTTGCCATAGACCTTCGGGTCCATAGTTATTAGCTAGATGGCTTCTTCTCTCTCTTTGAATCTCAATATAAAGTTCTCCTTGATCTTCTTGGAGATCTATTCGGTGTAACTCTTTTTGTGGTGTGTTTGTCGAGATCTGATGAATTGTGGCTTTATGATCAAGTTTATCTATGAGAAATATTTGAATCTCCTCTGAATTCTTTTATGTAAGATTGAGTTATCTTTGCAAGTCTCTCCGAATTATCAATTTGGTTTGGCCTACTAGATTGATCTTTCCTGCAATGGGAGAAGTGCTTAGCTTTGGGTTCAATCTTGCGGTGTCCTTTCCCATGGACAGCAGGGGCAGCAAGGCATGTATTGTATTGTTGCCATCGAGGATAAAAAGATGGGGTTTATATCATATTGCATGAGTTTATCCCTCTACATCATGTCATCTTTCTTAATGTGTTACTCTGTTCTTTATGAACTTAATACTCTAGATGCATGCTGGATAGCGGTCGATGTGTGGAGTAATAGTAGTAGATGCAGGCAGGAGTCGGTCTACTTGTCACGGACGTGATGCCTATATACATGATCATGCCTAGATAATCTCATAATTATTTGCTTTTCTATTAATTGCTCGACAGTAATTTGTTCACCCACCGTAATAATTATGCTATCTTGAGAGAAGCCACTAGTGAAACCTATGGCCCCCGGGTCTATCTCTTATCATATAAGCTTTCAATCTACTTTTATTTACATCTTTACTTTTCCAATCTATATTATAAAATACCAAAATATATTTATCTTATCATATTATCTCTATCAGATCTCACTTTCGCAAGTGGCCGTGAAGGGATTGACAACCCCTTTATTGCGTTGGTTGCGAGTTCTTGTTTGTTTGTGTAGGTGCGTGGGACTTGTGAGGAGCCTCCTACTGGATTGATACCTTGGTTCTCAAAAACTAAGGGAAATACTTATGTTACTATTGCTGCATCACCCTTTCCTCTTCAAGGAAAACCAACGCAAGCTCAAGACGTAGCAGAACTCATCCAGTGCATTGCCCCTCCGTTCAGGACGTACACGAATCCAGACTGTGATTGACAATCATCTTTGTAGGTTTGGAAACTAGCATCGACGTAACCCCTTACGACGAGCTCTTCCTCACCTCCATAAACTAGGAACATCTCTTTTGTCCTTTTCAGGTACTTCAAAATAGTCTTTACCGCTGCCCAGTGACTCTCACCTGGGTTGGCCTGGTATCTGCTTGTTAGGCTTATTGCAAAAGCAACATCAGGCCGTGTACATATCATGCCATGCATGATGGATCCAATTGCCGAGGCATACAGAATCCTACTCATCCTACTTCGCTCATCAAATGTCGAAGGACTCTGAGTCTCGCTTAGCCTTATACCATGTGAGAGTGGCAAGAACCCTTTCTTCGCCTCACTCATGTTGAAATGTTTCAACACTTTATCTATGTACGTGCTCTGGCTTAAGCCGAGCAGCCTTCTCGGTCTATCTCTATAGATCTTAATGCCTAAAATATAGACTGCCTCACCAAGGTCCTTCATCGAAAACTTGCCATTCAATGATTCCTTGACCGAGTTCAGCATTGAAACATCATTTACGATTAGTAATATGTCATACACATATAAGATCAAAAACACTATTGAGCTCCCACTTAACTTCTTGTATAAACAAGCGTCCTCTTCGCTTTTGATGAAACCGAGACCACTGACGACCTCATCAAAATGAATATTCCAGCTCCGAGATGCTTGCCTCAACCCATAAATGGATCTCTTGAGCTTGCATACTTTACTAGCGCTAGTCGGATCGACAAAACCCTCGGGCTGTATCATATACACGTCCTCGGTTAAATTTCCATGAAGGAAAGCCGTTTTGACATCCATCTTCCATATCTCGTAATCAAAATACGCAACTATAGCTAGTACGTTCCTCACCGACTTCAGCATCGCTACCGGCGAGTAAGTCCTGTCGTAGTCAATTCCTTGAACTTGTCCATAACCCTTAGCGACAAGCCGTGCTTTGTGGATCTGAACATTTCCATCCACATCAGTTTTCTTCTTAAAGACCCATTGGCAACCAATGGCAGTTACGCCAGGTGGCGGATCAACCAAGTCCCAGACTTGATTCTCATCCATGGACTTTAACTCAGATCTCATGGCCTCTAGCCATGCCTCGGAATCTGGGCTCACCATCGCTTCTGCATACGTGGCCGGCTCGTCGCTTTCTAGCAACAATACATCACGCACTCTGCGCGATCTTTCTGACCTTCGTGGTTCCGGTGCCGCTTCCACTATGGGTTCCCTGACTAACTCCGGTATGATCTCATCACTAGACGAGCTGTGCCTGAGTGGTCCTCGAATTTCTTCGAGTCAAACCATCCTCCCACTGGCCTCCCGACTGAGAAACTCTTTCTCAAGGAAAACCTTGTTCCGAGCAACAAACACTTTGTTCTCTTCTCGGTTGTAGAAGCTATATCCCAAGGTTTCCCTCGGAAATCCCACGAATATGCATTTATCTGACTTGGGTGTAAGCTTGTGTGACATAAGTCGCTTGACAAATGCTTCACAACCCCAAATCTTTAGAAAAGACAAAGTAGGACTCTTCCCTATCCACATCTCATGTGGTGTCTTGTCTATGGATTTTGATGGTACCCTGTTAAGTGTGAAAGTTGCAGTTTCTAGAGCGTATCCCCAAAATGACAAGGGTAAATCCGATTTGCTCATCATTGATCGGATCATGTCCAACAAGGTCCTATTCCTCTGTTCCAATATGTCGTTTTTCTATGGCGTACCCGGAGGTGTGAGCTGAGGTACTATACCTCGGCTTTTCAGATGATCATCAAACTCCTGGCTCATGTACTCACCTCCACGATCAGTACGCAGAAGCTTTATAGTCTTGCCAAGCTGATTCTCAACCTCGTTCTGAAACTCTTTGAACTTTTCAAAAGTTTCCGACTTGTGCCTCATCAAATAGATATATCCATATCTACTCAAGTCGTTGGCAAAAGTCACGAAGTACTGATAGCCACCTCTGGCAGTTGTGCTCCTTGGACCACACACATCGCTATGTATAAGATCCAACAGCTCGGACGCCCTCTCGCAACTCTTTGTGAAAGGAGACTTAGTCATCTTATCGAGCAAGCATGATTCACATGTCTCGAACGACCCGAAGTCGGACGAAGTTAGGAGCCCATCATCATGGAGCTTCTTCACGTGTTTTAGACTAATGTGTCCAAGCCGGCAATGCGAGAAGTATGCCGGATTTATCTCATTAGGCTTATGCCTCTTGACATTCACGTTATAGACCGGTTCTTGTTCTAGATTCAATATAAATAGCCCATCAACAGTGGGTGCATATCCGTGGAACATACCATTCAAAAATATCAAACAACCATTGTCCTTTCAATTGAATTCATAACCTTGACTCATCAAACATGAGGCAGAAATAATGTTCCGACTAAGTGCAGGATTGTAATAACAATTATTCAATTCCATAATGAATCCGGAAGGAAGCTGGAGCTGCATCGTGCCGACCTCCAACACGGCAACTCTTGCTTTATTGTCGACCCTGATGTCAATCTCCCCTTGTGCCACACGCCTAGTTCTTACCAGCCCCTGCATCGAGTTGCAAATATGAACAACCAATCCGGTATCAAATACCCAAGAGCTACTAGGTATGTCAACAAGGTAAATGTCTATAACATAGGCAACAAGTGTACCTTTGCCTGAAGCAGCATTTCCTGCCTTCTTGCCATGCTCTGCAAGCCACTTGCTATAGTTCCTCTTCTAGTGACCGGTCTCCTTGCAGTGATAGCAAACGGTCTTCGAGTCCGGTCCAGACTTTGGCGCAGCAGCGGAGGTTACCATCTCCGTGCCCTTTGCGTTAGCCCTTTTCTTGGACCAACTCTTCTTGAACTTAGCCAATTTCTGCACCATCAACACTTGATGCATGCCTTTCTTAATATCCCGCTCTGCCACTTTGAGCATCCCATGCAATTCAGTGAGCTTCTTATCCATGCCATGGATATGATAGTTCGAGATGAACGTCCTATAGCTGGGTGGAAGAGAACCCAGAACAGCATCAGTAGCCAGCTCATCCAAGAGCGGGAAGCCCAAACAATCCAAAGCTTGCACATATCCGATCATCTTGATCACATGTGGGCTCAGTGGATCACCTTCCTTCAGCTTGCAATCCATCAAGGATCGCCAGACGTTGAACCTTTCGGTCCTAGCCTGTGTCTGAAACATGCTCTTGAGACTCTCAATCATATCGTAAGCCTCAACACTTTCGAAATGCTGTTGCAAATCAGGCTCCATATAAGCCAGCATCAGACAGCTGATCTCCATTGATTCATCAATGAGTTTCTGGTAGGCATTCTTAGTTGTGGCATTAGCATTATCGGCAGGTTCCTCTGGAAGTGGATCCTCTAGAACATGTTCCTTTTTATCATGCTTGAGAACAATTCTCAGATTTCTATACCAGGTGGTAAAGTTTGTTCCATTCAGTTTATCCTTTTCCAGAATTGATTTCAATGCAAAGTTGGGTTGAGCAGGTGGTGCCATTGATCTATAACAGAAAATATGCAATCAGTAAGCAATGTGTTTATGTAGAGTAATTCAAGCCTAAACAGAAATACTCCCATTGAAGTCAGCATCCCTCCGCAAACTCTCAGTGATTTAGGATCCGACTAGCGCATGCAGCTAGTGAGCTTTAGCATCACTGCTAGCCAACATACCTATCTGATAAGCAACTCCTTGCTAATCGTATCTCTATACGACTCCTGTCGGTCGGGAAAGTATCTCATACCCCGGCTCCCAACCTTCTTTGCCACAAGGCCCAAAACCGTTTTGATAGCCTTCTCAAGTTAACCTGACGCATTGCATGTCTGTCTCCGACACGAACCCTTCAGTTCAAGGACATCCAGCAGCACCCCAATTTTATGAGCCCACTAAGCCACTACTAGACGTACTTGACGTGCGAAGGTGCAACATCGGGGATGGCAATTCGCTTGATATTCATGAGGGATCATTCTACCATTCTAACATGCATAGAAACAAAGAAGCATAATAATCACAAATAAACACATATTGTGAAATAGTATGGCTCCTTCATGGACGTTCTTCCAGGTCGGCTCCAACTCCGATGACCATCTAGGAACTCCATCTTGTTTGTCATGCCGGGACGCCAAGCCACCAACCTGATCTCTATTATCCAATTACTACAACTAGTAATGAATTTTACATAGAGCATCACAAGTCGACACGCAGGTCGTTATACATTATAATGACAACACTTTGGCTCCTGACGGCAGACAAACATGACACGCATGCCATGTATAAATTACACACATGCATCACATACACATGAGCCATACTATTCACATCAAACCTGCAAAACAAAGTTATGTATAGAATCACATTCTATCGGTTTGTGTGTCGGGTATGAAATACACGGTGCTACGCACATGGCCGTCGTGCTAACCGGTTAGTGAGCGGGGTTCGAAGGGGCAGCGCCCCTCGCGGGTGCGGGCAGATCACGTTTTCAGAAATCACAGATCACATCCGAACTCCGATCACGCTGAATTTTTTGATCTGACCGATCTTATCGAGCATCACGAGTCTGATTCGGGTTTATGTTTCACTGTTAACCCCGATGGTGGATACCGACCAGTAGGGGTAGGTTGTGTCACGACCTCATCGACTCCGATCATGAGAAAACACAGCCTCTTCAATCCCCATGTGCAGTTGATAACATCAACCGTGCACATAGCCGATCTCATAAGAAACAACAGATCTCATTTGCCGCCTCCACATATCTAATATGCATACGATCTGAATCCAAATCCTATAGCAGAGGCTCTAATACCACTGTTGGGTTCTACGATAGGATGCGTCGACTGCAAATTAAAATTTTCCTACGTGCAGAACAACCTGGAACATGCTACGGGAGATGGATCACAGTTCGTTACCACTAGACGCGAAGTGCCGTGCAGCGGAAGAAGAGTTGGGGCAGCGCGTCTGTGTGGATCATCTCCTCCTTGTCCGATCTCCCTCAAACAGCCGGTCATCCGATCCCACGTACAAGTTCGCCGGAGCGGCGCAAGTGCACCGCCTCTAACGGTATCCGCGCGTGCAGGAGGAACACCGTGCAGCGGACTGCTAGGTCCGATCACACAGTCGGCGGCGAGTGGAGGTGGACATGCAAACCCTAGTGACAGCGCCGAAGCGATCAACCTTGTGAGTGTGCTGTACCTCCACTTTATATAGGCGTCCGTCGCGGGCCCAACACTTGGGCCTCACATGGACCCTAAAGCCCACAAGTCTACTCGGCCACAATCCGAATACAGCTCGGATCACATCCGACCAGTGTCCTCGGATCCGACCTCGTAGGTTCCTTCCTTTAAGCGTGCAACCCCTTAGGTTCAAGTTGGCTTGGTCGCAGTTCGGATCACCTCCGAACTGCACGGTTTGTAGCGGCCTCTAGCAAGGCATGCCGACCACCAAGTAGACTATGAAGCTGGTTAGGCGAACCTGTACAACATGTCACACTTCTGTTCCCTTTGCCACACGATATATGTTGTCGGGCTCAAGGCGAGACTGTCATCCTTGTGTTAGCCTGACCTCTTTCTCGTTCCAGTGATGCCGACCACAAACCGGATTATCTCATAATCCTTGTCGCGTGGCCATGCTTATCCTGGTCCGATCACACGAGGGGCCCAGAGTATATCTCTCCTGGTCGGAGGGGCAAATGCCATCTTGCTCGACCATGTCTTGCAGCATGGGACTGGACAAACCCGAAACCTACCTTTGTAACTACCTAGTCACGAAGTTGCGTTTGGTCGGCCCAAAGCAAGTCTGTCACCATCTTGAGTACATGCGTCAGCTCAGGTCTTAGGACATAGAACGTATGTTGTACTAGAGACTCACAGATGACATATCGCTGCGTCTCATAGTTGGGTCTGTCCGACTCGGACCTTATCTCGACTAGGATTCGACTACATCGAATCCGACCAGATCCTTCCGAGTCCATATTATCCGGTTAGCATCCAATGCTCCATGGCTAGTGAGACCGACCCATCCACCGTGTCATGTGTTAGTCTAGTCCGACGTGTGCCCACACGTCACTTGCGACTAGGGACAATTTAGGATGTATCATACAACACAAGATCTCACAGACAAGTCACATACTTGCAAACAAGTATCATTGATTACATCCAAGGAATATATTTATTCATAAACACATAGGAAATATCATCATACAAGATTGCCCCTAGGGCATATCTCCAACAGTCTAGTGCTCCACTCCGGGATTACTTTGGTACCTCCCTATTATACTTATAGCAAGGCACACATCAGGTCTGGTACACAGCATTGCATACATGATAGAACCTATGGCTGAAGCATAGGGAATGACTTTCATTTTCTCTCTATCTTCTGAAGTGGTCGGGCATTGAGTCTGACTCAACTTCACACCTTGTAACACAGGCAAGAACCCTTTCTTTGACTGATCCATTTTGAACTTCTTCAAAACTTTATCAAGGTATGTGCTTTGTGAAAGTCCAATTAAGCCTCTTGATCTATCTCTATAGATCTTGATGCCCAATATGTAAGCAGCTTCATAATACGCCTCCGTCGTATCTATAATTTTTGATTGTTCCATGTCAATATTCTTCAACTTTCATATACTTTTGGCAACTTTTTATACTATTTTTGGGACTAACATATTGATCCAGTGCCCAGTGCCAGTTCCTGTTTGTTGCATGTTTTATGTTTCACAGAAAACCAATATCAAACAGAGTCCAAATGGGATAAAAATGGATGGAGAATTATTTTGGAATATTTGGGATTTTCTGGAGGAAGAATCAACGCGAAACGGTGTCCGAGGTGGCCACGAGATAGGGGGGCGCGCCCCAGGGAGGCAGGCGCGCCCTGGACTCTCGTGTGCCACCCATAAGGCGGTTTATGCCCTTCTTTTGCCACAAGAAAGCTAATTTTATGAGAAAAATCTGGGCGAAAGATTCACCCCAATCGGAGTTACGGATCTCCGGATATTTAAGAAACGGTGAAGGGGTAGAATCAGGGAACGCGGAAACAGAGAGATAGATCCAATCTCGGAGGGGCTCTCGCCCCTCCCAAGCCATGGGAGCCAAGGACCAGAGGGGAAACCCTTCTCCCATCTAGGGAGGAGTTCAAGGAAGAAGAAGAAGGGGCCCTCTCTCCCCCTTGCTTCCGGTGGCGCCGGAGCACTGCCGGGGGCCATCATCATCACCGCGATCTTCACCAACACCGCCGTCATCTTCACCAACATCTCCATCACCTTCCCCCTTCTATATCCAGCGGTCCACTCTCCCGCAACCTGCTGTACCCTCTACTTGAACATGGTGCTTTATGCTTCATATTATTATCCAATGATGTGTTGCCATCCTATGATGTCTGAGTAGATTTTCGTTGTCCTATCGGTGATTGATGAATTGCTATGATTGGTTTGAGTTGCATGTTTTATTATTGGTGCTGTCCTATGGTGCTCTTCGTGTCGCGCAAGCGTGAGGGATTCCTGCTGTAGGGTTTGCAATATGTTTATGATTTTCTTATGGTGGGTGGCGTGAGTGACAGAAGCACAGACCCGAGTAAGTAGGTTGTTTGCGTATGGGATAAAAGGGGACTTGATGCTTTCATGCTATGGTTGGGTTTTACCTTAATGAATATTTAGTAGTTGCGGATGCTTGCTAGAGTTCCAATCATAAGTGCATATGATCCAAGTAGGGAAAGTATGTTAGTTTATGCCTCTCCCTAAAATAGAATTGCAATAGTGATTACCGGTCTAGTAACATAGTCAATTGCTTAGGGACAATTTCACAACTCCTACCACAACTTTTCCACACTCCCTATATTTACTTTCTTGCATCTTTATTTAAACAGCCCCTAGTTTATGCTTACGTGCTCTTTATTATCTTGCAAACCTTTCCAACAATACCTACAACGTACTTCTAGTTTCATACTTGTTCTAGGTAAAGCAAACGTCAAGCGTGCGTAGAGTTGTATCGGTGGTCGATAGAACTTGAGGGAATATTTATTCTACCTTTAGCTCCTCGTTGGGTTCGACACTCTTACTTATCGAAAACTGTTGCGATCCCCTACACTTGTGGGTTATCAAGACCTTTTTCTGGCGCCGTTGCCGGGGAGTCATAGCGTGGGGTGAATATTCTCATGTGTGCTTGTTTGCTTTATCACTAAGTAATTTTTATTTGTTGTTCTTAGTTGTTTTCTATCTTTAGTTATGGGTAGGAAACGCAAAATACCAAAAAAATTAGTTGTACCTACTGCACCAATGGTTGAAGAACCACTCAAAATCTATCACACTATTGAAGCTTTTTACTTGTATCATCTTCGATCCCTTTGTGCTCGTGCTGAAACCCCAACTAGCTTAGTTGAGGGCAAATCTTTAGATGAGCATGCTTGTTATGTGCGACACTGTATATCGGAAAAAGGGAAACTATTATGGGATCAAATTCAACGTTTGCAATGCTATGCTTGGACTTTATGTGAATTATATGATATTACTTGTTGTTCTGAAAACCCTAAGAAACACCTTCCCTACCAATGTGAGTTTGATAATGGGATCGTATCTTCATATGCTAAGGGTGTTTATAATTACTATGATGTTCAAAAAATTGAAGAATTTGTTGCTTTTAAGGGTGCTTTTGAAATTGCTTCTTCGATTGAAAAGTATGATGCTACTCTTTACAAATCTGAAAGTTTTGCCATACTTGAATATTGTTATGATAATTATGCTTCTAATGCCTATGTTAAACCATATATTGAGAAACTCTCCGCTGCCCAAGAAGAGACTAATATTTTGCAGGAAGCTATGGAAGAAGAAATTGATGAAACTATGAGCTCATTGGATGAAAAAGATGATGAGGAGAGCGGATTAGCTACCCGTGCCCACCTTCTAATGAGAGTAACTCTTCAACTCATACATTGTTTAATTCCCCTTCGTGCTTACTGAAGGATGATTGCTATGATCCCATTGATTCTCTTGAAATGTCCCCTTTTGATGATGCTTGCTATGCATGTGGCCAAGATGCCAATATGAATTATGCTTATGTAGATGAACTTGCTATAGTTCCTTATGTTAAACATGAAATTGTTGCTATTGCACCCACGCATGATAGTCCTATTATCTTTTTGAACTCTCCCTACTACACTTTATCGGAGAAGTTTGTGCTTATTAAGGATTATATTGATGGGTTGCCTTTTACCGTTGCACATGATGATTTTGATGAATGTAATATGCATGTGCTTGCTGCTCCTACTTGCAATTATTATGAGAGAGGAACTACATCTCCACCTCTCTATGTTTCCAATACGATAGAATTGCAAGAAACTGTTTATACTATGCTTTGGCCTTTACTTTGTGTGCATGAATTGTTCTTTTATGACATGCCGATGCATAGGAAGAGAGTTAGACTTTGTTGTTGCATGATATATGTTACTTTGTGCTCACTACTAAATCACAAATCATTGTTAATTAAAATTGGCTTTGATATACCTTGGGATCCGGGTGGATTCATTACTTGAGCACTATATGCCTAGCTTAATGGCTTTAAAGAAAGCGCTGCCAGGGAGACAACCTGGAAGTTTTAGAGAGTCATTTATTTCTGTTGAGTGCTTTCATATAGTTTAAAAGCAAAAAAATAAAGATGGGAACCTAAAAACTTTTCAAAAAGGAAAGTGAAAGTGAGAAAGACAAGCATTGTTGAAGTGGGAGCTAGCCTTGAACTTTGTTCATGCTCACGGAAACTTTGTGAATCTTAATTACAGAAACTTTTCATAAAAAATAATTATCCCCTTGTACAATTCCATTGTATTATAAAAATAATGTGCCAAGGTTTGCTTTTAGGATGTTTACAATGCTTGTTGGTTTGTACGGTGCAGGACAGAAACTTTGGCTGTAGTGTGCGATTTTACATTTTTAAGTGGAACATCAATTGGTTCTGATTCCTTTTGCACTGTCTTTCTATACAACTTGTTTATGTTTCCTAATTTTTGTAGAATTTGTTTGGTACCAGAAGTATTGTGAATGTTTAGATTGCTACAGACTATTCTGTTTTTGACAGATTCTATTTTTGATGCATAGTTTACTTGTTTTGATGAAACTATAAATTTATATCAGTGGATTAAGCCATTGAAAAGCTATATTACAGTATACACAATGTAAAAACAAGATATGAATTGGTTTGCTACAGTACTTAGAGTGGTGATTTGCTTTATTATACTAACGGATCTTACCGAGTTTTCTGTTGAAGTTTTGTGTGGGTGAATGGTCTAAACGAGGAGGTTTCGATGTGAGGAAAAGGAAGAGAGGCAAGAGCTTAAGCTTGGGGATGCCTGAGGCACCCCAAGTAAATATTCAAGGAGACTCAAGCATCTAAGCTTGGGGATGCCCCGGAAGGCATCCCCTCTTTCTTCAACAAGTATCTGTATGTTTTCGTATTCGTTTCGTTTATGCATTATGTGCAAGTCTTGGAGCGTCTTTTGTATTTAGTTTTCATTTTTCTTTTAAGCACCATGCTGGTATGAGATAGTCCTTGGTTGATTTATAGAATGCTCATTGCACTTCACTTAAATCTTTTGAGTATGGCTTTATAGAATGCTTCATGCGCTTCACTTATATCATTTGAAGTCTGGATTGCCTGTTTCTCTCCACATAGAAAACCGCCATTTGTAGAATGCTCTTTTGCTTCACTTATATTTGTTAGAGTGTGGACATATCTTTTGTAGAAAGAATTAAACTCTCTTGCTTCACTTATATCTATTTAGAGAGATGACAGGAATTGGTCATTCACATGGTTAGTCATAAAATCCTACATAAACTTGTAGATCGCTGAATATGATATGTATGATTCCTTGCAATAGTTTTGAGATATAAAGATGTGATATTAGAGTCATGCTAGTGGGTGGTTGTGGATTGTAGAGACACTTGTTTTGAGGTTTGCAAGTCCCGTAGCATGCACGCATGGTAACCGTTGTGTGACAAATTTGAAGCATGGGGTGTTTCTTTGATTGTCTTCCTTATGAGTGGCAGTCGGGGATGAGCGATGGTCTTTTCCTACCAATCTATCCCCCTAGGGGCATGCGTAGTAGTACTTTGCTTCGAGGGCTAATAAAATTTTGCAATAAGTATATGAGTTCTTTATGACTAATGTGAGTCCATGGATTATACGCACTTTTACCTTTCCATCATTGCTAGCCTCTTCGGTACCGTGCATTGCCCTTTCTCACCTCGAGAGTTGGTGCAAACTTCGCCGGTGCATCCAAACCCCGTGATATGATACGCTCTATCACACATAAGTCTCATTATATCTTCCTCAAAACATCCACCATACCTACCTATCATGGCATTTCCATAGGCATTCCGAGATATATTGCCATGCAACTTCCATCATCATCATATACATGACTTGAGCATTCATTGTCATATTTCCTTGCATGATCGTAAGATAGCTAGCATGATGTTTTCATGGCTTGTCCGTTTTTTGATGTCATTGCTACGCTAGATCATTGCACATCTCGGTACACCGCCGGAGACATTCATATAGAGTCATATCTTTGTTCTAGTATCGAGTTGTAATATCGAGTTGTAAGTAAATAAAAGTGTGATGATCATCATTATAGAGCATTGCCCCATAAAGAAAAAAAAAGAAAAAAAAGAGGAAAGGCCAAAGAAGCCTAGTAAAAAAGGGGGCCAAAGAAGCCCACCGAAAGAAAAAAAGAAAAAAAGAAAAGAAAAGGGGCAATGCGACTATCCTTTTCCACACTTGTGCTTCAAAGTAGCACCATGTTCTTCATATAGAGAGTCTCTTATGTTGTCACTTTCATATACTAGTGGGAATTTTCATTATAGAACTTGGCTTGTATATTCCAACGATGGGCTTCCTCAGATGCCCTAGGTCTTCATGAGCAAGCAAGTTGGATGCACACCCACTTAGTTTTCAGTTTGAGCTTTCATACACTTATAGCTCTTAGTGCATCGGTTGCATGGCAATCCCTACTCCTCGCATTGACATCAATTGATGGGCATCTCCATAGCCCGTTGATTAGTCGCGTCGATGTGAGACTTTCTCCCTTTTTGTCTTCTCCACATAACCTCCATCATTATATTCTATTCCACCTATAGTGCTATATCCATGGCTTGCGCTCATGTATTGCGTGAGGGTTGAAAAAGCTGAAGCGCGTTAAAAAGTATGAACCAATTGCTCGGCTCGTCATCGGGGTTGTGCATGATGGGAGCATTTTGTGTGACAAAGATGAAGCATGGCCAAACTGTATGATTTTGTAGGGATATGCTTGCTTTGGCCTTGTAGTTTTGAAAAGACATGATTGCTTTATTGGTACGCTTGAAGTATTATTGTTTTTATGTCAAATGATAGACTATTGCTTTGAATCACTCGTGTCTTAATATTCATGCCATGATTAAACATATGATCAAGATTATGCTAGGTAGCATTCCACATCAAAAATTATATTTTTTACCATTTACCTACTCGAGGACGAGCAGGAATTAAGCCTTGGGATGTTGATACGTCTCCGTCGTATCTATAATTTTTGATTATTCCATGCCAATATTCTTCAACTTTCATATACTTTTGGCAACTTTTTATACTATTTTTCGGACTAACATATTGATCCAGTGCCCAGTGCCAGTTCCTGTTTGTTGCATGTTTTATGTTTCGCAGAAAACCAATATCAAACGGAGTCCAAACGGGATAAAAACGGACGGAGAATTATTTTGGAATATTTGGGATTTTCCGGAGGAAGAATCAACGCGAAACGGTGTCCGAGGTGGCCACAAGATAGGGGGACGTGCCCCAGGGAGGCAGGCATACCCTGGCCTCTCGTGGGCCACCCGTAAGGCGGTTGATGCCCTTATTTTGCCACAAGAAAGCTAATTTCATGAGAAAAATCTGGGCGAAAGATTCACCCCAATCGGAGTTACGGATCTCCGGATAATTAAGAAACGGTGAAGGGGCAGAATCAGGGAACACAGAAACAGAGAGATAGATCCAATCTCGGAGGGGCTCTCGCCCCTCCCAAGCCATGGGAGCCAAGGGCCAGAGGGGAAACCCTTCTCCCATCTAGGGAGGAGGTCAAGGAAGAAGAAGAAGAAGGGGCCCTCTCTCCCCCTTGCTTCCGGTGGCGCCGGAGCGCTACCGGGGGCCATCATCATCACCGCGATCTTCACCAACACCGCCGTCATATTCACCAACATCTCCATCACCTTCCCCCTTCTATATCCAGCGGTCCACTCTCCCGCAACCCGCTGTACCCTCTACTTGAACATGGTGCTTTATGCTTCATATTATTATCCAATGATGTGTTGCCATCCTATGATGTCTGAGTAGATTTTCGTTGTCCTATCGGTGATTGATGAATTGCTATGATTGGTTTGAGTTGCATGTTTTATTATTGGTGCTGTCCTATGGTGCTCTCCGTGTTGCGCAAGCGTGAGGGATTCCCGTTGTAGGGTTTGCAATATGTTTATGATTTGCTTATGGTGGGTGGCATGAGTGACAGAAGCACAGACCCGAGTAAGTAGGTTGTTTGCGTATGGGATAAAAGGGGACTTGATGCTTTAATGCTATGGTTGGGTTTTACCTTAAGGAATCTTTAGTAGTTGCGGATGCTTGCTACAGTTCCAATCATAAGTGCATATGATCCAAGTAGAGAAAGTATGTTAGCTTATGCCTCTCCCTCAAATAAAATTGCAATAGTGATTACCTGTCTACTAGATAGTCAATTGCTTAGGGACAATTTCACAACTCCTACCACCACTTTTCCACACTTGCTATATTTACTTTCTTGCATCTTTATTTAAACAGCCCCTAGTTTATGCTTACGTGCTCTTTATTATCTTGCACACCTTTCCAAGAACACCTACAAAGTACTTCTAGTTTCATACTTGTTCTAGGTAAAGCGAACGTCAAGCGTGCGTAGAGTTGTATCGGTGGTCGATAGAACTTGAGGGAATATTTATTCTACCTTTAGCTCCTCGTTGGGTTCGACACTCTTACTTATCGAAAACTGTTGCGATCCCCTACACTTGTGGGTTATCACTTCACCGAGGTCTTTCATTGAAAAACTCTTATTCATGTATCCATTTATGCTATCCAGAAATTCTATATCATTTCCATTCAACAATGTGTCGTCCACATATAATATTAGAAATGCTACAGAGCTCCCACTCACTTTCTTGTAAATAGAGGCTTCTCCAAAAGTTTGTATAAAACCATATGCTTTTATCACACTATCAAAGCGTTTATTCCAACTCCGAGAGGCTTGCATCAGTCCATAAATGGATCGCTGGATCTTGGACACTTTGTTAGCACCCTTTGGATCGATAAAACCTTCTGGTTGCATCATATACAACTCTTTTTCCAGAAATCCATTCAGGAATGCAGTTTTGACATCCATCTGCCAGATTTCATAATCATAAAATGTGGAAATTGCTAACATGATTCAGACAGACTTAAGCATAGCTACGGGTGAGAAAGTCTCATCATAGTCAACTCCTTGAACATGTAGAAAACCTTTCACAACAAGTCGAGCTTTCTAGACAGTAACATTACCGTCAGGGTTAGTCTTCTTCTTGAAAATCCACTTATTTTCTATGGCTTGCCGATCATCGGGCAAATCCACCAAAGTCCACACTTTGTTCTCATACATGGATCCCATCTCAGATTTCATGGCCTCAAGCCATTTCGCGGAATCTGGGCTCATCATCACTTCCTCATAGTTCCTAGGTTCATCATGGTCTAGTAACATGACTTCTAGAATAGGATTACCGTACCACTCTGGTGCAGACCGTACTCTGGAAGACCTATGAGGTTCTGTAGTAACTTGTTTTGAAGTTTCATGATCATCAACATTAGCTTCCTCACTAATTGGTGTAGGAATCACTGGAACTGACTTCTGTGATGAACTACTTTCCAATTCGAGAGAAGGTACAACTTACCTCATCAAGTTCTACTTTCCTCCCACTCACTTCTTTCGAGAGAAACTCCTTCTCTAGAAAGGATCCATTCTTAGCAACGAATATCTTGCCTTCGGATCTGTGATAGAAGGTGTACCCAACAGTTTCCTTTGGGTATCCTATGAAGACGCACTTCACCAATTTGAGTTTGAGCTTATCAGGTTGAAGCTTTTTCACATAAGCATCACAGCCCCAAACTCTAAGAAACGACAACTTTGGTTTCTTGCCAAACCATAGTTCATAAGGTGTCGTCTCAACGGATTTTGATGGTGCCCTATTTAAAGTGCATGCAGCCGTCTCTAAAGCATAACCCCAAAACGATAGTGGTAAATCAGTAAGAGACATCATAGATTGCACCATATCCAATAAAGTACGGTTACAACATTCGGACACACCATTACGCTGTGGTGTTCCAAGTGGCGTAAGTTGTGAAACTATTCCACATTGTTTCAAATGAAGACCAAACTCGTAACTCAAATATTCTCCTCCATGATGAGATAGTAGAAACATTATTTTCTTGTTACGATGATTTTCCACTTCACTCTGAAATGCTTTGAACTTTTCAAATGTTTCAGACTTATGCTTCATTAAGTAGATATACCCATATCTGCTCAAATCATCTGTGAATGTAAGAAAATAACGATACCCGCCATGAGTCTCAACACTCATTGGACCGCATACATCGGTATGTATTATTTCCAATAAGTCAGTAGCTCGTTCCATTGTTCCGGGGAACGGAGTTTTAGTCATCTTGCCCATGAGGCATGGTTCGCAAGCACCAAGTGATTCATAATCAAGTGATTCCAAAAGCCAATCAGCATGGAGTTTCTTCATGCGCTTTACACCAATATGACCTAAACGGCAGTGCCACAAATAAGTTGCACTATCATTATCAACTTTGCATCTTTTGGCTTCAATATTATGAACATGTGTATCTCCACAATCGAGATTCAATAAAAATGGACCACTCAGCAAGGGTGCATGACCATAAAAGATATTACTCATATAAATAGAATAACCGTTATTCTTTGATTTAACTAAATAACCGTCTCACATCAAACAAGATCCAGATATAATGTTCATGCTCAGTACTGGCACCAAATAACAATTATTCAGGTCTAAAACTAATCCAGAAGGTAGATGTAGAGGTAGCGTGCCAACGGCGATCACATCGACCATGGAACCATTTCTGACATGCATCGTCACCTCGTCCTTAGCCAGTCTTTGTTTAATCTGTAGCCCCTGTTTCGAGTTGCAAATATGAGAAACAGAACCAGTATCAAATACCCAGGCGCTACTACGGGCTTTAGTAAGGTACACATCAATAACATGTATATGAAATATACCTTTCACTTTGCCATCCTTCTTATCCACCAAATACTTGGGGCAGTTCCGCTTCGAGTGACCAGTCCCTTTGAAGTAGAAGCACTCAGTTTCAGGCTTAGGTCCAGACTTGGGTTTCTTCTCCTGAGCAACAACTTTCTTGCCGTGCTTCTTGAAGTTCCCTTTCTTCCCTTTACCCTTTTTCTTGAAACTAGTGGTCTTGTTAACCATCAACACTTGATGCTCCTTTTTGATTTCTAACTCCGCAGCCTTTGGCATTGCGAAGAGCTCGGGAACCGTCTTGTTCATCCCTTGCATATTATAGTTCATCACGAAGCCTTTATAGCTTGGTGGCAGTGATTGAAGAACTCTGTCAATGACACTATCATCAGGAAGATTAACTCCCAGCTGAGCCAAGTGGTTATGGTACCCAGAAATTCTGAGTATGTGTTCCTCCATTTTGCAGCTATAGAACTTGTTGGAGACTTCATATCTCTCAACTCGGGCATTTGCTTGAAATATTAACTTCAACTCTTGGAACATCTCATATGCTCCATGACGTTCAAAACGTCTTTGAAGTCCCGATTCCAAGCCGTAAAGCATGGCACACTGAACTATTGAGTAGTCATCAGCTTTGCTCTGCCAGACGTTCTTAACGTCATCAGTAGCGTCTGCAGCAGGCCTAGCACCCAGCGGTGCTTCCAGGACGTAATTCTTTTGTGCATCAATGAGGATAATCCTCAAGTTACGGACCCAGTCCGTGTAATTGCTACCATCATCTTTCAACTTAGCTTTCTCCAGGAATGCATTAAAATTCGAAGGAACGGTAGCACGGACCATTGATCTACAATAACATAGACATGCAAAATAACTATCATGACTAAGTTCATGATAAATTAAAGTTCAATTAATTATATTACTTAAGAACTCCCACTTAGATAGACATCCCTCTAGTCATCTAAATGATCACGTGATCCAAATCAACTAAACCATGTCCGATCATCACGTGAGATGGAGTAGTTTTCAATGGTGAACATCACTGTTGATCATATCTATTATATGATTCACGTTTGACCTTTTGGTCTCAGTGTTCCGAGGCCATATCTGCATATGCTAGGCTCATCAAGTTTAACCCGAGTATTTTGCGTGTGAAAAACTGGCTTGCACCCATTGTATGTGAACGTAGAGCTTATCACACCCGATCATCACGTGGTGTCTCGGCACGACGAACTATAGCAACGGTGCATACTCAAGGAGAACACTTATACCTTGAAATTTAGTAAGGGATCATCTTAATGCTACCGCTGTACTAAGCAAAATAAGATGCATAAAAGATAGGCATCACATTCAATCAAAATATGTGACATGGTATGGCCATCATCATCTTGTGCTTATGATCTCCATCACCGAAGCATCGTCATGATCTCCATCGTCACCGGCGCGACACCTTGATCTCCATCGTAGCATCATTGTCGTCTCGCCAACTATTGCTTCTACAATTATCGCTACCGCTTAGTGATAAAGTAAAACAATTACATGGCGATTGCATTGCATACAATAAAGCAACAACCATATGGCTCCTGCCAGTTGCCGATAACTTTGTTACAAAACATGATCATCTCATACAACAATTTATATCACATCATGTCTTGACCATATCACATCACAGCAAGCCCTGCAAAAACAAGTTAGACGTCCTCTACTTTGTTGTTGCAAGTTTTACGTGGCTGCTACGGGCTTATAGCAAGAACAGTTCTTACCTACGCATCAAAACCACAACGATTTTTCGTCAAGTGTGTTGTTTTAACCTTCAACAAGGACCGACCATAGTCAAACTCGATTCAACTAAAGTTGGAGAAACAGCCACCTGCCAGCCACCTTTGTGCAAAAGCACGTCGGTAGAACCAGTCTCATGAACGCGGTCATGCAATGTCGGTCCGGGCCGCTTCATCCAACAATACCGTCGAATCAAAGTAAGACGTTGGTGATAAGTAGTATGACTATTATCGCCCACAACTCTTTGTGTTCTACTCGTGCATATAACATCTACGCATAGACCTGGCTCGGATAACACTGTTGGGGAACACAGTTTCAAAAAAAATCCTACGTTCACGCAAGATCTATCTAGGAGATGCATAGCAACGAGAGGGGAGAGTGTGTCCACGTACCCTCGTAGACCAAAAGTGGAAGCATTCAGTAACGCGGTTGATGTAGTCAAACTTCTTCGCGATCCAACCGATCCAAGTACCGAACATACGACACCTCCATGTTCAGCACACGTTCAGCTCGATGACGTCCCTCATGCTCTTGATCCAGTTGAGTACGAGGGAGAGTTCCGTCAGCACGATGGTGTGGCAATAGTGATGATGATGTTACCGGCGCAGGGCTTCACCTAAGCACTACGACGATATGATCGAGGTGTGTAACTATGGAGGGGGGCACCGCACACGACTAAGGCAAAACTTGGTGTGTTCTAGGGTGCCCCCTGCCCCCGTATATAAAGGAGGGAGGGGGTAGGCCAGCCAGCCAAGCTGGGCGCGTCGGGAGAAGGGGAATCCTACTAGGACTCCAAGTCCTAGTAGGTTTCCACCTAAAGGAGAAGGGGGAAGGAAGGGAGAGGGGGGCTGTGCCCCCAACCCCTTGTACAATTTGGACTGGGCTTGGGGGGGGGGCACCTCCTGTCCGCTGCCTCTCCTTCCCATTAAGGCCCATCAACTCCCCGGGGGGTTCCGGTAACCTCCCGGTACTCCGGAAAATACCCGAACTTCTCCGGAACCATTCTGATGTCCGAGTATAGCCTTCCAATATATCAATCTTTATGTCTCGACCATTTTGAGACTCCTCGTCACGTCTGTGATCTCATCCGGGACTCCGAACAAACTTCGGTCATAAAAACACATAACTCATAATACAAATCATCATCGAACGTTAAGCATGCGGACCCTACGGGTTCGAGAACTATGTAGACATGACCGAGACACATCTCCAATCAATAATCAATAGCGGAACCTGGATGCTCATATTGGCTACTACATTTTCTATGAGGATCTTTATCGGTCAAACCGCATAACAACAACATTGTTCCCTTTGTCATCAGTATGTTACTTGCCCGTGATTCGATCGTCACTATCATCATACCTAGTTCAATCTCGTTACCGGCAAGTCTCTTTACTCGTTCCGTAATGCTTCATCCCGCAACTAAATCATTAGTCACATTGCTTGCAAGGCTTATAGTGATGAGCATTACCGAGAGGGCCCAGAGATACCTCTCCGAAACACGGAGTGACAAATCCTAATCTCGATCTATGCCAACCCAACAAACACCTTCGGAGACACCTGTAGAGCATCTTTATAATCACTCATTTACATTCTGGCGTTTGAGAGCACACAAGGTGTTCCTCCGGTATTCGGGAGTTGCATAATCTCATAGTCTGAGTAACATGTATAAGTCATGAAGAAAGCAGTAGCAATGAAACTGTAACGATCATAATGCTAACGAATGGGTCTTGTCCATCACATCATTCTCCAAATGATGTGATCCCATTCATCAAATGACAACACATGTCTATGGTTAGGAAACATAACCATCTTTGATTACGAGCTAGTCAAGTAGAGGCATACTAAGGACACTATGTTTTGTCTATGTATTCACACATGTACTAAGTTTCCGGTTAATACAATTCTAGCATTAATAATAAATACTTATCATGGAATAAGGAAATAAATAATAACTTTATTATTGCCTCTAGGGCACTTTTCCTTCTTTTATATCGATATGTTTATTTGTATTGTAATAGTTTTATCTGAATTATTGTTGCATTGTAATATTTATCTTTCAGTTGCATAAGAATTGTGATATTTATTTTTGATTGTTTTGAATGGTCTAGGTATTGAAAAAAACTGGGAGCGGACATTTGGTGCCTGCCCTTGGATGGCCTCCACTCCTATCCGTGCCACATATGGTAATGTCCTTTTTTTTGTTAATCCGCGTTGGAGTTGCCCTAAGGCCAACTCCACCGCACGACCCCAAATGGACGTCCGGTTTGGCCGAATTTCATCCCTTTGGGCGGCAATGGGTTTGCCCATGTCCGCTTTTGTCCGTTGGGTTGTGGGTGCACCCAACGCGCGGCCGCACCCCCAAATCATGTCCGGGGTGGACGTGATTAAAAACACAGAAAAACTAAAATGAAATGCCGAAAAAAGTAAATAAACACAAATATAAAAACATAAAACATAAATTAACCATCACGGCCACAAAATGGCCCAGTTCCACGGTTCACATTGCCATAATTAACATAAAAAACAAAAAATAAAGTGCCGCCCGCGCGCTCCTGCCGTGCCCGTCGATGTCGTGGTCGTCGCCGTCTTCTTAGTGGCCGCCCCGGGGAGGCTAGGGTTTGGGCATGTCTGGTTTTGAGGAGGCAGCACGTGCTGGGTTGGGAAGTGTGGACGACGATCGGTCCACGGCTTTCGCATTTAAGAAGGACGGCGACCGTTCGCCTGGGTGGATGACAGGTGGAGCCGACCACCCGTGTGCATTAATGTCGGGCGATGAGAGGTAGGTGGCCGCCTGCCACGCGGTCCGACGCGGACGAGCGAGGCGTCCATTTGTCGTCCGCTGCGGCCCAAACCGCGTGCATATTTGCGCTTGAAATGGGTCGGCCCGGCCACAAAGCGGACCAAATGGGTCCAGGCCGTCACGCGCTGGGCCGTCTGATTTGTTCGTTTTATCTCAAATGGACGGGATGGGGTCACGCGCTGGAGTTGGCCTAAGCCTATGTGTGTTGTTATGTGCCGTGCCGCTGAGGGATATATATCTTGTGGTGGTGTGTTGTGTCAGGTGTGTCAGCAGTCTCAAGCATGAGAAGCAGCAGCCCTTGCGACGGGGGTGTTGATATATCGCCTCGTGTGCCCTACATATGTATGTTGGCTGGTGACCTGTCTCTGTTCGTATCGCCTCGTGTTGACGAGGCCTAAACAAACCAATTGACGGAACCCCTCGGCCCCTCCCCTCCCCTCCCCCGACCACGCGCCCGCGCCGCCTCCCCGGGGGGCGGCCGGGGCGGCTCCCCCCGCTCGCCTCTCCTTCCTCCTCCCCCGTGCCCCTTCCCCCCGCCGCCGCCGACGGCGCCCCCGGATCTGGCCGGGCGGGCTGGTGGTGGCGGGCTCTCCCTTACCCCGCACGCGCACCTCCTGACCCGGGGGCAGGGGTGGCGGCAGGTGCCCCTCGGCTGGCAGCGGCCCGGCGGCCTGGAGGTGGCTGGCGGCGGGCCGTCGCGGTGGTGGCGCCGTCCTTTGGCGGCGGGGCAGCCTGGTTGCGCAGGGTGGCCGGCGGCGCGTCCTCGGCCCAGATCTGGGCCATTAGGGCCCCATCTGGGTCCTAGCGGGCCGGTCCCTGGGCGTAGCCTCGTTGTCTGCGGCGCAGTGAGGAGGAAGAGCGGCTCGGATTGGGGCGACGGCACCGCCGGCGTGCCGGCAGCAGCGCGAAGGCGGGAGCTTTGCGAGCCCACGAGGGCTCGACCGGGCCGGTGGGCCCACGGGCCTGGTGTGCTCCCGCTATTGCGTCCGGATGGCTACCGTCGCGGACGGTGGAGGTGGGGCCCTCCCGAGTGCCGATGGTGCTGATGCCCTAGTCCCGGCTCTGATTCTTCGTCGTGCTATCCTCACTTCGCGGTGCCGTGGTGAGACGGCGTGGGGGCCTCAAGACCGCGTTGGCGCATGATGGTGGTTGGTTTGGTGGCAGGCTCCGGGGCGCCCGAGGTGCAGGTTGGGATCGCGGGAAACCCCTGTCGGCATGGCTAACACCGGCGCGGTGGCGCCTGTGGGTGCCACCTGACCTTCCGGGAGGTCATCGGAGCTACCCTTCCTCTCGCCTCGTCGTGTACTGGGGGAAACCCTTAGCAGTAGCGTCGTCATCGTCGCGATCCTTCTTGGAGGTGTTGATAGGTGCTGGCGCTTCGGAGTCTTGGAGTCTAGTGGAAGATCCTGGTGGGCGCTGCGATCGCGAGGCTTCTTCGTTTTGTTGATCCGCCGTTTTCGGCATTTGTTTCTTTTGCTTTGCGCGGTGAGGAGGAAGAGCGGCTCGGATTGGGGCAGCGGCACCGCCGGCATGCCGGCAGCAGCGCGAAGGCGGGAGCTTTGCGAGCCCACGAGGGCTCGGCCGGGCTGGTGGGCCCACGGGCCTGGTGTGCTCCCGCTATTGCGTTCGGACGGCTACCGTCGCGGACGGTGGAGGTGGGGGTGCTGATGCCCTAGTCCCGGCTCTGATTCTTCGTCGTGCTATCCTCACTTCGTTGTGCCGTGGTGAGACGGCGTGGGGGCCTCAAGACCGCGTTGGCGCACGATGGTGGTTGGTTTGGTGGCAGGCTCCGGGGCGCCCGAGGTGCGGGTTGGGATCGGGGGAAACCCCTGTCGGCATGGCCAACACCGGCGCGGTGGCGCCTGTGGGTGCCACCTGACCTTCCGGGAGGGTGTCGGAGCTACCCTTCCTCTCGCCTCGTCGTGTACCGGGGGAAACCCTTAGCAGCAGCGTCGTCATCGCCGCGATCCTTCTTGGAGGTGTTGATAGGTGCCGGCGCTTCGGAGTCTTGGAGTCTAGTGGAAGATCCTGGTGGGCGCTGCGATCACGAGGCTTCTTCGTTTTGTTGATCCGCCGTTTTCGGCATTTGTTTCTTTTGCTTTTCTCTATCGTTTCTTTTGGGCGTGACTGTGCTGCTTCCGCCCCAGCACTTATCCATGTATGGTTCGGTTGGTTGCTTTGTATACAAAGCGGGGGGAAACCCTTTTTCGGTAATGGAGGTCCTCTGCCTGGGACAGTGTGGTGATATACATGGACCATGATGCGTCAGGTGAGGCTTTGCATTCCATGTCATTCATGCCATTGCAATTTGCCATCGCTCTGCTCTGCTCCCTGGCATTGGCTCTGGTTCCTGCTTAGTGCTTACCATACACATACAGGCAGCTTGCCCGGAGAAATGTGAGGCCAGCAATCATATATGAAAAGAGAGAAGAAGCCACTAATATTGTTTCCTGAAAAAAAAACAAGCCAGTAATCTTGAGTATGATATGTCATGTTTTGTTAAAGTGATTGACAAAAAACTTACCGTCTCACAGAACTAACACTTTTAAAAAACTGACCGAAAACTACCCAAATTTTCTAATTTCCTGATTAAAAACTACCACTTTTGAGAAATGACAGGTTTAGACGATTTAAACATGTTTATAATATGCGGGGCCTGCAAGTCAGAGCTGACATGCTTATTTTGTTTTTTTCTAAATTCCCAATCTCAGTTAAAAAAAGTCAACTGCTGCCCCTGACCCTGCACCGCACCGTCACTCCTCTGCTCCTGACTCCGCTCGATCTGGCCAGCGAGGCAGCCGCTCGCTGCCGGAGCTACGGGATCCGACGACCAGCCGCCCCTCCATGTCCCGGTGAAGCAGCCGCCTCTCCATCTCCCGGCGAGGTAGCCGCCGGTGCCGCGAGATCCGGCGAGCACCCGCCCTCCATCTCTCGGCGAGGAAGCCGCCGACGCCGCAGGATCCGGCGAGGACCCGCCCTTCCATCTCCCGGCGAGGAAGACGCTGGCCGCCGGCGCTGCTGTTCCCGGACACTTGGCTGCTGCTGGTTCCCACAAACGCAGCCGCGACACTCCTATTCCAGCCAAGACCTGGCTGCTGCTGACGATGGTCGGGGTCGGAGCAGCTCGGGGTCGTCCATGGCCAGCTGGCCCAACTCCTCGATGTTCTCGGCGGCCCGCCCTGCATAGCATCAGCGACTGTCCCTCTGCTCGTGCCCGGCTCCGGCGTGTCGTGCGGCGTCACTCCGTCCCTAACGCAGCCGCCCCTGCCCGGCTCTGGCGCGTCGTGCGGGGTCACTCCGTCCCCGACGCAGCCGCCCCTGCCCGACGCCGGCATGGGGGAACTCGCGCCCAACCTCGAGTCCTTCCCGACACAGCCGCCCCTCCCAGGCACCGGCCGACGAGCCTCCAAGCACCGCCGCTCGTCATCGCCGCATCTCCTGTGCAGGCATATCTGGAGGTAGAAGAAGGGCGTGGTAGAACGATACATTAAATGTGTTTAGTCCAGTTGGTTTGCTCCTGTTGCAGTCAGTGGTGCGACCACGGTTCGAGCACCACGGTTCGATTCCCAGCCAAGGAAAATTGTAATTTTTGGTGATTTGTCACATAGGGACTGACATGTGGGTCCCGTTTGTCATGAACACGTTTAAGTTGTCTAAACTGGCCATTATTCGAAGCTGGTAGTTTTTAGTCATAAAATTAGATAATTTTGATAGTTTTCGGCCACTTTTTCAAAAATCATAGTTCAGTGGGACGCAAACCCCTAAAGTAATAGTTTTTTTGTCAATCACTCTCTTTTATTAGAGCATATCCAACAGGCGCGCTAAACAAGCGCCGTGCCGCAAATTTACCCATTTTAGCGCGCGCACAATCGCTAATTTGTCTCCAGCGGGCGCGCAATAACCGCGCGCGCGGCATATAGAGTTGGACGCGTGGTCCGAATCGCTATCGCGTGCTACGTATTTGGGGTGCCTGCTTCCGCGCGCGGCACACACGAGTGCTCACGCCGCACTCTCTCCCCCGCGCCACCTTCGCCTCGCATGTGTCGGCGCTGGCGAACTGACCCGATGGACCCACGCGCGGGCACTCCCCTCACCCCATCCTACAGCCGCGAACCTTCCAGCGAGGCCGTCGTCGCCGCCGCCGCCGCAAACCCTAGCGCTGGGAGCATTGGCCACGCCTCCATCGGAGCTCCTCTGAGAATCGGCCTCGCGTGCAGCCTCTTCATGCCGCCGCGGATGACCTCGGCGGCTGGTGGCGTCACGCTGGCGCCTGCAGCGACCACTCCGCACCGCACCGCACGATCACTTTGCTCTAGGTGGTCGACCATCAATAGGGATTGTCAACAATGGTCGGCCGCACAAAAAGCGGTTGACAAGTTGACCCAAGTGGCACCAATGATAACGATAGGGTAAGTTTGGTTTCATCATTCCTCATGTTCACATCTCATGCTTGTTGTTGGTGCTTCTTGTGCTCACTTGTTTTGTTTTCATGTAGTTGAACATTGCCCAATGTCGGATATCGGGTTCCGGCAAAACCCTTAAGGTTCGAACTCTGGGGTGCGCACGAAGATCTTCTCCCTATCGAAACACGCCCACAACCTCACCGCGATTTCTAAGCTAGCACGATGAACAACTCAAGAGACACGAGGTTTATACTGGTTTGGGCCACCGTTGTGGTGTAATACCCTAATTCAGTGTGTGGTGTGGTGGATTGCCTCTTGGGTCGATGATGAACAGTACAGAGGAAGAACAGCCTCGCGATGAGAGGTGTTCTTGTGGTGGTTTGCTTGAGGAGGAATCAATCCGTCTCCATTGGCTCTAGATCAGCTGCCTTCTACTGTGGTGGCTAGCCCTATTTATTGAGGCCCTGGTCCTCTTCCCAAATATTGAGCGGAAGGGATCCGACAGCGGCCATTTTGAAAGGGGGCAGCTAGTACAAGCTATCCTGACTAAAGGTGGTCTTTGCCTGCCAAAAGCGTTGGTGGTGACGCCGTCTTGGGCTCCATGGTGACCTTCGTCTTGCCGTCCTGCTGGTCTCGGTCTTATTGCACCGATATGGAAACCTTTGCCTGATGCCTCGGTACTCCGCGCCTGCGCTTGCCCCCCTTGCACCAAAAAGGAAATGAGGACACTGCACAGCCTGGCGCCCGCCTGGTCTTAATTGTCATGGCTTACGTCACGGGCACCTCGCGAGGTACCCCCCCCCCCCCGCCTTGATCTCTCCGCCTCCTCGTGAGCCTGCTAGGTGAGGCCGCCCCTGAGGAGGCCTTGCATCGTCCGCCCCGCGAGGCTTGGCCCCTCGCGAGGGTCTTAAGTGTTTGTTGATGAAGACAGGTCGTACTAGGCCACTGGTTGAGGCACGTTGCAGGCCGCAGGCAGGCAAGGCTGGGGACCCCCATTCCCATAACGCCGACAGTAGCCCCCGGGCCCAAGGCATGCTCGGACTTGGCTTAGCAGCGAAGCCAAAGGGCAAGTGCAGAGCGCCGCGGGCCCCAACAGCCTGCGGCCTTGGTTGCCGCGTGGCGGTTGATTGGACGTGGGCGTCTCCGCTTCCCCATGCTGCCTTGGCAACTGCCCGATTTGACGAGTCCCTGCCGCATGCAAAAAGGGTCATCATTACGTGCGATCGTGGAGGTCGACGGTTGGTTTCCTCTGGGTTATACATACGGAGAGGCGAGAGCCCCCGTTGCACATCTCCCCTTGCTCTGCCTTCTTCTTCTCCCTCCTCGCTCTGTTGCTTGCAGCGTCCCATGGCACCCGTGAAGAGGTTCTCGGCCACGGAGAAGGGGAAGGCTCGCCAGGAAGGGCCTGGCTCTCCTCCGCCCAAGCGCGGCTGCGGTTGTCCTCGCAAGCATCCCGCGACCCCGTCACGACTTCTCGTGGTCGCGGTGGTGGCCCTTCACGCGGTGGCGGCCGCCCATCTCGAGGCATCCCAGTTGGTGGAGGAAGGCGTGTCGTGGCTACGCGGCCTCCCCAGCCGCGCTTCCATTCGGCAGAGGTGCTGCCGGAGTTCGTTGTGTGGTCGGACAACTCGGCCGACAACTGGCTCCGGCTCCCTCAATTCTTCGCCGGTGAACTGCCAATCGCTCGCCCCGGCGGGCTCTGGTTGCAGGCGGACGGTTGCTGCAGCAGGGCCTCCTGGGTCGCGGTGGAGATCTCCGTCGCCGGAAATGTGGCCCTGGCCCGGGGCTGGCAAACATTTGCGCGCGCACGTGGCCTGGGCAGGCAGTGCACCCTCCACTTCAAGTATGACGGCGATGCAACCCTCTACGCGAGGGTGTTCAGAGAAGATGGTCGCCGTGTTGGGTGCTGTCCTGAAGATGATGATGGCGACGAGGTGCTCGGCCTTGGCGACGACCGTGACGAGGGTGAAGGCGAACCCGCTCCCGGCGGCGACCGCACTTCGTCGAGCTTCAGCGGCTCCTCCTCCGGCGACAGCTCCTCCAGCGGTGGCCGTGATCAGCCACCACGCCGCCGCACCCGCTTCAAGGGCGGTAGCGGGTTGTCCCGTCGCCGCGCCCCGGTGAAGCGCGAGGCGGAGTCTGATTGAGCTCGGGAGGACGATGCAGATCCCTTCTCACGAGCTGTTGCAAGGCGCGCGCTGTTTTTATTTTGTTTTCCTCCTTTTCCTGCATTGAGAGAGAGAAGTATGGAGCCCCGTGGGGGCGTGCAACAGACTATGATCCCCCAATTATTGTACTACATTCATTGTTCCTGTGCTGTGTTATAGTGTCGTTGTTATGTGCCTGCGCGTAGGAACAACTTAGCTCGGGATGTTTGCAGTAGTTTCCGCCTCGCGAGGTGCCTGCTTGAGGCCTCGCCGGGCGCCTTAAGAGCTGCAAAAATAAATTGGGAGAATCATTTCTGAACCTTGGTCATGAGGGTTGCCGGCTATGGCCCGGTGCTTTGTGTCGTGATGCCCGAGGGGCATGGACCGGGAGGGGTGCTCCCACTATGAACTCGAACAAGAGAGCCTCATGAAAATCAGGAGAGGAAGGGCTCATGAGGGTGCCCGCGTAGCCCCCTCACGAGGTTGTGTGAGAGAGAGCGAGCCAGACAAAAGCCAAAAACAGAGAACAGGGGAAGAAGACGGCAAATAACACTAGAAGCAACTTCAATAAAGGTTTAAACAAGGGAGAACAAGCCAACTGCGGAAAGCAAATGAAAAGCCGCGTCCGGTACCTAGTCTAGTCTTCGACGTCTTCTCACCAGTGCGGAGCTAAGTGCTGCCACTAGGCGTGGGCGGGAGCCCCCGAGGCCCGAGGGCGGCACTCCGGAGACTCTGAGGCGTGTACAACCCCAACTCATTATTACGTGAGAGTGTCACGGGCGGCGAGCTTCACAGGCACTGGGCCTTCTTCATAGGCACCGGGCCTTTCTTTGGGTGGCGAGCTTCACAGGCACTAGGTCTTCTTCACAGGCGATGGGCCATTCTTCAAGGGTAGAACTTCCGGAGGTGCTGAATGTTCCAGGCGTTTGGGATAGGCACCCCTTCCTGAGTCTCCAGGCGCGCGGCGCCAGGCTTGGAAACATGGACAACCTTGAACGGGCCCTCCCACATGGGCAAGAGATTATGCAGCCCTTCCCTGGAGAGCACCCGCCTGAGTGCGAGGTCACCTACCTCGAGAGTCCTAGGGCGGATGTTGAGGCAATGATACCGCTGCAGCGCCTGCTGGTATCTTGCTGCTCACAGTGTGGCTTCACGACGACGCTCCTCCCCCAGCACGAGGTCCATCCCCCGCATGGCATCCTGTTGCACTTCATCAAACGCTAGGACCCGCGCGGAGTGATGCCTGACCTCGTGAGGGAGGACCGCCTCTGCTCCGTAGACGAGGAAGAACGGGGTCTCGCTAGTTGGCTTGGTGGCGGTAGTGTGGATGGACCACAACACGGACTGGAGCTCGTCGTACCAGCCCTTGCCGTAGGCCTCCAGCTTCTTCTTGAAGGTCCTGGTTTTGAGGCCCCTTAGGACCTCTGTGTTGGCGCATTCGGCATGGCCGTTACTCCGGGGGTGTGCCATCAAAGCGTAGCATATCTGCGTTCCAAGGTTAGCACAATATGTTTTGAAGAGATTGCTGGTGAACTGCAAACCGTTGTCGATGATGATGTGGTTAGGGACCCCGAACCGGCTCACATGGCCCTTGATGAATTTAACTGCAGAACCGGCTGGGATGGTGCGGACGGCTTCCACCTCCGCCCACTTGGTGAACTTGTCGACGGCGACGTACAGGTAGCGGTAGTCCCCAGGCGCTCGAGGAAACGGGCCCAAGATATCCAGCCCCCAGACCGCGAACGGCCACGAGAGCGGGATGGTCTGCAAGCCCTAAGCTGGTTGATGGACCTGCTTGGCATGGAATTGGCAGGCTTCGCAGGACTTCACCAGCTCGATCGCGTCGCTGAGTGCCGTAGGCCAGTAGAACCCGTTGCAGAACGCCTTGTCGACGAGGGTCCGTGATGATGAGTGGTGTCCACAATCTCCATTGTGAATGTCAGCCATCAATTCCTTCCCCAGTTCCCTGGAGATGCAGCGTAAGGAAACATCATTTGGCCGCTGCCGGTATAACTCACCATCTTGGATGCAGTAGGCCGTGGCCTGCCAGGCCACATGTTCCGCGTCCTCTTCCTTCTCTGGCAGCGTCCCTTGCATCAGGTAGTCCTTGAATTCCGTGGTCCAGCATCCCTCCCGAGGTTCCAGCACTAGGAGAAGGCGTGCTCCCGAAGTCGGGCCACAAGCCAGGGCTCCTGTGGCACGCGGCTGAGAGAGTTTCTCCCGAGGCTGTGCTGTGCTTGAAAGTGATGGTGTCGCCGATGGCTTGAAGAGCCGTTCCTCGAAAACGCCAGGCTCCTCAGGCAGCCGCCTGGATGCCCTCGTGGTGATGTCATCAGCCTCTTGGTTGGTGCCGCGAGGCACATGCTGCAACTCCAGCCCCCAAAATTACTTTTCCATCCTGCGCACCTCCGCAAGGTATGCTTCCATGTGCTCGTCCTTCGGCTCATACACCTTGTTGGAGAAGTTGACAAGGAGCCGTGAATCTCTCTTGATGATGAGGTGCTTCACCCCCAGTGCTGCTGCAGCTTTCAAGCCGGCTATGAGGCCCTCATATTCTTCTATGTTGTTGGAGACCTTCTCGCCCTGCTGGAAATAGAGCTATGCGACGTAATAGAGCTTGTCCTGAGTGGGGGATATAGGCACTGCGCCAGCCCCCGCGCCCTACCGCGAGAATGCACCATCGAAGTACATGACCCAACCATCTAGTGGTTCACTTCCTAGGGAAAGTGACCGATCCTCGCCTGCTTCGAGCCCTGGCGCCTCTATCCATTCCGCCACAAAATCTGCAAGCACGGCTCCCTTGATGACCCTGGTTTTGCTGAACTCCAACTGAAATGCTTGCAGCTTGATGTTCCATTCGACAACCCTTCCAACGGAGTTGGGGCTCCTGAGTACCCTTTCGAGCGGGTAGGCCGAGACAACCTTGATGGGGTGACCTTGAAAGTAGTGTTGCAGCTTACGTGAGGCCACCAATAGCGCGAGCAAGAGCTTCTAAGGCATGGGGTATCGTGCCCTTGCATCCCGCAACACTGTGCTGACAAAGTACACCGGATGCTCGACGAGGGTGGGTGTGCTGACGAGGTCTATGCCCTCTGGAGGGTTAGGCGCCTCCTGAGACAACGGAGCCCCCAACGCCTGGCTGCTTGGCGCGGCCTCTTCAGCCTTGGGGGCGTATTCCTGCTGAGGCTGGTCTCCATCTGCCGAGGTCGTGGTCTTCGCGAGGCCTTCTTGGTCTTGTGCCGCCGCGGCCGGGGCCGTGGCCGGTCGTGATGCAGACTTGACCTGGCGTTCCTCCCGAGCCGCCACTAAAGCTGCTGTGGCGGAGTAGGGTGTGGCGGCGAGATATAGCACCAGGGACTCGAGAGGGCGCGGTGCCACCATCACAGGAGGAATGGTTAGATATTTCTTGAGATCTTGAAATGCTTGGTCGGCCTCCTGTGTCCAGTCAAACGGGCCCTTCTTCTTCATCGGCTTGAAGAAATGAAGGGCGCGCTCCCCCAGCTTGGAGATGAAGCGTCCTAACGCAATTACGCGTCCGGCGAGCTTCTGCATTTCTTTGAGGGTTTGCGGTGGACTCATGTCTTCGATTGCCTTGACATTCTCCGGGTTGGCCTCGATCCCTCTGTAGGACACGAGGAAGCCCAGAAGCTTGCCGTAAGGAACGCCAAACACGCACTTCTTCGGGTTGAGCCGCAGGTCCACCTTGCGGAGGCTCGTGAAGGTATCCTCCAGATCCTGGATCAAGGTCTTCGCCTCCCGAGACGTCACCACAATGTTGTCGACGTAAGCCTCGGCGTTTTTCCCGAGCTGCCGGCCTAAGGCGATGTGCATCAGCCCCTGGAAGGTTGCACCCGCGCTGCGCAACCCGAACAGCATGCAGGTGTAGCACTGCACCCTGCATGGGGTCAGGAAGGCTGTCTTTTCGATGTCTTCTACCGCCATATTGATTTGGTGGTAACCCGAAAACGCATCCAAGAAACACAACAGGTCGCACTCGGCGGTGGAGTCGACAATTTGGTCGATGCGAGGGAGCGGGAACGGATCTTGAGGGCAGGCCTTGTTGAGGTTGGTGAAGTCGACGCACATGCGCTCCTTTCCTCCCTTTTTTGGCACAACAATAGGGTTTGCCAACCATTCGGGGTAGCGAACTTCGCGAATAACACCCGCTGCCTCTAGCTTACGGGTTTCTTGAACGATGAAGGCCTACTTCTCGGTGGGCTGCCGCCTTGCTTTCTGCTTCACGGGGCGTACATTGGGGCACACATTCAGGTGATGCTCAATCACCTCCCTTGGGACCCCCGCTAGCTGCTTGGGTTCCCACGCAAACACATCCTTGTTCAAGCACAGGAACTTCACCAGCGCCTCCTCTTGGTCGAGGTCGAGGTTGGCGCCTATGGTGAAGGTGGCGCCTGAGGACCCATCCTCCTCAACTGGCACCTGCTTGGTCTCCGCCTTGTCCTGGGCGAACATCTGTTTCTTCTTGGTCGGTGCAGCCCCCTTGGCCTTGGAGGTGTCCGCGCCGGCAGGCTGCGCTGCTGCGGCTGTATTGAGGGCGAGCTTGAGCGCCAGCAGAGCATCCTTGGTGTCTCCAGTTATGGTGAGGACGCCGCTGCTCCCAGGCATCTTCATGAGGTTGTAGGTCGGATGGGTCGCTGCCATGAACTGAGCCAAGGCGCGGTATCCGAGGATGGCGTTGTACGGGAGGCCGATGTGGGTGATGTCGAAGTTGATCAGCACCGTGCGGAAGTTGTCATGGGTGCCGAAGGTCACAGGGAGGCGGATATGCCCCAGGGAGCTGGAGGAACCGCCTCCGACGCCCGAGAAGGGCTTGCTGGGTCGGAGCCGCTCCAGCGGCACATGGAGGAGGCTGAAGGCCTCCACCGAGAGCACGTTGAGGCCGGCGCCACCGTCGATGAGGGTTTTGGTGATGGCCACCTGCGGATGGTAGGCGTGTAGAGCATCGGGAGCGCGCCCGAGCAGGCGGTGTTGACGGGGTGATCGTCCGAGTTGAAGGTCAGGTCGGCCTTGGGTGCCGTCCAACCCGGGGGAGCTCCTTGTCGTGCGAGGGCGGCGCCGATCTGACGAAAGAATGGCTTGGCGTGGCGGTCTGAGGGTGGCACCTGCGAGCCGCCAAGGAGAGCTGCGACAACCGGGGGCGCTGGCGCCGCGTAGTGGGTGAGGAAGAGGTTGCGCAGCTCCCCCCAGGAGGCCATAGAAGATGCTGGCAGGTTGAGCAGCCAAACGCGCGAGACGCCGGTGAGGGCCATGGGAAACCAGTTGGCCATGACCTTGTCGTCGCCTCCGGCCTTGAGGACGGCCTCCTCGTATGCTAGCAGGAAAGCCAGCGGATCTGCCGCGCCGTCGTAGTGTGGCGACATCTCTGGCTTGAACTTGTGCGGCCACTGCACCTGCCGCAAGGCGGGGGCCAAGGCTCGGAGCCCCCTGGCCCCAGCGCTGGCATCGGCCGCCGGAGCCTGAGGCGCGTTGTCTGCCATGAGGGTGAAGCACGGTGTTGGTGGAGAGCGAGTCGATGGAAGGAAGAGCTCCGGCGCACCCCTACGTGGCGCGCCAAATGTCGGATATCGGGTTCCGGCAAAACTCTTAAGGTTCGAACTCTGGGGTGCGCACGAAGATATTCTCCCTACCGAAACACGCCCACAACCTCGCCGCAATTTCTAAGCTAGCACGATGAACAACTCAAGAGACACAAGGTTTATACTGGTTCGGGCCACCGTTGTGGTGTAATACCCTAATCCAGTGTGTGGTGTGGTGGATTGCCTCTTGGGCCGATGATGAACAGTACAGAGGAAAAACAGCCTCGTGAGGAGAGGTGTTCTTGTGGTGGTGTGCCTGAGGAGGAATCAATCCGTCTCCGTTGGCTCTAGATCAACTGCCTTCTACTGTGGTGGCTAGCCCTATTTATAGAGGCCCTGGTCCTCTTCCCAAATATTGAGCGGGAAGGGATCCGACAGCGGCCATTTTGAAAGGGGACAACTAGTACAAGCTATCCCGACTAAAGGTGGTCTTCGCCTGCCAAAGGCGCTGGTGGTGACGCCGTCTTGGGCTCCATGGTGACCTCCGTCCTGCTGTCCTGCCGGTCTCGGTCTTTTTGCACCGATAGGGAAACATTTGTCTGATGCCTCGGTACTCCGTGCCTGCACTTTCCCCGAGGAAACGAGGACACTGCACAGGCTGGCGCCCGCCTGGTCTTAATCGTCTTAGCTTGCGTCACGGGCACCTCGCGAGGTACCCCCCGCCTTGATCTCTCCGCCTCCTCGCGAGCCTGCCTGGTGAGGCCGCCCCTGAGGAGGCCTTGCGTTGTCCGCCCCGCGAGGCTTGGCCCCTCGCGAGGGTCTTGAGTGTTTGTTGATGAAGATAGGCCGTACTGGGCCACTGGTTGAGCCACGCTGCAGGCCGCAGGCAGGCAAGTCTGGGGACCCCCGTTCCCAGAACGCCGACACCCAAAACTTGTTCAAAGGAGAGGAGAAGAGGACCAAGAAGGGGAAGATCAAGAAAGGAAGGACATTAACCTTGCCTCATTGCTATGAAGTATTGAAGGATGATGAGAAATGGAAGAAGCGTGAGGATATTGATGATTTGGATTTGAGCAAAAAACACAAGCGAACAATTGAGTTGGAAGATGATGATGAGGATGATGCATCAAGTGAAGATGGCAAGAGAAGCCCCACACCAAACTCGGTTTCATACTCGAAGCCAAAACGACCGGATGGCACGAAGAAAGACAAAGAAAAGAAGAAGAGGAAAGGAGATAGATGATGAGATAAAAAATGCTATGGAAGCAATTGTCAACGCAAGAAGAGAAGCCAATGAGGTGAGGAAAGTGGCAAGAAACCAAGATGCCGCGGTCGAGGAGAAGAGGTTTGCGGCCGACGAGAGGAGGGTGGCCGCCGAGGAGAGGAAAGTGACATGGGAGGAGAGGAAGATGGCCATGGAGGAGCGAGCTAAGTTGTTGGAATGAGAGAAGCATTTGTTTTTCTTGGACACATCTTTGTTCAATGATGCGCAAAAGGAGTATGTCAACCTTGCCCGTGAAGAAGTCTTGATCAAAAAAGAGCCATGATTGGCGGCATGGGTGGCGGTGGCGGCCTTGGCGGCATGGGTGGCGGTGGCGGCATGGGTGGTGGTGGCCTTGGCGGCATGGGTGGGGTGGCGGCATGGGTGGCGGTGGCGGCATGGGTGCCAGTGGCCTTGGCGGCATTGGTGGCGGTGGCGGCATGGGTGCCAGTGGCCTTGGCGGCATGGGTTCCATGGGTGGCTTTGGAGCTACCATGGGCGGCATGGATTCCATGGGTGGCTTTGGAGCTACCATGAAGACCATGAGAGGCATGGGTGGCTTTGGAGCACCTCCGGGCGGCTTGGACGGCATGGGTGGCATGGGTGGCATGAGTTTTGTGTCTCTCATTTGGGGCATGGGTGCACCTCCGGGCGCCGGTGTGCCACCTTCGCATGAAGATGCCGTTCAAGATCTTGGCAACACCATCCAAGCTTCACGCGATGATGATATGACGCGCAACAATGAAGAGGAGGAGGAAGAATCGTCTTCGGAGGAGGAGGAAGAAGACGAAGACGAGGACGAGGCTTGATTCTTGTGTCTTTCGTTTGTGTCATCATAAACTTGATTTGCATGTTGAACTTGGTTTAATTATGTTGTGGGCATGAATTTAAACTTGTGGACATGAACTTTTGGGCACGAACTTGGTTGGAATGATGCCATGTGTGTTGTGTTGAAGTGTGAAACTTATGCCCAAAATGTGTGCGCCAGCTACTCGCGCGCGCTGCTGGTGCAGCGCGCGCGCTGCATTTTAACGCTGCTGCTAGAGCAAGCGCTGCGCGGCGCGCCAAATCTGGCGTTGCGCGCGCAGCAAATCAGATTTTAACGCGTAGGCGCGTTCGGCGCCTGTCGGAGATGCTCTTATGACATGATAAAGGAAGAAGCCAGGTACTCTAAGTTCGGAGCTGCCTCTTTCATTCTCTCCTCTTCTGGAGTACTAACTACTAAGTGGTGATACTAAGTGATAGAATACCAGGAGATCGAAGACAATCAATCAAATTACAAACCAGCTGGTCAATCAAATTACAAACCAGCTGGCATACTGCGTACAAATTCAGTCAACAACAGTTGTTCAGAAGAGCCATGGAATTCTGGGGAGCTTTACATGGGTGTGTATGGAGTATATCTCTACTGTACAGAGTTTCTTTCTAACAGTTTTACAGAGTGTCTTTCTGGCAGTTTTGAACCAAAACTTGTTGATGCTAACCCTACTGTATCCCGATCAGCAAACTGATGCCAGACGCATCAGCCTCTCAAGTCTCAACCTACGAATCAACAGACGCCATCGTCCCGTCGACGACCTTCTGCTTCTCCTGGTTTAGCTCCCCTGTTGCCAGTTGAATAGAATAATCTCCTCGGTTGTTCTCCTCTGCCAAGACACCGTACCCAAAATCTTCAGATTTGGGGATCATGTCGTCAGATCGTCGTCCGGCTTGTAGGTTACCCCTCGATCTCTTTCTTTCTCAGTGTGCTGCAGACAAGGGGGGATATGGTCATGGCGTGGCTCACTCCTGCTCCTAGTATGCCCAACGATCTTGCGGTGCCATGCAATGGTCAAGCAGGAACGGGTTGGACTCTGCGCATCCCCGACGCCACGGCGCGTAGCGTCCGAGGGGCGTGTCGTCGTCGAACTCTACCGGCAGCATGCTCCGGCCGCTTGGGGAGCCTTCGCCGGCCTCGAGCTGCAGCGTGCTCTGACTCGGGAAGCCCTCGCTCGCCTCCGGCTGCGGCCAGCTCTCGCTTATTAGGAAGCCCTCGGCGGCCTCCAGCTCCAGCGTGCTCTGGCTCGGGAAGCCCTGGCCGTGGACGGACTCCAGCTGCAGCGTGCTCTGACACAGGAAGCACTGGCCGTGGCCGGCCCCCAGCTGCAGCGTGCTCTGACACAGGCAGCACTGGCCGGCCTCTGGCTCCAGCATGCTCTGGACCGTGAAGCCGCCCTCGCTCGCCTCTAGCTGCGGCGAACTCTGGCTCGGGAAGCCTTCGCCGGCCTCTAGCTGCAGTGTGCTCCGGCTCAGGAAGCTCTCTGTCACCTTGGAGTCCGCCTCGAATGTCGCCCTCGGATCGCTGTCCCTCATCTCCATATTGGCTGGATTTTGATCAATCTTGTCAGAATATGTAGTTTGTGTTGCAACAGCAATACTCAAATCAAAGATTACTGAAGAAGTAAACAGAGTCAGATTGAACTGAACAGGAATGACACCAAGTTTAATTGGGTTATGTCCAACGAGACAAACTTAAACAGTTACTGTACTTCCATTTGACTTGCTGATACAAAATATTCAGTGTCTTAGTTGGATTGTGGACATGTTTCTCTTCATTGTCAGAATTTGTAATTTGTGTTTCTACAGCATTCTGCTGATAAAAAAGGACTAAAGGAGACTAATGAAGAATCAAACGTAACCATTGTGGCATTGTGCCAACATAAGCAAATATGTGTACCAACATAACCCAATTTTCCGTCTAGATTTCCTCGAAAGATTTCGAAATTTTTGCCACGCCCAATCCTGTAAAACAGGTACTGCATCTGCATTCGCATTTGCAGACACAATGAATCCAATTTCTTTTCAGGGACAGCTAACTAAACTTGCCTAGATATGAACAGTTAGCTATCAGAGATAGGCGTTTCTACATCCTTCCCATCAGAGTATACAGATACAGAAACCTTCCAGGCTCCGAAACCAAACAAGATGGGGGGTTAACCAAGCCAACTTTCCGTCCAGATTCAGTCACTAACTGTCAACTCAACTAGAGGTATCTAGTCCCACGAAAATTTACAGATACAGCAACCTTCCATGCTGTGGAACATAACAGGATAGGTGGGATTAACCAAGCCAACTTTCCCGTCCAGATTCAGTAACCAACGGTCAACTCAACTAGAGGCATCTAGTACTAGTCCTGAACCGAAAGAAAGGCGGTGGAGGGATTAACCTAGCCTAAATGCCTGTCCAGATTCAGTAGTGACTAGTGAGCAATCAGTTGGCGCACTCGATCGCACCGGGAGGAAGATGCTTACCGTCGAGACGGTCGTGCGGCCATGCGAAGTAGCCCCAGTCCCACCTCTCGAAGTCGTACTTGGGGCGCTGCAGCCTCACCAGCGGCTCTCGCACGGCGGCGGCGAACCCAAGCTCCGGGCCCCTGCATTTCGAGTCGCGAACCAAACACCAAGAATCAATTAACCCGGTCCGAAACAGAGACACGTCGAGCAAGAAAGCGAGCAATCCTTGAATGAACAGAGCAGGGCAGAGAGGTGCAACAATGGCGGGAGGCGACCGCGAGAACGGAGGCGAGCTCAGTAAGCATCGGCGCGCGGAAGAAACAGAGCAAGTGGAGAGAAACGTTGGAGGACGGAACCAAGAAGGAGGAAAGAATCGAGAGAAGGATGACTCGCCTGGGAAGGGCAACGCCCGTGTCCATCTCGATCTCCGCCCTGAAGCGGCCGCCGCCGTTCCTGTGCTCCCCCCTCCTGGATGACGGTGACCATGCCATCGCCGGGGACATGCTGCCACCGCTGGACCTCGCCAGCGCCGGCGACATGCTGCCACCGCTGCTCATCTCTCGGGATGTCGCGCTCTCTCTCTCTCTCTCTCCGTCGTGCGGTGGGCTCTCTCCTGGAGTCGTGCGTGGGCGCTGGGGCAGATATATATAGGAGCAGTTAGAGGAAGAGAGGGGAGGTGTTCGAGGATAGAAGAAGAAAGGGCGGAGGAAGGCAGGGGCGGGAGTTTGTTAGTTGCGGCCGGCCGTTACGCTTGGACGTCCTCGCTTCGCCTCCACGGGCCCCTCCTTGTGGTCCATCCTGTATCTGTCCCGTCTCGAATGCATCATATGTAAGCCAAACTAGCAAAAAGACCCGTAGTTGTAACGGGAGAAAAAAAATACCACATGCTCTTAATTTACAAAAAGTATTCTATAATCTGAGAATTTGTAGCTATTTCTTAAATACCAAAAAAGTTAAAAAGGTCGCTAAAAAGATATAGGAATTTTTAATCATAAAAGGAGATTTTTTTTTGGTCTGGAAAAGAACATTTTTATGGTCTCATGTTGACGCAGGTATGTGCGCCCTTATTTCATCATTATTTCTTGTCATACATGTCATAGGTATTGGTCCCTGTTTCATCAATATTTACTTCTTATCAAACTTGTCTTTTATTTTACTTTTTGTCATGCATGCCTCCTTTTTACTTTTTTTCATGCATGTCCTCTCTTTTATCTTCTTATATATAGGAGAATAGCGCAACATCTCATCTTCATCGGATCTCCTCTGCATTTTTTCTTTTATTTATTTTATAGTGGACATCCCATCTTTATTTGGTCCTTTTATTTCTTGTCATGCATGACCTTATTTATTGGTGTCTCTAATAAATTTATCTTCAGTTTGATGTCCAATCTTGATTTTGCTGAGGTGTTCATCCCCAATTTGAATTAGTACCGGTATGAAAAAAGACGGATAATGCATTGTTGATTAACATTGCAGCCTAGGTAGTATTTTGTAATTGTTAACAGGTAAAATAACATCATATTTAGATTCTATATATTTTTCTAATCAAATTTCATATATAATATGTTAAATTTGGAGTTACGGTTTAAAAGATATGAGTATTTTAAAAGAACATTTGATACGTACTGCGCGTTTAATGTCAGAAACATCAAGGAGTTTTCTACAAAATAGCATGATGGACTAAGAATACCTTTTTCTTTTATTAGTAGGTATAGATTTTAGGTCAAATTTTTCGATTTTTTTCAAATACGTGAACTTTTTTCTATTTTGTGAACTGTTCTTAAATTTCATTTCATTTTTATTTCCTTTTTTTCAATTGTGTGAACTTCTTTCCAATTTTTTATCAAATTTGTGAAATTCTTCCAAATTTAAGAACTTCTTTCAAATTTTGCCATTTTTTTTAAATTCAAGAATTTATTTCATATTACTTTTTTTTCAAAACTCGTGATTTTTTAAAAAATGTGAAAAATTGAATACATGAACTTTTTGCAAATGAATGAACATTTCCAAATCCGCGGACTTATACAAAAGGAATAATTAGTTTATGCCCCTAGTTGTGTCCCACACGGTTGTTTTACCCCAAATTTCAAAAGACGTCAGTTCTGTCCAAGTGACTTCGCTCCTCTTATACTTTTGCCCTTTGACCGTTTGCCCGTCACTTCAAAAAATTCATAACTAATTTCATTGTAAATCAGAAAAATGCAAATAAGATATCAAAATTCTCAGAAAAAACATCACATATATGTCAATGTCATTTACGGTCATGACAAAAGTGTTGGAAGGTGCCCATCCGAGTTTTAGCTCATATGATACCACCATGAATAATAAAATCTAAATAGATTTTACTATTCATGATGGCATCATAAGAGCTAAAACTCGGGCGGGCGCTTTCCAAAACTTTTGTCACGAATGCAAATGACACTGAAATATAGGTGATGTTTTTCCGAGCATTTTGGTATCTTATTTTCATTTTTCTGATTTAGTATGAATTAGTTATGAAGTTTTCAAAGTGATGGTCAAAGGGCAAAAGCATAAGAGGAGCAAAGTGACTTGGACAGAACCGATGGCTTTTGAGAATTAGGGGTAAAACAGCCGACTGGGACACAACTACGGGCATACAACTAATTATCTCTCTACAGAAAACCACAAACTTTCTTCAAATCCATGAACTTTTTTCAAAAAAAATCTAGATTCTTTAACTTTTTCATACACGTGAAGCTCTTTGAGTTTAATGGCCTGTTTTCGAACCCATTATTTTTTAAAATTTGTATTTTTTTCCATAATCCATGAACTTGTACACATATTTTGAACCTTTTCATATTTTTTTGAAATTTTTGAACTGTTTTCCAATCCACGTTTTTATCTTTTCTCAAAGTTGGCAGTCAACGGTCAATCATCCACCTTTCAACCGGTCAAAGGTCCACCTGTCATGCATAGCTGGGTCGACCCAGCACGCACCCAGAATTGTACCCAGCACCGTGTTGGAAATATGCCCTAGAGGCAATAATAAAATGGTTATTATTGTATTTCTTTGTTCATGATAATTGTCTATTGTTCATGCTATAATTGTATTGACCGAAAACCGCAATACATGTGTGAATACATAGACCATAACATGTCCCTAGTGAGCCTCTAATTGACTAGCTCGTTGATCAATAGATGATCATGGTTTCCTGACCATGGACATTGGATGTCATTGATAACGGGATCACATCATTAGGAGAATGATGTGATGGACAAGGCCCAATCCTAAGCATAGCACAAGAACGTGTAGTTCGTTTGCTAAAGCTTTTCTAATGTCAAGTATCATTTCCTTAGACCATGAGATTGTGTAACTCCTGGATACCGTAGGAGTGCTTTGGGTGTACCAAACGTCACAACATAACTGGGTGGCTATAAAGGTACACTACAGGTATCTCCGAAAGTGTCTGTTGGGTTGGCACGAATCAAGACTGGGATTTGTCACTCCGTATGACGGAGAGATATCTCTGGGCCCACTCGGTAATGCATCGTCATAATGAGCTCAATGTGACTAAGTAGGTAGTCACAGGATCATGCATTACGGAACGAGTAAAGTGACTTGCCGGTAACGAGATTGAACGAGGTATTGGGATACCGACGATCGAATCTCGAGCAAGTAACATACCGATTGACAAAGGAAATTGTATACGGGATTGATTGAATCCCCGACATCGTGGTTCATCCCATGAGATCATCGTGGAACATGTGGGAGCCAACATGGGTATCCAGATCCCGCTGTTGGTTATTGGCCGGAGAACGTCTCGGTCATGTCTGCATGGTTCCCAAACCCGTAGGGTCTACACACTTAAGGTTCGGTGACGCTAGAGTTGTTATGGGAAATAGTATGTGGTTACCGAAGGTAGTTCGGAGTCTCAGATGTGATCCCGGACATCACGAGGAGTTCCGGAATGGTCCGCGCGGTGAAGATCGATATATGGGCCGAAGGGTATTGGAGTCTGGAAGTGTTCCGGGGGTACCAGGCTATGGCTAGCATGACCGAAAAGTGTTTCGGGGGTCCCGGCAAGTGTTGCAGGGCCTCATGGGCCAAAGGGGAAGGGGAAAACCAGCCCACTAAGGGGTGGTGCGCCCCCCACACCCTTTCCCACGTTAGTCGGGGAGGTGGGGCGCCACCACCTGGCTTGGGAGGCAATCCTCCACCTGCTTGGCTTGGGGGGCAAGTCTCCCTAGGATTTTCCCTATGGAGATCCAATCTGCTTGGCTGCCACCCCCTAGGGGAAACCCTAGGGCGCCTCCCCCTCTTCCCTTGCCCCGATATATAGTGGAGGGGTGGGAGGGCAGCCGCACCTCTTCCCTGGCGCAGCCCCTCCCTCCTCCAACACCTCCTCTTCCTCCGTAGTGCTTGGCGAAGCCCTGCCGGAGAACCACGAGCTCCATCACCACCACGCCGTCGTGCTGTCGGAGTTCTCCCTCAACTTCTCCTCTCCCCTTGATGGATCAAGAAGTAGGAGACATCCCCGGGCTGTACGTGTGTTGAACACGGAGGCGCCGTTGTTCGGTGCCTAGATCGGATCAACCGTGATCTGAATCGCTACGAGTATGACTCCTTCATCCGTGTTCTTGTAGCGCTTCCGCATCGCAATCTTCAAGGGTATGAAGATGCACTCCCCTCTCTCTTGTTGCTAGTCTTTCCATAGATTGATCTTGGTGATGCATAGAATATTTTGATTTTGTGCTACGTTCTCCAACAGTGGCATCATGAGCTAGGTCTATGCGTAGATTCTATGCACGAGTAGAACACAAAGTAGTTGTGGGCGATGATTTGTTCAATATTCTTACCGTTACTAGTCCTATCTTGTTTCGACGGTATTGTGGGATGAAGCGGCCCGAATCGACCTTACACGTACACTTACGTGAGACAGGTTCCACCGACTAACATGCACTAGTTGCATAAGGTGGCTAGCGGGTGTCTGTCTCTCCCACTTTAGTTGGATCGGATTCGATGAAAAGGGTCCTTATGAAGGGTAAATAGCAATTGGCATATCACGTTGTGGTTTTGGCGTAGGTAAGAAACGTTCTTGATAGAAACCTATAACAGCCATGTAAAAACTTGCAACAACAATTAGAGGACGTCTAACTTGTTTTTGCAGCATATGCCGTGTGATGTGATATGGCCAAAAGAATGTGATGAATGATATATGTGATGTATGAGATTGATCATGTTCTTGTAATAGGAATCACGACTTGCATGTCGATGAGTATGACAACCGGCAGGAACCATAGGAGTTGTCTTAATTTATTGTATGACCTGTGTGTCATTGAACAATGCCATGTAATTACTTTACTTTATTGCTAACCGTTAGCCGTAGTAGTAGAATTAATAGTTGGCGAGACAACTTCATGGAGACACGATGATGGAGATCATGATGATGGAGATCATGGTGTCATGCCGGTGACGAAGGTAATCATGCCGCGCCTCAAAGATGGAGATCAAAGGCGCAAGATGATATTGGCCATATCATGTCACTTTATGATTTGCATGTAATTTTGTCATGTTTACATCTTATTTGCTTAGAACGATGGTAGCATAAATAAGATGATCCCTCACTAATAATGTCAAGAAAGTGTTTCCCCTAACTGAGCGCCAGTGCAAAAGTTCGTTGTTTTGAAGCACCACGTGATGATCGGGTGTGATAGATTCTAACGTTCACATACAATGGGTGTAAGCCAGATTTACATATGCAAAACACTTAGGTTGACTTGACGAGCCTAGCATGTACAGACATGGCCTCGAAACACAAGAGACCGAAAGGCCGAACATGAGTCATATAGGAGATACGATCAACATGGAGATGTTCATCGATGATGACTAGTCCGTCTCACGTGATGATCGGACACGGCCTAGTTGACTCGGATCATGTATCACTTAGATGACTAGAGGGATGTCTATCTAAGTGGGAGTTCATTAAATAATTTGATTAGATGAACTTAATTACCATGAACATAGTCAAAAGGTCTTTGCAAATTATGTCGTTGCATACGCTTTAGTTCTACTGTTTAGATATGTTCCTAGAGAAAATATAGTTGAAAGTTGATAGTAGCAATTATGCGGACTAGGTCTGTAAACTGAGGGTTGTCCTCATTGCTGCGCAGAAGGCTTATGTCCTTAATGCACCGCTCAGTGTGCTGAACCTCGAACGTCGTCTGTGGATGTTGCGAACATCTGACATACACGTTTTGATGATTACATGATAGTTCAGTAATGTTAAACGGTTTATAATTGTGGCGCCGAAGACATTTTTTGAAACGTCGTGGAACATATGAGATGTTCCAAGGGCTGAAATTGGGATTTCAGGCTCGTGCCCACGTCAAGAGGTATAAGACCTCCGACGAGTTTCTTAGCCTAAAAACTAAGGGAGAAAAGCTCAATCGTTGAGCATGTGCTCAGATTGTCTGGGTACTACAATCACTTGAATCGAGTGGGAGTTAATCTTCCAGATGAGACAGTGATGTTTCTCCAAAGTCACTGCCACCAAGCTCCTAGAGCTTCATGATGAACTATAACATATCAGGGATAGACATGATGATCCTTGAGCAATTCGTGATGTTTCACACTGCGAAAGTAGAAATCAAGAAGGAGCATCAATTGTTGATGGTTAGTGAAACCACTAGTTTCAAGAAGGGCAAGGGAAAGAAGGGATACTTCATGAAACGGCAAATCAGTTGCTGCTCTAGTGAAGAAACCCAAGGTTGAACCCAAACCCGAGACTAAGTGCTTCTATAATGAGGGGAATGGTCACTGAAGCAGAACTACCCTAGATACTTGGTAGATGAGAAGGCTGGCAAGGTCGATAGAAGTATATTGGATATACGTTATATTAATGTGTACTTTACTAGTACTCCTAGTAGCACCAGGGTATTAGATACCGGTTTGGTTGCTAAGTGTTAGTAACTCAAAGTTGTGGAATAAACGGAGACTAGCTAAAGGTGAGATGACGATATGTGTTGGAAGTGTTTCCAAGGTTGATGTGATCAAGCATCGCATACTCCCTCTACCATCGAGATTGGTGTTAAAGCTAAATAATTGTTATTTGGTGTTTGCGTTGAGCATAGACATGATTGGATTATGTCTATCGCAATACGGTTATTCATTTAAGGAGAATAATGGTTACTCTGTTTATTTGAATAATACCTTCAATGGTCTTGCACCTAAAATGAATGGTTTATTGAATCTCGGTCGTAGTGATACACATGTTCATGCCAAAAGATATAAGATAGTAATGATAGTACCACCTGCTTGTGGCACTGCCATTTGAGTCATATTGGTATAAAACGCATGAAGAAGCTCCATGTTGATGGATCTTTGGACTCACTCGTTTTTGAAAAGTTTGAGACATGCGGAGCATGTCTATTGGTATGTGCGCATGAAGAAACTCCATGCAGATGGATCGTTTGGACTCACTTGATTCTAAATCACTTGAGACATGCAAATCATACCACATGGGCAAGATGACTAAAAAAGCCTCGTTTTCAGTAAGATGGAACAAGAGAGGAACTTGTTGGAAGTAATACATTTTGATGTGTGCTGTCCAATGATTGCCGAGGCACGCAGTGGATATCGTTATGTTCTTAATTCACATATGATTTGAGTAGATGCTGAGTATATTTACTTGATGAAACACAAGTCTGAATTATTGAAAGGTTCAAGTAATTTCAGAGTGAAGTTGAAGATCGTTGTGACAAGAGGATAAAATGTGTATGATATGATCATAGAGATGAATATTTGAGTTACGTGTTTGGTACACAATTAAGACATTGTGGAAATTGTTTCACAACTAATACCGCCTGGAACACCATAGTGTGATGGTTTGTCCGAACATCATAGATGCACCCTATTGGATATGGGGCATACCATGATGTCTCTCATCGAATTACCACTATCGTTTATGGATTAGGCATTAGAGACAACCACATTCACTTTAATAGGGCACCACATAATTCCGTTGAGATGACACCGTGTGAACTATGGTTTAGACAAAACCTAAGCTGTCATTTCTTTATAAAAAATTGGGGCTGCGACGCTTATGTGAAAAAGTTTCAGGCTGATAAGCTCGAACCCAAAGCGGATAAATGCATCTTCATAGGACACCCAAAAACAGTTGGGTAGACCTCGTGTCTCAGATCCGGAAGCAAAAGGGATTGTTTCTAGAATCGGGTCCTTTCTCGAGGAAAAGTTTCTCTCGAAAGAATTGAGTGGGAGGATGGTGGAGACTTGATATGGTTATTGAACCGTCACTACAACTAGTGTGTAGCAGGGCACATGAAGTTTTTCATGTGGCACCTACACTAATTGAAGTGGAAGCTGATGATAGTGATCATGGAACTTTGGATCAAGTCACTACCAAACCTCGTAGGTTGACAAGGATACGTACTACTTCAGAGTGGTACGTGATCCTGTCTTGGAGGTCATATTGCTAGACAACAATGAACCTACGAGCTATGGAGAAGCGATGGTGGGCCCGGTGTAGGACCTTGAAGTATGTCTAGAGGGGGCGTGATTAGACTACTTGACCAATTAAAAACTTAACCTTTTCCCAATTTTAGACTTTCGCAGATTTTAGCTATCTTTGAACAAGTCAAGCAATCTTCACGCAATTCAAGCAAGCATGCAAAGAGTATATAGGCAGCGGAAATTAAAGCATGCAACTTGCAAGAAAGTAAAGGGAAGGGTTTGGAGGATTCAAACACAATTGGAGACACGGATGTTTTTGGCGTGGTTCCGATAGGTGGTGCTATCGTACATCCACGTTGATGGAGACTTCAACCCACGAAGGGTAACGGTTGCGCGAGTCCACGGAGGGCTCCACCCACGAAGGTTCCACGAAGAAGCAACCTTCCCACCATGGCCGTCGCCCATGAAGGACTTGCCTCACTAGCGGTAGATCTTCACGAAGTAGGCGATCTCCTTGCCCTTACAAACTCCTTGGTTCAACTCCACAATCTTGTCGGAGGCTCCCAAGTGACACTTAGCCAATCTAGGAGACACCACTCTCCAAGAAGTAACAAATAGTGCATTGGTGATGAACTCCTTGCTCTTGTGCTTCAAATGATAGTCTCCCCAACACTCAACTCTCTCTCATGGGATTTGGATCTGGTGGAAAGAAGATTTGAGTGGAAAAGCAACTTGGGGAAGGCTAGAGATCAAGATTCATATGGTAGGAATGGAATATATTGGTCTCAACACATGAGTAGGTGGTTCTCTCTCAGAAATGGTAAGTTGGAAGTGTAGGTTTGTTCTGATGGCTCTCTCCATGAATGAAGAGGAGGTGGAGGGGTATATATAGCCTCCACACAAAATCTAACCATTACACACAATTTACCAAACTCGGTGGGACCGAATCAACAAGCTCGGTCGGACCGATTTAGTAAACCTAGTGACCGTTAGGATTTTCGGTGGGACCGACATGCAACTCGGTAGGACCGATATGGTTAGGGTTAGGGCATAATGTAATCTCGGTAAGACCGATTACACAAACTCGGTGAAACCGATTTTGGTAATAAGCTTTCCAGAGAGTTGGTCAGGTAAACTCGGTGGGACAGATTCGCTCATTTCGGTGAGACCGAAATGTTACGAAAGGGAAACAGGGAGTTTACATTGCAATCTCGGTGGGACCGATCGCTCACTTCAGTTAGACCGAAACGTTACGAAGGGAAACAGAGAGATTACAATCCCGTCTCGGTGAGACCGAGATCCCTATCGATGAGACCGATTTGCCTAGGATTTGCCTGGTGAACTCGGCAGGACCGAGTCACAGTTCGGTGGCACCGAGACTGCTAGGGTTTCACAAAGTTTTAAAATTGGTCACACCGATTAGCAATTCTCTGTCAGACCGAGAGTTACTAGTGCAATGGCGTTAGGCAAATCGGTGGGACCGAGTTTTTCAACTCGGTGGGTCCGAGATGGTTTCGGCGGAAACCTAACCCTAAATTTTTGAATCGCATCTATTCTAAGGATTGTATTGACTGGATAGGAGTGTTTCAATTGTGACAAGAATCATAAAGAACACAATGTGCTAGGAATCAGACGAGGATAGCACTGTGATCGAGTCCATACCCTAGCTTGGCGATGAACTCGCTACGGTGGCAACGGCGGGGGTGAATTCCGTTGACGGCAGTGGAGACCAGCGACAGGAGGCGACTGGCGACGAGGAGACAATCCGGAGACCTAGTAGGCAGAGCGAGCTATGCGCGGGTGAGGAGTTTTGGAGAAAGTTTTCCAAAATTTGCCTGTGTGAATATATAGCCCGACACTGTCAGTGTGATCGAGTGGAACAACTCGGTGGCACCGAGATGCATAGCTGTATACAGTTACAGCAACTCGGTGTGACCGAAAAGTTCAAATCGGTTGCACCGAGATTGAAAACCTAGATCGACTTAGTGATCTCGGTAGGACCGAAATGGAGGAATCGGTCAGACCGAGAATCACAAAGTAGTTTTGGAAGTTTAAGTCTATGACGAATTGGGGACTCCGAGTGCTCCTCACACAGAGTGGTTCGAATCTGACTTGATCAAATTTTGTGATGTAGCATGAATAGAGTTTGAGACGAGAAAAGCATAGATAGCTAGAGAAGGTTCTTAGGCATTCTTGTCCATCCACTTGGCCAAAGAAAAAGAAGCCAATCAATCAAAACTACAAGTGGATGTCCTCGAATGAGTAAAATATGCAACCAACATGCTCACACAATAAAATGACAAATGAAATATGTGACAATGCATGCACAACCAATTCTAGCATCTATCAAACAATTGGCGATGACTAGGTCATCTATATATGAGTATATTGACTTAGGAGTCAAATGAGAACATTTGATCATAGGTCATACTCATCGTTTAAGCTCAAGTGGGGTTACCACTTTTACATAATGCATTGATGTGTTCACACCATTAGAGTTGCTTTGACTCAATTCTTAGAGTTAAGCTCCCCCTAGATGTGAGATCCCCTTTTAGAGGGATGAACTAACCTTGGGTTTTGTCGATGATGACTTCATGTAGGTGTTGAAGATGTGGATGCTCAATGTTGATGTAGATCATTTGGAGCAATCCTTTGGAGTGAGTTGCACTTTCAACATACCTACATGGGTTAGTCCCACAAGGAACAAACAAGAATATCCATAGACATATAGTAATGCACACACAAGATGATGTCCATGAAATCATTAGGTTACCTTGTCCCTTGCCTTACCAACATGAGGGTTTGTGACTCCTTGAACTAGTGCAAGATGTGGAAGTTGATTGCACTTGTCCTTGCCATAATGATATGAGTGAAGAATGTTGGCGGAGTCACCCTCAAGAACTCTCTAGTTCTTCTTCTTCGGGATCCACATCATCTTGATAGGAATCCTTGGAGTTGTAGTCGTACTTGATGAAGTAGAACTTGTCGTAGTCTTGGGAACCCACTTGACCAAGGCCTTAGGTGCTTCTTCAAATGCATCAATCTCCTCTTGAAGCTTGTCCTTGCCTTTGTTCTTGCGGTCTTGTGGTATAAGATCATCTTGTGTTTGTGTTCCCTTGAAGGAAGTAGGATCATACTTCTCTTGTTGAGGAACAAACTTCGTCTTGGGGTATTGATCTTCTTCCTACTCAACTCCATTGGCATTGAACTTTCGTTCAAAACCAACACCTTGATTCTTCCGGTGCCTTCCTTGCTTGCGTACAATTTCCTCGAATTGCTTACTCCCGGCAAGGCTCTTGTATACACCTTTCTCTATAATTCCCTTCAATAAGCTATTTTCTTGCTCAAGTGTAACTTGGCTAAGAGAATCATTAGTGGAATCAAGAGAACTACTAGAAGCAACAATATTGGATTTGTCATTATTATTGTTACTACTAGAGGTAGAATCTTTCTTGTACTTGTTACCAGACTTGACTTGAGGCATGTAAGTAGATAAGAGTAAATGCTTGGCAATGTAAGAAGAACTTTTCTTACGGAGATTATCATTGATTGCTTTTAATAACTCATGCTCTTGCTCAAGATTGAGCTTTTCAAAGCGTAACTTCTCATGAGCCCTTAACAGTTCTTGATGATCTTCGAAGATAGTTTCATGAGCTAACTTAAGAGTGTTTAGTTCTTTAGTTAGAAGCTCAATCTTCTCCTTATCATTGTCATTCGTTTTATCTTGATTATCATGATTAATTGACGTTTCATCATAGTATTCATCACTAGAGTTGTCAATAAGTAAATCATCATCACCTAGCAAGTCATCTTCATCACTATTGAAATTGACATACTTGGGATGTGTTACCTTTGGACCTTTGGCCATGAAGCATCTTCCAATTCCTTCATTTGGTGAGTCAAATATGTCGTAGGAGTTGGTTGACACAAGTGCTAGACCGGCAACACCTTCATCTTGAGTATATTCGGAGTCGGAGTGATAGCTTCTCTCAGAGTGATTGTCGGAGTCGGAGCCGGATACCCATTCACCAACATGAGCTTGATGTCTTTGTTTTGTGTAGCTCCTTGATGACTTGTCCTTCCTTTCCAAATCCTCGCTTCTCCGTGAGGGTCTTCGTTCATAACGATCATCTCTACTCCTCCTCTCTCTTGGTGGTGATTCTTCTCTTTTGCTTCTTCTTTTTGGAGAATCTTCTCTTCTTTTGTAGGGTGTCGTACACTCATTGGAATAGTGTCCGGGTCTCCCACAATTGTAGCAATTTCGCTCTCGACTAGAAGATCTTTTGTCATTGTAGGACCTTGACTTAGAGCTTCTTTCTTTGCTTCTACTCTTGTAGAATTTGTTCAAGTTCTTCACCATTAAGCTCAATTCTTCATTGAAGGTTTGTTTCTCACTTGATGATGTGGGGGCTTCACATGAGGCTTTGCAAGCACCACTTGACTTGTTGTGATGTTCCTCCTTATCCTTGAGTGACATCTCATGAGCAACAATTCTTCCAATGACTTCCGTTGGCTTGAGATCTTTGTAGTTTGGCATCATTTGGATCAATGTGCACACGGTATCATACTTTCCATCCAATGCTCTTAGGATCTTCTTGATGATGAATCTGTCAGTCATCTCTTCACTCCCTAAGCTGGCAATCTCATTTGTGATAAGAGCAAGCCTAGAGTACATTTCAACGACACCTTCACCATCCTTCATTTTGAACTTGTCAAGCTGACTTTGGAGCTCATCCAACTTGGACTCCTTGACGGAGTCGGTACCTTCATGCATATCAATCAAAGTATCCCAAATTTCCTTTGCATTCTCAAGACGGCTGATTTTCTTGAATTCTTCGGGGCACAATCCCTTGAAGAGGATATCACAAGCTTGAGTGTTGTATTGCAGCATCTTCAATTCATCCGCACTAGCTTCATGGTTCGACTCTCTCCCATCAAAGAATTCACCTTGCAAGCCAATACAAACAATACCCCAAACGATGGGGTTATGTCCGAGAATATGCATTTTCATCTTATGCTTCCAACTAGCAAAATTAGTACCATCAAAATAAGGACCTCTACGGTGATAATTTCCCTCGCTAGACGCCGTACTCTCCTAGGTTGTGAAACCAAGGCTATGACCACCAAAAGCTATGGAAATCAAAGCAAATGGAGACCAAAGCTCTGATACCACTTGTAGGACCTTGAAGTATGTCTAGAGGGGGGGGGGGTGATTAGACTACTTGACCAATTAAAAACTTAACCTTTTCCCAATTTTAGACTTTGGCATATTTTAGCTATCTTTGAACAAGTCAAGCAATGTTCACGCAATTCAAGCAAGCATGCAAAGAGTATATAGGCAGTGGAAATTAAAGCATGCAACTTGCAAGAAAGTAAAGGGAAGGGTTTGGAGGATTCAAACACAATTGGAGACACAGATGTTTTTGGCGTGGTTCCGATAGGTGGTGCTATCATACATCCACGTTGACGGAGACTTCAACCCACGAAGGGTAACGGTTGCGCGAGTCCACGGAGGGCTCCACCCACGAAGGGTCCACGAAGAAGCAACCTTGTCTATCCCACCATGGTCGTCGCCCACGAAGGACTTGCCTCACTAGCGGTAGATCTTCACGAAGTAGGTGATCTCCTTGCCCTTACAAACTCCTTGGTTCAACTCCACAATCTTGTCGGAGGCTCCCAAGTGACACCTAGCCAATCTAGGAGACACCACTCTCCAAGAAGTAACAAATGGTGCGTTGATGATGAACTCCTTGCTCTTGTGCTTCAAATGATAGTCTCCCCAACACCCAACTCTCTCTCATGGGATTTGGATCTGGTGGAACAAAGATTTGAGTGGAAAGCAACTTGGGGAAGGCTAGAGATCAAGATTCATATGGTAGGAATGGAATATCTTGGTCTCAACACATGAGTAGGTGGTTCTCTCTCAGAAATGGTAAGTTGGAAGTGTAGGTTTGTTCTGATGGCTCTCTCCACGAATGAAGAGGAGGTGGAGGGGTATATATAGCCTCCACACAAAATCTAACCGTTACACACAATTTACCAAACTCGGTGGGACCGAATCAACAAACTCGGTCGGACCGATTTAGTAAACCTAGTGACCGTTAGGGTTTTCGATGGGACCGACATGCAACTCGGTAGGACCGATATGGTTAGGGTTAGGGCATAACGTAATCTCGGTAAGACCGATTACACAAACTCGGTGAAACCGATTTTGGTAATATGCTTTCCAGAGAGTTAGTCAGGTAAACTCGATGGGACCGATTCGCTCATTTCGGTGAGACGAAATGTTACGAAAGGGAAACAGGGAGTTTACATTGCAATCTCGGTGGGACCGATCGCTCACTTCGATTAGACCGAAACGTTACAAAGGGAAACAGAGAGATTACAATCCCATCTCGGTGAGACCGAGATCCCTATCGGTGAGACCGATTTGCCTAGGGTTTGTGGCAGTGGCTATGGCATTTGAACTCGGTGGCGCTGAATAGAAAGAATCGGTAGGGCCGAGTTTGACTTTGGGTTTAGGTCATATGAGGATGTGAGAAAATAGTTGAGGGTATTTGGAGCATATCACTAAGCACATGAAGCAAGAGGCTCATTAAGCAACACCTCATCCCTCCTTGATAGTATTGGCTTTTCCCATAGACTCAATGTGATCTTGGATCACTAAAATGTAAAATGAAGAGTCTTGAGCTTTTGAGCTTGAGTCAATCCTTTGTCCTTGATATTTTGAGGGATCCACTTTCATCATCCATGCCATGCCATTCATTGAGCTTTCTTGAAATAATAGTCTTGGAATAGCATTAGCTCAATGAGCTATATGTTGTTATGAATCACCAAAACCACCTAGGGATAGTTGCACTTTCACCCGAATTCCGACGAATGGCTCGAGGCCATAAAATTCGAGAGGATCCATGTATGAAAACAAAGTATAGACTTTGGAAGAACTACTTGATGGTCATAAGGCTGTTGAGTACAGATGGATTTTAAAAGGAAGATGGACAATGATGGTAAGTGTCACCATTACGAAAGCTCGACTTGTCGCTAAGATGTTTTCCGACAAGTTCAAGGAGTTGACTACGATGAGACTTTCTCACTCGTAGAGATGCTAAGAGTCTGTTGGAATTATATTAGCAATTACTGCATGATTTATGAAATGTTGCAGATAGGATGTCAAAACATTGTTTCCTTGACGATATTCTTGAGGAAAGGTTGTATGTGATACAACTAGAAGGTTTTGTCAATCCTGAAAGATGCTAACAAGTATGCAAAGCTCCAGCAATCCTTCTAAGGATGGGAGTAAGCATCTCGGAGTTGGAATATACGCTTTGATGAGACGATCAAAGATTTTGGGTTTATACAAAGTTTATGAGAAACTTGTATTTCCAAAGAAGTGAGTGGGAGCACTATAGCATTTTTGATGAGTATATGTTGTTGACATATTGTTGATCAGAAATGATGTAGAATTTCTTGGAAGCATAAAGGGTTATTTGAAAAATCTTTTTCAATGGAAAACCTGGATTAAGCTACTTGAACATTGAGCATCAAGATCTATAAGGATAGATCAAAACCGCTTAATAGTACTTTCAAATGAACACATACCATGACAAGATTTTGAAGGAGTTCAAAATAGATCGGCAAAGAAGGAGTTCTTGGTGTGAGTATTGGGTAAGACTCAAGACCTAACCATGGCAGAAAAGAGATGAAGGTCGTCCCCTATGCTTTAGACGTTGGCTCTACAGTATGCTATGCTGTGTATCACACCTGAAGTGTGCCTTGCCATGAGTCAGTCAAGGGGTACAAGAGTGATCCAGGAATGAATCATAAGACAATGGTCAGACTTATCCTTAGTAACTAATGTACTAAGAAATTTTCTCAATTATGGAGGTGGTAAAAGAGTTCATCGTAAAGGGTTACGTTGATGCGAACTTTGACACTAATCCGGATGATTCTGAGTAGTAAACCGGATTCGTATAGTAGAACAGTTATTTGGAATAGCTCCAAATAGAGTGTGGTAACTGCAGGATGACATAGAGATTTGTAAAACACACACGGATCTGAAAGGTTCAGACCCGCTGACTAATAACCTCTCTCACAAGCGATATATGATCAAACCCCATGGGTGTTGAATTCATTACAATCAGATAGTGATGTGAACTAGATTATTGACTCTAGTGCAAGTGGGAGACTATTGGAAATATGCCCTAGAGGCAATAATAAAATGGTTATTATTGTATTTCCTTGTTCATGATAATTGTCTATTGTTCATGCTATAATTGTATTGACCGGAAACCGCAATACATGTGTGAATACATAGACCATAACATGTCCCTAGTGAGCCTCTAGTTGAATAGCTCGTTGATCAACATATGGTCATGGTTTCCTGACCATGGACATTGGATGTCATTGATAACGGGGTCACATCATTAGGAGAATGATGTGATGGACAAGACCCAATCCTAAGACTAGCACAAGATCGTGTAGTTCGTTTGCTAAAGCTTTTCTAATGTCAAGTATCATTTCCTTAGACCATGAGATTGTGTAACTCCCGGATACCGTAGGAGTGCTTTGGGTGTACCAAACGTCACAACGTAACTGGGTGGCTATAAAGGTACACCACAGGTGTCACATCCCTAGCTTTACCCTGGCCTTGGACTAGCTTGGTTGCTGCATCATGTTTAAATTCAAATGAAATTTGAATTGAGGAATTTTCAAAGCCTCAGAATCCTTTAAAAAAATGATCAAGATAAAAATTGCTTCAAATAAGTCCAAGAAAATGTTCTTGTTATCCTCTGGAAATATTGGCAAGAGGTAAAATCCAAACCAATATTTTCGGTATCTCAGAAACATTTATTTTGGGTATTTGAATTAAATCAATAGCTATTTGAATTGGACTTATATCTACTATTAAATAAATATAGGTCCAATAATTCTGAAATATTTTTGTGGAGCATTGTTTTAATTCTTTTAGCTCCTAAAAATATTGTCAGAAGTAAAATAAATTGAATTGGTTTCAAAACCAAATTCAAAACAAACCTGCAAAATAGAAAACAGAATTAAAACAAAACAGAGAGAAAAAAATAAAAAGAGTAAAGCCTACCTGGCCTCACCCGTGCAGCCCACCAGAGCTGGCCCAGCTCCTCCCGCTGGCCCAGCCCACCTCCTCCCCCCTTGTCCTCTTCTTCCTCTGCCAGTAGGCAGAGGCGAGGCGTGGCGCGCGCCCGAAGAGCTCCGGCCACCTCCTGCTTACCTGCTCGCCGCTGGAGGCACCCGAGGGAGCCACGCACCCCCCCTCGTTCCCCACGACCTCTCTCACTCTCCCGTAGCTCTCCCTCGCTCCTCCCTCCCCCTCGCTCCTCTGTTTCCCCTCCCGCGACCGAATGGAGGCCGTCGCCGCCGACCAGCGCTCGCGCGGCCACAGCCACCGTCTCGTCTCCCCGACGCCTCCCAGAGCTCCGCCGGTCCTCCCTCGTCCTCCTCGTCGTCTCACGCGACCAGAAGAGCCCCGGAACGCCGCCCCCGACGTTTTCCCCCTCGCCGGCCGCCGAGGATCTTCTCCGTCGATTCGGCCACTCCGGCGCGCCCCCGAGCCCACTAACCCTCCCTGCAGCTCCGCGGTGAGCCCTCGACCCGATTCCCCCTCTCCCCGTGCCCCACCCCCCTCTCTAGCTAGCCCCACCACCTTGCCTGAGAATCCCTCGCCGCCGGCCATGGCGCCGTCGCGGCCACAGCCGTCACCGCTTGCTTATGAGCCCGCCAACGCGCTCAGCGCATCCGAAGGAGCTCAAATCACCCAACTGCTGCTCCTCCCGTGCTCTGTGGCATAGTTCCCGTCGATAGCCGAACTCCGGCGGCCGCAAAAGAGCTCGCCGCCATTAACTCCGGCCACCCCAGCACCAAACACCGCCACCGTTGGATGCGCCACATCGCCAGCTACTCGTAGCACCCACCCGCGCATCAAACCGTGGCCAGAGCAGCGTTTCCGACGCCCTCCGCCGTTGCTGGCGTCGCCGGCGACAAGCCGCGGGTCAACTCCGGCGGGTTTGACCCGGGGTTTGACCCCCTGACGTGTGGGCCCAGGCGCCTGCTTGATTAGGGTCAGATTAGTTAGCGTTAATTAAGTTAGCTAATTAGATAGGCCACTGACATGCGGGCCCCGCCCGGCTAACTAAGTTAGTTAGGGCTAAACTAACTTGGTTAGTTGACTGGGTCACTGACCAGTGGACCCCACTGGTCAGGTTTGACCTGGTCGACGCCTTTGACCTGCTGACGTCACTCTGACGTGGTGCTGACGTCATAATCATTTTTGGATTTAATTTAATTCTGAAATTCCAGAAAATTGTATAAACTTCAATAAATCATAGAAAATTAACCGTAACTCCAAATTAAATAAATTATATATGAAAAATTATCAGAAAAATTCAAGGAATCCATATGTACCATTTTCATGCATGTTAGAACAACTTATAGCTGCTGTTTAGCACAAATCAATTAAATGACATTTGAATAATCACATATGGAGTTTGAATTTGAATCTTGTATTCAAACCAACTTCATTTAATCTGTTGCTAGTTGCATTAGCTCAAAACACATTCATTTTGCCATGTCATGATCATGCATCATATTGTGCATTGCATTGATTGTGTTCCTTTCTATGTTGCCGGTATTTGTCCCCTCTCGATAGACGTGATACCGATGATGTGATCGTTGACACTGATGAAGACTCAATGTTATCTTCAGAAGTGCCAGGCAAGCAAAACCCCCTTGTTCATTCCGATACAATCCCACTCTCTCGCTCCTGCTCTCTTTTACTGCATTAGGACAACAACGATTCATCTGTTACTTGCTGCGGTAGCTGAACCCCTTTATCCTTTGCATGACCTGTCATTCCACAGTAAATAGATGAAACCCACTAGCATGAGTAGGAGTTGTTTGAGCCCTGTTGTGCCTACTCATTCATGCTTGTTTGTCATGCCTGCTACTGCTTAGAGTTGAGTCAGGTCTGATTCATCGGGGATGAATCAGAGGCGTGTGAACATGTCCTACTGTGTGTGAGCTAAGTGTGTGAACACGATTTGGTAAAGGTAGCGGTGAGAGGCCATGTAGGAGTACATGGTGGGTTGTCTCATTGCAGCCGTCCTCAGGAACTGAGTTCCGTGTTTGTGATCCATGATTCAGCTACTACCATACATTGGGCCCTGAAATATGACCCCGCTCGACTTCTTATTCACCCTTGTCCTCTGTCCAGGAGTTGCAAGTAGTTTCTAGTGTTTGTAGTATGCTGGAGGTCGTGGACAGCGCTGACCGTAGGGGTGGGCTGTGATGCGGTAGGCACGTGGCCGGGTATACCGGGCGCCCGTTTGGTGTCACGGAACCCTGTTCACATCGTTTGGGGCTGTGAGCGAAACTCCGGCCGGATCTCCTCATGGATGGAACCCGAATAGGCGATAAACCTGGACTAGAGACTTGAGTGTTTAGGTAGGTCGTGGTCTACACCCACGTTGGCTTTCGCTTGAAGTCTGCCGAGCACATGTCGTGTGCAGACGCTAAGTGGTGGAAACATGTATGAAGAAGTACACCCCTGCAGGGTTAACATCATCTATTCGAATAGCCATGTCCGCGGAAAAGGACTTCTGGGTTGCTTATATCAGTTCATAGACAAGTGAAAGTGGATACTCTAAAATACGCAAGATAAGCGTGAGTGCTATGGATGGCGTTCTCGTAGGGAGACGGGAGCGGATCCATAGTGGTGTATTGATATGGTGAATATGTGGACTCGTGTGCGCCACCTCAAAAGAGTTACTCGCAGTCGTAGTTCAGGATAGCCACCGAGTCAAAGCTGGCTTGCTGCAGTTAAACCCCACCATCCCCTTTGTTGATAATGATGCATATGTAGATAGTTCTGATGTAAGTCTTGCTGGGTACATTTGTACTCACGTTTGCCTATTTATGTTTTTGCAGAGAGACTTCGGTCTCGCTAGTAGTTTCGCGTGGACTTCGACGTTTAGCTTGTTACCTCAGCTACGATCTTGTGCCCTCGGCAGGATCTGGTAGATAGTCAGGCTTCTCAGCCTTTTCCATTTATAGATGTCTATACTCAGACATGATAGCTTCCGCTTGTGCTTTGATTTGTATGCTCTGATTGTTGGGTCATGAGACCCCTGTTTGTAATATCTCGCTCCTCGGAGCCTAATGAATAATTACTTGAGTCATAGAGTCATGTTGTGATGCCATGTTGTATTTGCACATATCGAGCATATTGTGTGTATGTTATTGAAATGCTTGGTATGTGTGGGATCTGACCATCTAGTTGTTTATCTTTAGTAGCCTCTCTTACGGGGAAATGTCTCCTAGTGTTTCACTGAGCCATGGTAGCTTGCTACTGCTCCGGAACACTTAGGCTGGCCGGCATGTGTCATTCTTCGTTCATGTGTCTGTCCCTTCGGGGAAATGTCACGCGATGAATACCAGAGTCCTGTTAGCCCGCTACAGCCCGGTTCACCGGAGTCCTGCTAGCCCAGTGCTACAGCCTGGATTCACTCGCTGATGACCGACACGTTCGATGCTGGGTCATGGATGCCTGTCCCTGTAAGTCTGTGCCACTTTGGGTTTACGACTAGCCATGTCAGCCCGGGCTCCTTATCATATGGATGCTAGCGACACTGTCATATACGTGTGCCAAAAGGCGCAAACGGTCCCGGGCAAAGGTAAGGCGACACCCGTGGGAATACCGTGCGTGAGGCCGCAAAGTGATATGAGGTGTTACATGCTAGATCGATGTGGCATTGAGTCAGGGTCCTGACAGCGTTGGTATCAGAGCTTGACTGCCTGTAGGATTACCAAGCCAAACTGGTCGAAGTTGAGTCTAGAAATTCTTAGTAATATGTAGGGGAATTGATTGTGGGATGGAACGTAAGGCTCCTTTTACTCCTTATACCTCATGCCCTTCTGATCTGAGTCATCTTATCTTTCCAACGGGGTTAAGGAACTAGGTCTTCTCATCTATCTATCAGGATCACGTGTTACTAATCAGTGGACTTATAAGATTGTTGGATGTAAGTCCCAGTTCAGTTCCTACTGCTTCCGTATGTTAATTGTTGATCTCGAAACCGTGATATTGTGCTTCTGAGTGGTTATGCCACCATTTTTGTGAATGTCTCAAATCTTTTCTGAGCATTTACAGCCGTTATGATGTCCGAGTCATTCCAGGTTTCTAAATAGTCTGATGCATTTGCAAAATCCTTTTTCTCCGATTTCAATGTCTGTTAGGCCAGGTTAATCAGACAAATTGTTGAGTTGAGGTACTCTACTGCCTCAACCTTTATGTTGGAGTTATTATTATGACCCTAGGTGTCTCAGGGGATCATCTAGTGGTCTAGCCATGAATTGTGTCCTAGTGTGATGATTCTGGCCATCATTCTCGAAAGCATCCTGTGATGCTACTTAGTAGTAGGTATTCTATTCCTGGGTTCTTGAACCCGAGATTCACTCTACTTACTTCATGTTGATAGTGTTTGCTAGTTCCTCTAGGATATTAGTAACTTTGCGATAGTCCTCGAGGTCCGTGGTATTTCCTTCTTCCAAATACTATGAACCGCTTATGGCAGATGTTTATTGGATTAAAAGATCACAATTAGAGTACTCTTGAGGAGTTCTCCATTCATAAATCGTGACTCTGCCAGTTCTACCTTTCTGCATGGGTTATCCGGAAGAATTATGTTGAACTCGGTTCGACATACTAATTTATGCATCCACAACTCAGAAAGTTATATGTTCCTTTGAGTTGTCCCTCTTTAGTTGTCTACTGACCTTCGTCTATCAATTGATAGTCAAGAGTATGCGTGCGTTCGTTTATCGATGCCTATTACTCTTGTGGTCCGTCAAGCCATTCTGTCCTGAATGACTAGGAGAAACAAACTCCAGTACCTCATCCATATCTAGGATTGGGTCAAAGTAGTTGTATTCCGCAGATCAAATGCCAATCCAGCTTTTGGTTCTGTTCTACCTTGGAATATTACCCCCTTTATGTCAGAATTGTCATGAGAACTGCACCAACTCTCATGAATTTTGACGTAGTGATACTTCTCACCATCATTAGTCATTCCTCGGCCCTCGTGTTGATGCAACCGGAATACCGACAAATGAATTGTGATGTATGGAATCAATACTCCTAGCAACCTCGTTGCTTGGTAGTTAAAGGATAATAATTTTATTCCTAGTATGTTGGTTATTGAATCACCATTCTAAGATTGATCGTGCTACCTAGTCTTTATTTCCTGGTGCACTCTTTGATTGATGAGTTAGGATCCTGTCAAGTCCTCACTCATTTGATCATATCGTCTTGCCCTCAAAAGCGAGATTGTTCTCGAGCTTAGTAACATACCGGTGGTTCGTGAATTTTGAATGTCTTCTCGGAAGTATCACCAGGTCGTCACCTGACCGTTATGTTGAGCTCGTGATCAAGTTGGTTTATTCTTGTGAACCACCTTCTCTCCAAGAATCGGTGTTAGATATCCCTGAGCTAGTTGGTTAAGCTAAACGACAACTTGGAGGGTTGGAAGATAAAAGCTTGCCTAACTTAGTTCGTTCCAAAGGGATATTCTATGTAGTGTGTGTTGAAGGAAGAGGATATCTTCATCGATTGGTCCCTGTGATCAGTTGCTGGACCTATTGTCTTATCAATCCCTTGATTTGAGTGTGGGCTATCGTCAAATCAAATCAGTACCAACGATGCTCGTAATGTCGTCCTACTCGTGGTTGATCCCTCGAGCATACACCATTACATCTTTGGTCTGACCAATGCTATCACCGTGTTCACATGATGGTGGAAGTCCAGTGATATGGAAATTCCGATGAGTTGCTGTTGAGCCCATCAGTAGCATTTTGTCTCCCCCCCATGAATCATGTTGAACATCAACCTAGTGTTGGAAACTTGTGTAAGCATTTCTTCGTGTTTCGTTCATGAAGCATATGTTTGAATGAAAGTAGTGATTCTCCCTAATTCATGTGCATATGATGCAAGTTGCCGCCATGAATTTGAGGAAGATTGTTTTGTTTCCTTGGAATCATCCCAAATCAGTCATGCACACGTGCGAAGTATTCTGTGGTCTGGAGACTTGCAACCTTCATTCCATATGTGTCCCGAGCACACCAAGCCACTGATTGATTTGTTCAAGGAGAAGAAGTTCCTTCATAAGAGCTAATCATATGACTTATGCAAGGACTTCGTTATCCACGGTGATGGTTCCCAACCAGAACTCAGTAGTGTTTTATTGTAAGACTACCACGTGGTCATGCTTGTCTGGGACAACGTGTTCACATGTTTGTAGCAGAACCAGCTCATGTTTTGGAGCTTGCTATCGTAGTTCATTTCCTGAGAATCTCGCAACGTCATCTCGTCGATTTATGTTGCAAACTTTCGTTTTTCTTCCTAGACTCGATGAGTCTGGAATATCCTGACACCAACCAGATCTGAATCTCAGGCAGATATGATGGTTTGAAACATTTCCCAAAAACTATAATATCGGTCCCTCGGAAACCGGTAAAGTGGATGTCATGGCCAACACACCCAACCGGAAGACCTGTTATTATAATATCTTGATTGAGGAAGTTGGCCACCTCCCCATAAGGATTTCGTAGGATTTACTCCCTAGTTGCCCCTATGGATTTTTGTGTTCCCGAAGTCCGACCTTTACTTGATGTTCTAGATACCAAACCATTTCAATGAATGGGATACGCTAGCACATCAAGGAGAACATTAGAAGCGGAGTGCTAAATGTCTCTCGGTCGATCATCCAGATTTTATTTCCTTGGCCCCGTCAAGGGTGAAATTTGAGAAGGTGTTATCTTCCTTTGCATCTGCATCCTCCATCACCATTCATCATGGTAGCAAGTTGTGTTACCAGAATCCTTGACACGGATATTGGTGGAATCTTGATGATTGTGGAAATGCTCAAGTTCTTGAGAGCACGCACAAGCGCTACGTGTTATCATCGGCACTAGCTGGGTCTGCTCTCAGTTTCCTCGGCAATGCTATGATCTTTTCAAACAGTGAATTCGCTCTCTGTTGTTGGGTTTTTCCCCAGTTACCAGAATCATTCCCAGCATTTGCATTTTGTTCCTAGCTTGCACCGTCAATGTGCCATTCTACCATGGGTCTCTTCCATTTCCGGTGATAAGCAAATTCATCCATTACGTTGTCTTCAACAAGGTAATCCACATCATCCAAGTCCGAGTATGCCATTCTACCGAACCCCTCTAAATGATCGATTATGATTTGCCTTAAGCTGGTATGAAGAGTTTCAATGATCTTTAAATCAAAGGTAATTCTTTTTGCCACTTAAGGAGATATTTCTACGAGTCACCTTCCCTAAGGTGCATCGTTATGGTATCATGGCAACTCAACTCCTCGCTGCGTTGGCAATCGTTTACCACCTTCTTAAGTGTGGAATTATTGTCTACCTAGTGAACCTTCGTCATTTGCTTCACTCCATTCCCATGGATGTATGTTTAGTGTCTCAGCTCGAGAGAGGTTGCTATGTCTCATCCCGTGAGTAATCCTGAGTTGTTCGATCTTCGAGAAGATCGACCCTTCTAGAGTCCCCTTCTTCTCTCCATGTCATGTTGGCAGGATTTCTCAGAGCAAGACTTCGAGACAATGATGGTGATCGAATCAACGTTCATTCGAAGCGCAACCTGGATCGTGAAGATTATACTAGTTTGCGTTTCCCCTTCATCCTACCCTACGCTTGAATCTCGAGACGAGATTCTTGTTTAGTGGGGGTGAGTTGTCACATCCCTAGCTTTACCCTGGCCTTGGACTAGCTTGGTTGCTGCATCATGTTTAAATTCAAATGAAATTTGAATTGAGGAATTTTCAAAGCCTCAGAATCCTTTAAAAAAATGATCAAGATAAAAATTGCTTCAAATAAGTCCAAGAAAATGTTCTTGTTATCCTCTGGAAATATTGGCAAGAGGTAAAATCCAAACCAATATTTTCGGTATCTCAGAAACATTTATTTTGGGTATTTGAATTAAATCAATAGCTATTTGAATTGGACTTATATCTACTATTAAATAAATATAGGTCCAATAATTCTGAAATATTTTTGTGGAGCATTGTTTTAATTCTTTTAGCTCCTAAAAATATTGTCAGAAGTAAAATAAATTGAATTGGTTTCAAAACCAAATTCAAAACAAACCTGCAAAATAGAAAACAGAATTAAAACAAAACAGAGAGAAAAAAATAAAAAGAGTAAAGCCTACCTGGCCTCACCCGTGCAGCCCACCAGAGCCGGCCCAGCTCCTCCCGCTGGCCCAGCCCACCTCCTCCCCCCTTGTCCTCTTCTTCCTCTGCCAGTAGGCAGAGGCGAGGCGTGGCGCGCGCCCGAAGAGCTCCGGCCACCTCCTGCTTACCTGCTCGCCGCTGGAGGCACCCGAGGGAGCCACGCACTCCCCCCCTCGCTCCCCACGACCTCTCTCACTCTCCCGTAGCTCTCCCTCGCTCCTCCCTCCCCCTCGCTCCTCTGTTTCCCCTCCCGCGACCGAATGGAGGCCGTCGCCGCCGACCAGCGATCGCGCGGCCACAGCCACCGTCTCGTCTCCCCGACGCCTCCCAGAGCTCCGCCGGTCCTCCCTCGTCCTCCTCATCGTCTCACGCGACCAGAAGAGCCCCGGAACACCGCCCCCGACGTTTTCCCCCTCGCCGGCCGCCGAGGATCTTCTCCGTCGATTCGGCCACTCCGGCGCGCCCCCGAGCCCACTAACCCTCCCTGCAGCTCCGCGGTGAGCCCTCGACCCGATTCCCCCTCTCCCCGTGCCCCACCTCCCTCTCTAGCTAGCCCCACCACCTTGCCCGAGAATCCCTCGCCGCCGGCCATGGCGCCGTCGCGGCCACAGCCGTCACCGCTTGCTTATGAGCCCGCCAACGCGCTCAGCGCATCCGAAGGAGCTCAAATCACCCAACTGCTGCTCCTCCCGTGCTCTGTGGCATAGTTCCCGTCGATAGCCGAACTCCGGCGGCCGCAAAAGAGCTCGCCGCCGTTAACTCCGGCCACCCCAGCACCAAACACCGCCACCGTTGGATGCGCCACATCGCCAGCTACTCGTAGCACCCACCCGCGCATCAAACCGTGGCCGAAGCAGCGTTTCCGACGCCTTCCGCCGTTGCTGGCGTCGCCGGCGACAAGCCGCGGGTCAACTCCGGCGGGTTTGACCCGGGGTTTGACCCCCTGACGTGTGGGCCCAGGCGCCTACTTGATTAGGGTCAGATTAGTTAGCGTTAATTAAGTTAGCTAATTAGATAGGCCACTGACATGCGGGCCCCGCCCGGCTAACTAAGTTAGTTAGGGCTAAACTAACTTGGTTAGTTGACTGGGTCACTGACCAGTGGACCCCACTGGTCAGGTTTGACCTGGTCGACGCCTTTGACCTGCTGACGTCACTGTGACGTGGTGCTGACGTCATAATCATTTCTGGATTTAATTTAATTCTGAAATTCCAGAAAATTGTATAAACTTCAATAAATCATAGAAAATTAACCATAACTCCAAATTAAATAAATTATATATGAAAAATTATCAGAAAAATTCAAGGAATCCATCTGTACCATTTTCATGCATGTTAGAACAACTTATAGCTGCTGTTTAGCACAAATCAATTAAATGACATTTGAATAATCACATATGGAGTTTGAATTTGAATCTTGTATTCAAACCAACTTCATTTAATCTGTTGCTAGTTGCATTAGCTCAAAACACATTCATTTTGCCATGTCATGATCATGCATCATATTGTGCATTGCATTGATTGTGTTCCTTTCTATGTTGCCGGTATTTGTCCCCTCTCGATAGACGTGATACCGATGATGTGATCGTTGACACTGATGAAGACTCAATGTTATCTTCAGAAGTGCCAGGCAAGCAAAACCCCCTTGTTCATTCCGATACAATCCCACTCTCTCGCTCCTGCTCTCTTTTACTGCATTAGGACAACAACGATTCAACTGTTACTTGCTGCGGTAGCTGAACCCCTTTATCCTCTGCATGACCTGTCATTCCACAGTAAATAGATGAAACCCACTAGCATGAGTAGGAGTTGTTTGAGCCCTGTTGTGCCTACTCATTCATGTTTGTTTGTCATGCCTGCTACTGCTTAGAGTTGAGTCAGGTCTGATTCATCGGGGATGAATCAGAGGCGTGTGAACATGTCCTACTGTGTGTGAGCTAAGTGTGTGAACACGATTTGGTAAAGGTAGCGGTGAGAGGCCATGTAGGAGTACATGGTGGGTTGTCTCATTGCAGCCGTCCTCAGGAACTGAGTTCCGTGTTTGTGATCCATGATTCAGCTACTACCATACATTGGGCCCTGAAATATGACCCCGCTCGACTTCTTATTCACCCTTGTCCTCTGTCCAGGAGTTGCAAGTAGTTTCTGGTGTTTGTAGTATGCTGGAGGCCGTGGACAGCGCTGACTGTAGGGGTGGGCTGTGATGCGGTAGGCACGTGGCTGGGTATACCGGGCGCCCGTTTGGTGTCACGGAACCCTGTTCACATCGTTTGGGGCTGTGAGCGAAACTCCGGCCGGATCTCCTCATGGATGGAACCCGAATAGGCGATAAACCTGGACTAGAGACTTGAGTGTTTAGGTAGGTCGTGGTCTACACCCACGTCGGCTTTCGCTTGAAGTCTGCCGAGCACATGTCGTGTGCAGACGCTAAGTGGTGGAAACATGTATGAAGAAGTACACCCCTGCAGGGTTAACATCATCTATTCGAATAGCCGTGTCCGCGGAAAAGGACTTCTGGGTTGCTTATATCAGTTCATAGACAAGTGAAAGTGGATACTCTAAAATACGCAAGATAAGCGTGAGTGCTATGGATGGCGTTCTCGTAGGGAGACGGGAGCGGATCCATAGTGGTGTATTGATATGGTGAATATGTGGACTCGTGTGCGCCACCTCAAAAGAGTTACTTGCAGTCGTAGTTCAGGATAGCCACCGAGTCAAAGCTGGCTTGCTGCAGTTAAACCCCACCATCCCCTTTGTTGATAATGATGCATATGTAGATAGTTCTGATGTAAGTCTTGCTGGGTACATTTGTACTCACGTTTGCCTATTTATGTTTTTGCAGAGAGACTTCGGTCTCGCTAGTAGTTTCCGCGTGGACTTCGACGTTTAGCTTGTTACCTCAGCTACGATCTTGTGCCCTCGGCAGGATCTGGTAGATAGTCAGGCTTCTCAGCCTTTTCATTTATAGATGTCTGTACTCAGACATGATAGCTTCCGCTTGTGCTTTGACTTGTATGCTCTGATTGTTGGGTCATGAGACCCATGTTTGTAATATCTCGCTCCTCGGAGCCTATTGAATAATTACTTGAGTCATAGAGTCATGTTGTGATGCCATGTTGTATTTGCACATATCGAGCATATTGTGTGTATGTTATTGAAATGCTTGGTATGTGTGGGATCTGACCATCTAGTTGTTTATCTTTAGTAGCCTCTCTTACGGGGAAATGTCTCCTAGTGTTTCCACTGAGCCATGGTAGCTTGCTACTGCTCCGGAACACTTAGGCTGGCCGGCATGTGTCCTTCTTCGTTCCTGTGTCTGTCCCTTCGGGGAAATGTCACGCGATGAATACCGGAGTCCTGTTAGCCCGCTACAGCCCGGTTCACCGGAGTCCTGCTAGCCCAGTGCTACAGCCTGGATTCACTCACTGATGACCGACACGTTCGATGCTGGGTCATGGATGCCTGTCCCTGTAAGTCTGTGCCACTTTGGGTTTACGACTAGCCATGTCAGCCCGGGCTCCTTATCATATGGATGCTAGCGACACTGTCATATACGTGTGCCAAAAGGCGCAAACGGTCCCGGGCAAAGGTAAGGCGACACCCGTGGGAATACCGTGCGTGAGGCCGCAAAGTGATATGAGGTGTTACATGCTAGATCGATGTGGCATTGAGTCGGGGTCCTGACAACAGGTATCTCCGAAAGTGTCTGTTGGGTTGGCACGAATCAAGACTAGGATTTGTCACTCCGTATGACGGAGAGGTATCTCTGGGCCCACTCGGTAATGCATCATCATAATGAGCTCAATGTGACTAAGTAGTTATTCACAGGATCATGCATTACGGAACGAGTAAAGTGACTTGCCGGTAACGAGATTGAACGAGGTATTGGGATACCGACGATCGAATCTCGGGAAAGTAACGTACCGATTGACAAAGGGAATTGTATACGAGATTGATTGAATCCCCGACATCCTGGTTCATCCAATGAGATCATCCTGGAACATGTGGGAGCCAACATGGGTATCCAGATGTCACGCCCAATATGCGATACTATCCTAAAGAGACTCGAAGGTCCCACCAAGGATAGAACCGCATATTGAAACGCTTTTGCAAGGTGGTTATCATTACATCAACATTACATAATAGATGGGGATACATACAAAAGGCAAACAATGCCACACGAATAGAACGTCAATACATCATACATAAGATCAACATCCGACTACGGATGAAACACAAACAGAAACTCAAACGACATCCACCCTGCTAGCTCAGGCTGCCGACCTGGAACCTATCCCCGGATCGAAGAAGAAGCAGAAGAAGAACTCCAAAATAAGCAAACATCGCTCTCGCGTCATGATCATCGCAAAACCTATACCTGCAACTGTTGTTGTAGTAATCTGTGAGCCACGAGGACTCAGCAATCCCATTACCATGGGTTTCAAGACTAGCAAAGCTTAATGGGAAAGGAAGGGGTAAAGTGGTGAGGTTGCAGCAGCGACTAAGCATATATGGTGTCTAACATACGCAAATAAGAGCGAGAAGAGAGCAAAGGAACGGTCGTGAAGCTGGCAATGATCAAGAAGTGATCTTGAACTCCTACTTACGTCAAGCATAACCCAAAACCGTGTTCACTTCCCGGACTCCGCCGAAAAGAGACCATCACGGCTACACACATGGTTGATGCGTTTTACTTCGGATCTGGTGTCAAGTTATCTACAACCGAACATTAACAAATTCCCATCTGCCTATAACCGCAGGCATGGCTTTCGAAAGTTTATACCCTGCAGGGGTGTCCCAACTTAGCCCATGATAAGCTCTCGCGATCAACGAAGGATATACCATCTCCCAGGAAGACCCGATTAGACTCGGAATCCCGGTTTACAAGACATTTCGACAATGGTAAAACAAGACCAGCAAGACCGCCCGGATGTGCCGACAAATCCCGATAGGAGCTGCACATATCTCGTTCTCAGGGCACACCGGATAAGCTAAGCGTACAGGAGCCGACGAATCCAAGTTGCCAAGGAATGGTCCCGCACGGTGCTCTAGTTTGGACCAACACTCGGAGGAGCACTGGCCCGGGGGGGGGGGTAAAATAAAGATGACCCTCGAGAGCGCGACTCCCAAGGGAAAAAGGGCTAGGTGAGGAAAATGGTAAAACCAAGGTTGGGCCTTGCTGGAGGAGTTTTATTCAAAGTGAACTGTCAAGGGGGTCCCATAAATCACCCAATCGCGTAAGGAACTCAAAATCCGGGAACATAACACCAGTATGACGGAAACTAGGGGCGGCAAGAGTGGAACAAAACACCAGGCATAAGGCCGAGCCTTCCACCCTTTACCAAGTATATAGATGCATTAATTAAATAAGAGATATTGTGATATCCCAACATAATCCTGTCCACCATGGAGCAATCTTCAACTTCACCTGCAACTAACAACGCTATAAGAGGGGCTGAGCAAAGCGGTAACATAGCCAAACAATGGTTTGCTGGGAAGGGTGTCAAAGGTTAGAGGTTCATGGCAATTTGGGAGGCTTGAAGAGTAAATGATAGGTAGCGCAGCAAAGCGATAGAACGAAGCAACTAGCATAGCAATGATAGTAGTGAGATCTAGGGTAGCGGTCATCTTGCCTGAAATTCCACAAGGAAGAAGAACGAGTCCATGAAGAAGATGAAGTCACGAAGACGAACCAAGCGTAGACGAACGAATCCTCACGATCGCAACGAAATGGGAACTATCGAGAAGAAGCACACAACATGGTAAACACATCACACATGAACAAGGCATGATGCACAAACAAGCATGATGCAAGACAAGACTACATGAAGCTACTCATGGCAAGAGATGATGCAAACAAGAGCAACACAACAAGGCAAGTTTAAATGAGGCCGGGAACAACATATAACAATTCCGGTAAGTCCTCATATGCATATTTCGAAATAGGTCCAGATCTGAATAAACCTTATGTCAAGTTGTTAAACAGCAAGTTAAAATGCACCAAGATGATCTACACGAGATTCTAGTCAAGTTACATATAAAGTTCATTTAGTTCGGAGCTACGGCCTAGAAGATATGAGCAAAACAAGTTAAACATGGCATTGATGCAAAATGCATTCAAACATCAAGCAAACACACCAAAACAAGGATGCAACATGATAATATGAAGCTACATGCAAATCTAAGCAAGTTTCATATAGAGCACACTCAAAACGGAGCAACGGTTCAACACTCACACACTATACAAGTTATAGCAACAATCTGTCCAAAACAGCAACTAGGCATATTGCAAGCATCAAAACAATATGCTACAGGACCTCAACAAGAAAACAATAGGCGTGGGCATGATGTATAGGTCAAGCATAACAAAACATGAACACTAAGCTATCTCCAGAAATCATTAGAACAAGCTCAAGCACACATGGCAAGATTGCAAATAATAACAGTTCAGACTTTGCAGAAAATAACATCAGGTTGCAATGTTTAGAGCTATCAAACAACATGCTACATGAACTTATCATGGCAAGCAAAGGCATGGCATGAATCTACTAAATGCATAGAACAAAAGTCCCTTACTGACCATAAGCCAAAAAGGATCAGAAGATATGATGGCACCCATGTAAACATAGCAAGTTATATGACAGATTCATACATGGCAGTAACAACGACTTGTAGGCATGTTGGTGAGCTTGTACCACTCACCACAAAGCAATAAATGGCATGGAAAGGAAACCAACAGTAAGAAGACATGTTTATGAAGCTAAGCATGGCAAGAACAAGTTCATAGGGTGCATGGATCACTAACAACAAGCATGACAACAACTGAACTTAATGTTAACAGGCTGGCAGCAACATTATTTAGCAACTTTGGAGCAAGATTACAACAAGCTACAGCAGGCGATAATTGCAACCATGGGCATGGATGGATATATCATAACATTTAGAACAAAACACCCTTAGTGAACATCTCCATATTATGCATAGAATGACTTGTAGAAGCAGGTTTACATAGCATCACGAAATAACAGATTCAGCCTAGCAAAATAGTAACAGCAAGTACCCTACTTAGCAAGCTCGATTCACTCACCACAATTCATTGCATGACAAGATGAGCATAGCATCAGCAAGAAGACATGTTTATGAAAAACCAAGGCAAGAACAAGTTCATAGGATGCAAGGATCAACTACAACAACCTTGGCAAAATTGAATAACATGTAAACAATCTGCCAGGAAACATTTTGGAGCAAAAGTAGAGCACGAAAATGACATGCTAGACATGCTAGACTACTCCATAATTGCAAACAGGGGCATGAATGGATAGAGCATAACCATATCTTCAAAACATCCTTACTGAAGTATCTCAAAATATGCTTGGATCTCTCTGTAGAATCAAGTTTACATGGCATAAAAATAACATCAGAACAGGGATTGAAATCAGCAACATCACGAAGCCTAGTTTGCATGCTTGTTCTAGTCACCACATTGATCACAAAATACATGGTAAGCACCTATGTAAAGAAGACATGGCATAGATCAAAACACATGTAGACATCAACCTCATAGGATGCACACATCAAACATGGAAAAAATGACAATTGAGCATGTTCTGTTAACAGACAACGGACAACATTATATAGCACTCTTGCAACGATGATTCAGGCATCAAGATGAGCTCAAATGAACATGATGCAATGGAAAGAAATGAATTACTCATTGAGACGAACAATTTGACATATTACACGCACAAAACGGAGCAGTATGCATGGAGATATGATGCGATGAACAGGGCATGAAAATGTTGCTGAAACAGGGACTTAGACGAAAATATACCTCCCGGAAACGGATCTAGGGTTTCAGGGCACGCGGGTCGAAGTTCGCCGGCAACTACGCCGGAGTTGGTCGGAGAGGAGGAAGGAGGCCGGAGAGGTCGGGAACGAGGTGCTCCGGGCCGGATCGGACCGGATCCGGCCGGATCCCGGCAGGGGCGGCGCGGTGGAGGCGGAGGCGAGCTCGCCGGAGCTCAGGGCGAGGCTGGGCGCCGGTCGGCGGTAGGGCGGCGCCGGCGGCTCGGGTCGGTAGCAGGGCGGCGGGGCGAGGCCGGCGGCGAGAGAGAGGCGCGGCCGGGCGGCGCGAGCAGGCACCGGCGCAGGGCGGCGTCGGCCGGCGCGGCCACCAGGAGGCGCAGGGAGGCGCGGGCAGCGGGGCCGAGGTCGCCGGAGGAGCTCCGGTGAGGGCGGTCGGTGGCGGAGCGAAGGCTGGGCGGCGGCGCACGAGCGTGGCCCGGAGGAGCGTGCGGGCGACGCAGGAGATGGGCCCGCGGGGGCCGGTTGCAGGCCGAGCGGGCCGCGGGCGGCGGCGCGGCGCGGCAGACACGTGGCAGGCCCCCGTTGGCTGTGGGCAGCGACGGGAAAGCATCCGGACGGCGGCGGACATGTCCGGGCGCGGTGGAGATTTCGTCCGGCGGCGGAGAGGGGAAAATGCTAGGGTTAGACCGGGATTTCATCCATGAATTTCGGGGGAGGGGGCTATTTATAGATTTCTGGGAGCTAGGAGAGTCCAAATGAGGAGCGGTTTTCGGCCACGCGATCGTGATCGAACGACCGAGAGCATGAAGGGGAGTTTGCTGGGTTTTGGGCCACTTTGGAGGGGTGTTGGTCTGCAACACACACGAGGCCTTTTCGGTCCCTCGGTTAACCGTTGGAGTATCAAATGACCTTCAAATGGCATGAAACTTGACAGGCGGTCTACCGGTGCTATACCAAGGCCGCTTGATAAACCTTGGGCCATTCCGAGAAAGTTGAACACCCACACACGAAAACAAGGTCTGAGAGGGGCAATAGGCGCGCGCGAGAGGTCCGGACTCCGAACGGACAACGGAGAGAACCGGGAGAACCCGAACGGATGCAAGTTTTGAAAAACATGCAGATGAAATGCAGATGATGACATGCAAAGATGCAACACGCAAGCAAATGACATGGCAACTATGGCGAATAACTGGAAGACACCTGGCGCATCAAATCCGGGGCGTTACAACACTCCTCCACTAATAAGAGATCTTGTCCCGAGATCTTAGGACCGAGACGAAAGAGAAAGAGGAAGAGGTGAAGCAAGAACTCAAGAGAAGAAGCAAGGAATCAAGAGCACTCGAGAAGAAGAGAGGAACAGCGAGAATGACGAGAATCAAATGCTCACAAAATCCGATAGACTATGAAACCACTCCGGTTAGAACGAGATAAGAAACGAATAAGACTGAAAGGATTTAGGCAGCACTCCGGTTAAAACATGGAGGAATAGAACACGAGCTTCACAAGACGGGATGGCACTTGATGAGATAAACAATGCAATGTCTCCGGAAGAATTGAAAGAATGGAATGAAAAGTACTTAGAAGGAAGGATTGAACAGAATTGTTGAGAAAATCAACAACGAAAGAATAAGCTTATTGTGGACTTATAGGTAACATGTCAAGATCATAAGGTGATAATCGGCCACAAACGGAAATGATTGGATAGCTGAGAAGAGCGAAGAAATGCAAAACTCCTCTTCAAAAATTATGGAGAATTAATTGCACTTCGAGATGCGAGAAGAAAAGATACTTGAACTCCACCGACAAGAATCTTGATGAACACTTGAAGAATGAACTAAGTCATGAAGAACCACCATGAAGAACTCCGGTGACAAAAGGATTATGAGATAAAAATGAAGGAAGAAAGAATAAGATGAGCCTTGCGGTGGTTTAGATGGAGGATCCGACGAAATGGCCGAGGAAGTTTGAACTCCGGAAAAGAAAAGATGGGAAACACTTGGAACTAGAATTTATTCATCAAGAACAAACTCCGAAGAAAGGGATTACTCACTTGGATGAAATAAGAATAAGATTTATTGTATGCTTATCCTTCATCAAATTAAATTGATGACCAACAATGGATTTGGCATACTACTTATTCTTCTTGAAAAAAGGATTGAGAAGGGATAGCACAAAACTTGAGAAGGTCTTCATGAACCACTGGTAGGACTGAAAGAACGAATGGATAGAAATGATAATCAAAGAAAAAGAATCTTGAATGAACCACCGTAAGAATTCGAAAATGACTGATGAAAGAGACTTAATCACCAGGAAGAAATAGAAGAACCAATATGCTAGAGGGGATTTAAATGTAAGAGAACAAAGAGATTATGAGCTGATTAAAGAACAATTGAACGAAGCACCTGGATAAATGGATAACGGAAGCTGAAATGTTAGGACAAAGAATTCTTCTGGAACGATGGCCTCCTATGAAAAGAAACGAAAAAACAACTCCTGACATACTCCGGATGGGTAAGAAAAGAATATCTGACAAATGGAATAATTTGAGAGGATAAAATGAAGCTAGAACCACGAAACTTCGAGAGAATGGACAAGATTTAGAGGAAAAACTCTTCTTCGATCTTCAAAGGTGAGAATGACGATGAGAAACACCACCGAAATTACTGAGATACTCCGGGAGAATGAAAAGAGAAGAGTTGAGGCAACAATGAAAAAGATTTGAAATCGATCTTGGAAAACATCTAACTGAGGAGATTCATTCTTACGTCACACTTGAAAAGAATTGAGAATAACTCCGGAATAATTAGAAGAGTGAGGTAAGATCCTGGGAAAAGACCTGTGGGTTAGGGCCCACTAAAGAGAAAAACACCGTTGGAAAGGGATTGTTGAAGAGATAGATGATGCACCAGAACAATTGAAATATTTGAATGAGGAGACAACCTCGAATAAATTCAAACACAGACGAATCTCCTGAGATGTATTCCGAACTCCGGGATAATTAAATGGTGAGAGGCGAACGAGCAGGGAAAACACTTGATCCAAGGAAAGAATATGATCAACACCGAAAATTGGAATTGAATCCACCGGAAAAGAGATGAAGAATGTCGAACAAAATGAGAATTCACCGGTTGAAATAATTGAGGAAAGACTGAAGATACTCCGCACGAATGAAATTGATACTTGAATAGAGGCTCAGACTCCGGAATAAAAGGGGTGGGAGGGCGGGAAAACAAGGCAACTGGGACGGGGAATCGACGAATATCTTGAAGAGAAAACACCACCGAAATTGTTGAAGAAAGAAAGCAAAGGCTTCACACGAGTAGGATGGATACTCGATTATGGACTCCGGTTCCAAGAAGAAAAGAGGGTGGGCAGGTGGGAAAAGAAAGCAACTGATGATTGAACTTGGCAAAGATGAAGAGGCTCGAGTCAACTTGACGAGAAATACACCGGATAAAAAGGACTGAGAACCAATGATCAGAAAACCAACTGCGTGATCCTAAAGAAAATTTGAAGGGGAAGAGAAGTAATTCAAAACACCTATGTCAAGATTCCTCACCAGAGTGACGAAGGGGCTGAGGAGTAAAAAGAATTCCTACTCTCCGATATAACTAGACTCCAAAAACAGTTTTGTTCTAGACTCGACATCGGCCAGACTACACGATCAATCAAGGGGGCTTCTAAGGTCGGTCAAGGCTCTGATACCAACTTGTCACGCCCAATATGCGATACTATCCTAAAGAGACTCGAAGGTCCCACCAAGGATAGAACCGCATATTGAAACGCTTTTGCAAGGTGGATATCATTACATCAACATTACATAATAGATGGGGATACATACAAAAGGCAAACAATGCCACACGAATACAACATCAATACATCATACATAAGATCAACATCAGACTACGGATGAAACACAAACAGAAACTCAAACGACATCCACCCTGCTAGCCCAGGCTGCCGACCTGGAACCTATCCCCTGATCGAAGAAGAAGCAGAAGAAGAACCCCAAAATAAGCAAACATCGCTCTCGCGTCATGATCATCGCAAAACCTGTACCTGCAACTGTTGTTGTAGTAATCTATGAGCCACGAGGACTCAGCAATCCCATTACCATGGGTTTCAAGACTAGCAAAGCTTAATGGGAAAGGAAGGGGTAAAGTGGTGAGGTTGCAGCAGCGACTAAGCATATATGGTGTCTAACATATGCAAATAAGAGCGAGAAGAGAGCAAAGGAACGGTCGTGAAGCTGGCAATGATCAAGAAGTGATTCTGAACTCCTACTTACGTTAAGCATAACCCAAAACCGTGTTCACTTCCCGGACTCCGCCGAAAAGAGACCATCACGGCTACACACACGGTTGATGTGTTTTAATTCGGATCTGGTGTTAAGTTATCTACAACCGGACATTAACAAATTCCCATCTGCCTATAACCGCAGGCACGGCTTTCGAAAGTTTATACCCTGCAGGGGTGTCCCAACTTAGCCCATGATAAGCTCTCGCGATCAACGAAGGATATACCTTCTCCCAGGAAGACCCGATTAGACTCGGAATCCCGGTTTACAAGACATTTCGACAATGGTAAAACAAGACCAGCAAGACCGCCCGGATGTGCCGACAAATCCCGATAGGAGCTGCACACGTACAAGAGCCGACGAATCCAAGTTGCCAAGGAATGGTCCCGCACGGTGCTCTAGTTTGGACCAACACTCGGAGGAGCACTGGCCCGGGGGGGGGGGGGGGGGGTAAAATAAAGATGACCCTCGAGAGCGCGACTCCCAAGGGAAAAAGGGCTAGGTGAGGCAAATGGTAAAACCAAGGTTGGGCCTTGCTGGAGGAGTTTTATTCAAAGCGAACTGTCAAGGGGGTCCCATAAATCACCCAACCGTGTAAGGAACGCAAAATCCAAGAACATAACACCGGTATGACGGAAACTAGGGGCGGCAAGAGTGGAACAAAACACCAGGCATAAGGACGAGCCTTCCACTCTTTACCAAGTATATAGGTGCATTAATTAAATAAGAGATATTGTGATATCCCAACATAATCCTGTCCACCATGGAGCAATCTTCAACTTCACCTGCAACTAACAATGCTATAAGAGGGGCTGAGCAAAGTGGTAACATAGCCAAACAATGGTTTGCTGGGAAGGGTGTCAAAGGTTAGAGGTTCATGGCAATTTGGGAGGCTTGAAGAGTAAATGATAGGTAGCGCAGCAAAGCGATGGAACGAAGCAACTAGCATAGCAATGATAGTAGTGAGATCCAGGGTAGCGGTCATCTTGCCTGAAATCCCGCAAGGAAGAAGAATGAGTCCATGAAGAAGATGAAGTCACGAAGACGAACGAAGCGTAGACGAACAAATCCTCACGATCGCATCGAAATGGGAACTATCGTGAAGAAGCACACAACATGGTAAACACACCACACATGAACAAGGCATGATGCACAAACAAGCATGATGCAAGACAAGACTACATGAAGCTACTCATGGCAAGAGATGGTGCAAACAAGAGCAACACAACAAGGCAAGTTTAAATGAGGCCGGGAACAACATATAACAATTCCGGTAAGTCCTCATATGCATATTTTGAAATAGGTCGAGATCTGAATAAACCTTATGTCAAGTTGTTAAACAGCAAGTTAAAATGCACCAAGATGATCTACACGAGATTCTAGTCAAGTTACATATAAAGTTCATTTAGTTCGGAGCTACGGCCTAGAAGATATGAGCAAAACAAGTTAAACATGGCATTGATGCAAAATGCATTCAAACATCAAGCAAACACACCAAAACAAGGATGCAACATGATAATATGAAGCTACATGCAAATCTAAGCAAGTTTCATATAGAGCACACTCAAAACGGAGCAACGGTTCAACACTCACACACTACACAAGTTATAGCAACAATCTGTCCAAAACAGCAACTAGGCATATTGCAAGCATCAAAACAATATGCTACAGGACCTCAACAAGAAAACAATAGGCGTGGGCATGATGTATAGGTCAAGCATAACAAAACATGAACACTGAGCTATCTCCAGAAATCATTAGAACAAGCTCAAACACACATGGCAAGATTGCAAATAATAACAGTTCAGACTTTGCAGAAAATAACATCAGGTTGCAATGTTTAGAGCTATCAAACAACATGCTACAGGAACTTATCATGGCAAGCAAAGGCATGGCATGAATCTACTAAATGCATAGAACAAAAGTCCCTTACTGACCATAAGCCAAAAAGGATCAGAAGATATGATGGCACCCATGTAAACATAGCAAGTTATATGACAGATTCATACATGGCAGTAACAACGACTTGTAGGCATGTTGGTGAGCTTGTACCACTCACCACAAAGCAATAAATGGCATGGAAAGGAAACCAACAGTAAGAAGACATGTTTATGAATCTAAGCATGGCAAGAACAAGTTCATAGGGTGCATGGATCACTAACAACAAGCATGACAACAACTGAACTTAATGTTAACAGGCTGGCAACAACATTATTTAGCAACTTTGGAGCAAGATTACAACAAGCTACAGCAGGCGATAATTGCAACCATGGGCATGGATGGATAGATCATAACATGTAGAACAAAACACCCTTAGTGAACATCTCCAGATTATGCATAGAATGACTTGTAGAAGCAGGTTTACATAGCATCACGAAATAACAGATTCAGCCTAGCAAAACAGTAACAGCAAGTATCCTACTTAGCAAGCTCGATTCACTCACCACAAGTCATTGCATGAAAAGATAAGCATAGCATCAGCAAGAAGACATGTTTATGAAAAACCAAGGCAAGAACAAGTTCATAGCATGCAAGGATCAACTACAACAACCTTGGCAAAATTGAATAACATGTAAACAATCTGCCAGGAAACATTTTGGAGCAAAAGTAGAGCACGAAAATGACATGCTAGACATGCTAGACTACTCCATAATTGAATGGATAGAGCATAACCATATGTTCAAAACATCCTTACTGAAGTATCTCAAAATATGCTTGGATCTCTCTATAGAATCAAGTTTACATGGCATAAAAATAACATCAGAACAGGGATTCAAATCAGCAACATCACGAAGCCTAGTTTGCATGCTTGTTCTAGTCACCACATTGATCACAAAAATACATGGTAAGCACATATGTAAAGAATACATGGCATAGATAAAAACACATGTAGACATCAACCTCATAGGATGCACACATCAAACATGGCAAAAATGACAAGTGAACTTGTTCTGTTAACAGACAGCAGACAACATTATATAGCACTCTTGCAATGATGATTCAGGCATCAAGATGAGCTCAAATGAACATGATGCAATGTATAGAAATGAATTTCTCGTTGAGACGAACAATTTGACATATTACACGCACAAAATGGAGCAGTATGCATGGAGATATGATGCGATGAACAGGGGCATAAAAATGTTGCTGAAAAAGGGACTTAACCGAAAATATACCTCCCGAAAACGGATCTAGGGTTTCGGGGCACGCGGGTCGAGGTTCGCCGGCAACTACGTCGGAGTTGGCCGGAGAGGAGGAAGGAGGCCGGAGAGGTCGGGGACGAGGTGCTCCAGGCCGGATCGGGGCGAGGACGGGCGCTGGTCGGCGGCAGGGCAGCGCTGGCGGCTCGGGTCGGTAGCAGGGCGGCGGGGTGAGGCCGGCGGTGAGAGAGAGGCGCGGCCGGGCGGCGCGAGCAGGCACCGGCGCGGGGCGGCGTCGACCGGCGCGGCCAACGGGAGGCGCAGGCGGCGGGGCCGAGGTCGCCGAAGGAGCGCCGGCGAGGGCGGTCGGCGGCGGAGCGACGGCTGGGCGGCGGCGCACAGGCGTGGCCCGAAGGAGCGCGCGGGCGGAGCACGAGATGGGCCCGCGGGGGCCGGTTGCGGGCCGAGCAGGCCGCGGGCGGCGGCGCGGCGCGGCGGACACGTGGCAGGCCCCCGTTGGCTGCGGGCGCCAGCGGCGAAGCGTCCGGACGGCGGCGGACATGTCCGGGCGCGGTGGAGATTTCGTCCGGTGGCGGAGAAGGGAAAATTCTAGGGTTAGACCGGGATTTCATCCGCCAATTTCGGGGGAGGGGGCTATTTATAGATTTCTGGGAGCTAGGAGAGTCCAAATGAGGAGCGGTTTTCGGCCACGCGATCGTGATCGAACGACCGAGAGCATGGAGGGGAGTTTGCTGGGTTTTGGGCCACTTTGGAGGGGTGTTGGGCTGCAACACACACGAGGCCTTTCCGGTCCCTCGGTTAACCGTTGGAGTATCAAACGACCTCCAAATGGCACGAAACTTGACAGGCGGTCTACCAGTGCTATACCAAGGCCGCTTGACAAACCTCGGGCCATTCCGAGAAAGTTGAACACCCGCACACGAAAACAAGGTCTGAGAGGGGCAACGGGCGCGCGCGAGAGGTCCGGACTCCGAACGGACAACAGAGAGAACCGGGAGAACCCGAACGGATGCAAGTTTTGAAAAACATGTAGATGAAATGCAGATGCTGACATGGCAAGATGCAACACGCAAGCAAATGACATGGCAACTACGGCGAATAACTGGAAGACACCTGGCGCATCGAATCCGGGCGTTACACCAGATCCCGCTGTTGGTTATTGGCCGGAGAATGTCTCGATCATGTCTGCATGGTTCCCGAACCTGTAGGGTCTACACACTTAAGATTCAGTGACGCTAGAGTTGTTATGGGAAATAGTATGTGGTTACTGAAGGTAGTTCGGAGTCTCGGATGTGATCCCGGACGTCACGAGGAGTTCTGGAATGGTCCGGCGGTGAAGATCGATATATTGGACGAAGGGTATTGGAGTCCGGAAGTGTTCCGGGGGTACCAGGCTATGGCCAGCATGACCGAAAAGTGTTTCGGAGGTCCCGACAAGTGTTGCAGGGCCTCATGGGCCAAAGGGGAAGGGGAAAACCAGCCCACTAAGGGGTGGTGCGCCCCCCACACCCTTTCCCACGTTAGTTGGGGAGGTCCATATGGGACAATTACTACGTCTGTGCCGAGACCAAAACGCTGGCTACCTCCGGTCCAAGGATGTGCCAAAGTTAATGTGGATGCAGCGCTGTCGAGAGGAGGTACGTATGGTGCGGTTGCAGCTATGTGTAGGGACCAACATGGCCTGTTTCTTGGAGCCTCGGTCATTGGTTTCCGGCAAATCAATGATCCTCAAACACTAGAATCCCTAGCCATCAGGGAAGCACTAGCTTTGGCGAAAGACTTATACGTTCAAAGTATTCATGTGGGCTCTGATTGCAAAACGGTGGTAGAAGATATACAGAGCGGTACTTCAGCTTCATATGGTGTGGTGATACATGAAATCATAGAACATTCTGCTAGTTTTCATCTTTGTAAAATAGTTCATGAATTTAGGAGCTCAAACTTTGAGGCTCACAACTTAGCGAAGCATGCTTTATCTCTCGGGGGTGGCCGCCATGTATGGTTAGGTCATCCTGGAGATCTTTCTTTCATCCCTGTAAACATTGTGACGGATTAATAAAATCTTCGCGAGGTTGTCTCAAAAAAATGTTGGGGAGGTGGGGCGCCTCCACCTGGCTTGGGAGGCAATCCTCCACCTGCTTGGCTTGGGGGGCAAGTCTCCCTAGGATTTTCCCTAGGCAGATCCAATCTGCTTGGCCGCTGCCCCTAGGGGAAACCCTAGGGTGCCTCCCCCTCTCCCCTTGCCCCTATATATAGTGGAGGGGTGGGAGGGCAGCCGGACCTCTTCCCTGGCGCAGCCCCTCCCTCCTCCAACACCTCCTCTTCCTCCGTAGTGCTTGGCGAAGCCCTGCCGGAGAACCACGAGCTCCATCACCACCACGCCGTCGTGCTGTCAGAGTTCTCCCTCAACTTCTCCTCTCCCCTTGCTGGATCAAGAAGGAGGAGACATCCCCGAGCTGTACGTGTGTTGAACACGAAGGCGCTGTTGTTCGGTGCTTAGATCGGAATCAACCGCGATCTGAATCGCTACGAGTACGACTCCTTCATCCGCGTTCTTGTAATGCTTCCGCATTGCGATCTTCAAGGGTATGAAGATGCACTCCCCTCTCTCTCGTTGCTAGTCTCTCCATAGATTGATCTTGGTGATGCGTAGAAAATTTTGATTTTGTGCTACGTTCCCCAACACACCTGTCAAAGGTCCCCGGCGCTCCGAGCTCCTCCGGCCTCCCTGAGCCCTCTCTGCAACGCTGTGAGCTCTCGCGTGCTTTTCCCCTTTCCCCATGTTGTTCCCGTGCCTCGTAGCTGTCGTCCACGTGAGCGCATGCTCCGGCCGCCGCTAGAGTGGACGCCGCCATCGCTCTGCTCCATCTCAGCCATTGCTCGCTGCACCAGTGGATGCGCGCGCCCGTTAGCTCTCAAATGCGACCAGCCGCATGTGTTTTGGTTGACGGACGACGAGATCCGAGTGCAGCCGTCATCTCAGCTGACCGCCAGCGAGCGAGCGTCTAAAATGCCTATGGGACCCATCTGGCAGGTCATTAAGTACCTAACCCAGCCCTTAATCCCCAATGACAACCGGGCCCCATGTGTTTAATTAATTGCTAATAAAATGTTTTGATTAAATAAACAACTGATAGGTGGGGCCCACATTTTACTGTTTAGATGGATAAGATCCTCTGAGCCAGCGTGCTGACTCAGCACCAGGGCCCACCAGTCAGCCCATGTGTGTGCTGACTGGGTACAATTCTAGGTGCATAGCAATTTGTCTATTTAATTTCGAATTAGTAGAATTTTCAGAAAATGTTTAAAACTTTGAAAAAACCTCTAAAATAATCCATGAGTCAGATGAAAATAATTTATATATGTTTTTTGCTCAAAAAAAATCCAACGAATCTGAATATGCAATCCATTCATCTGTCACATGCCCCTAGCATGTTGAACATGGAACCGTCCCCTCTCTTTCATCTGTTTAGAAAAGGCTAAACACCGGGGAAAACCCTCCGAGTGTTTTCCCTCTCTGTGTGCAACGTGTAGAACCGCGTTAGAACACCCTAGCAGTGCATATGGTCATGCCATGCTTTTTGTTGCTTTGTATGCCTATTATTTATTGTTTTTCCCCATCCTTCCTCTCCGGTAGACCCCGAGACCGTTGATGCTTCGGTGTTTGACTACATCTACGCTTCTGAAGATTCCTTTCATCTACAGGGCAACCAGGCAGGAAAACCCCGCTTGATCATTTCGATATCGTCCATTCTCTTCTCTCTTGTGCTTGCATTAGAACTACTACTGCTTTTGTATGATCCTATTTTGATGCATAGCCTGATTTTCTAACCTGCTCTTGTACCTTACCTTTTTATCCTAAACTGCTTAGTATAGGTGGTTAGTGATCCACCAGAGACCCCTCACCTTGTCCAAGTTGCCCCCGCTTGATGACCGATGACTCGATCAACGTGATCAACGTCCAGGGCCCAACACAGCACATCACCCTCCCTTAGTTGCTCGACTCTGCAGAGCTACTATCGAATGCCGAGGTGATACCTCATAACTCACTCCTGATGATAACTCTGTAGTGTAGCTATTCGGTCATAGTCATTGCGGGTGATTCCGCCTTCACCACTCCCGATAACGACTCTGTCATGCAACCCCTCAAGTGTGGACCATCGAGGGTGATTCCTCCAAGTCCACCTTGACAGTTACTTCGAGTAGGGATCCTTCGGGGGTGATTCCTGCTACCTCTTGAGCTTGCACTGGTTTTTCCCTTGAAGAGGAAAGGGTGATGCAGCAAAGTAGAGTAAGTATTTCCCTCAGCTTGAGAACCAAGGTATCAATCCAGTAGGAAACCACACACAAGTCACCGAATACCCGCACAAACAATCAACAAACTTGCACAAAACGCGGTAAGGGGTTGTCAATCCCTTCACGGTTATTTGCAAAAGTGAGATCTGATAGAGATAGATAAATGGTAAAGTAAATATTTTTGGTATTTTTGGTATATAGATTGGAAAGTAAAGATTGCAAAAGAAACAGTGACAGAAATTGGCAAGTTGATGGGAAACTAATATGATGTAAAATAGACCCGGGGGCCATAGATTTCACTAGTGGCTTCTCTCAAGATAGTAAATATTACGGTGGGTGAACAAATTACGACCGAGCAACTCATAGAAGAGTGCATAATTATGATGATATCTAAGGCAATGATCATGAATATAGGCATCACGTCCATGTCAAGTAGACCGAAACGATTCTGCATCTACTACTATTACTCCACACCGCTGTCCAACATGCATCTAGAGTATTAAGTTCATAAAGAATGGAGTAACGGATTAGGTAAGATGACATGATGTAGAGGAATTAACTCAAGCAATATGATGAAAACCCCGTCATTTTATCCTCGATGGCAACAATACAATACGTGCCTTGCTGCCCCTACTGTCACTAGGAAAGGACACTGCAAGATTGAACCCAAAGCTAAGCACTTCTCCCATTGCAAGAAAAAACAATCTGGTAGGCCAAACTAAACCGATAATTCGAAGAGACTTGGAAAGATATCAAATCATGCATATAAGAATTCAGAGAAGACTCAAATAATATTCATAGATAATCTGATCGTAAATCCACAATTCATCGGATCTCGGCATACACACTGCAAAATAATATTACATCAAATAGATCTCCAAGAACATCAAGGAGAACATCGTATTGACAATCAAGGAGAGAGAAGAAGCCATCTAGCTACTAGCTATGGACCCGTAGGTCTGAGGTAAACTACTCTCACTTCATCGGAAGGGTAATGGTGTTGATGTAGAAGCCATCCGTGATCGAATCCCCCTCCGGCAGGACGCCTGAAAAGGCCCCTAGATGGGATCTCACGGGTACAGAAGGTTGCGGCGGTGGAGAAGTGTTTTCGTAGCTCCCCCTGATGTTATTTGGGGTATAAGAGTATATATTGAAAGTGCGTTATATCGACTAGAGGGGGGGGGGGTGAATAGGCAATTTTTGTGAATTCTTCACTGAGGAATTTGCTGGTGAGGAAATTCCTAAATGAAGAACTACTTGCAGCGGAATAAGTACTCAAAAGTAAATATAGCAGAACACACGCATAATCATCATGATGAAATGAAGACAAGCACAGAGTACATAAAGCGTAACCACAGGATAACACAAGATGAAGACGGACAAACTAAAGAAATTGAACTAAGGAAATTGAGAAAGTCTTCAGTTAAAGTCTTCAAACAGATATGAACAAGCACACAGCAACAGAAATGAGGAAATGAAAGAGTTGAGGAAATAGAACCAGGAAGCTCGGTGAAGACAATGATTTGGTAGACCAGTTCCAACTGTTGTCTCAGTTGTACATCTGGTTGGAGCGGCTGAGTATTTAAACTCGAGGACACCCAGTCCCGGACACACATTCCTCACCGTATTCTCCTTGAGCTAAAGTCACACATACCTCGCCCAATCACTCGTGGTAAGTCTTCAGGTGACTTCCGAACCTTCACAAACTTAGTCACTCGGCGATCCACAATTCCTCTTGGATGCTCTAGACCTTAATGCGTAACCGTCTGGAAGAAGCACAATCTTCAAAGGTAACAAGCATCGGATCGACGCAGGATCAATCTCTTCAGTGATGCTCAATCACTTTGGGGTTTTGTAGGTTTGGGTTTGGGTTTGGGTTTTCCTCACTTGATGATTTTCGCTCAAAGTCCTCGGAGGATGGGATGCTCTCAAATGACAAGTGTCAGTTTCTCTCGGAGCAGCCAACCAGCTAGTGGTTGTAGGGGGCGGCTATTTATAGCCTAGGGAGCAACCCCACATGATAAGACATAAATGCCCTTGTATGATATGACCGTTAGGTGGTAGGATATTTTGGGACAGCTGGCGCATAGCACAACAACGGTCGGAATTTTGACTATCAAATTCCTCAGGGCTATCATGTTCCTCACTGTGTAGGTAATCCACACTGGCGAATTCCTAACTCCTCAGTCAGAACAAATTCCTCAGAAACCAGAAGAACTTCGTCTCTGTCACTGAAGAATATGACTGAACTGTATGAGATTTCCAATGGCTTCACTCGAAGGAATTGGTAGGTGTAGGATTTTGAGTTGAGCATCACATGGGAAATTTTCCTTAGTATTTCCTCGACCCCCTTTAACAGTATGGTGTTTCCTATGACTCAAGAAAGAGAAAATGAAACTATAAAAACAAGTATTCACGCTTCATGTTCCTCGAATGATTACCAAGTCTTCAAGGTCACACCAATTTCTTCACTTTCAAAGTCTTCAGAAAGTCTTCAGAAATCCAAAGTCTTCAGTCGAAGAACTTCATTTTTAGGGTCGACTTTCTCTGTAAATATCAAACTCCTCATAAACTTATAGACCTGTGTACACTCACAAACGCATCAGTCCCTTAACCTATAAGTCTTCAATACACCAAAATCACTAAGGGGCACTAGATGCACTTACAATCTCCCCCTTTTTGGTGATTGATGACAATATAGGTTAAGTTTTCAACGGGGATAAACATATGAAGTGTAAATACTGATATTGAGGAATTTGATTGCAAGATATAGAAGAACTCCCCCTGAAGATGTGCATAGTGAGGAATTTGCTTTTGAAGCAATGCACACTTGAAAAGTATAATCATGGAGATCTCCCCCTATATCTTGTAATTCATACACGCATTTGACATAGAATATGAAGAATTTGAAATGCATGATGAAATATGGTGACTGATGTAATTCAGCATGCGTGCATTGACATTAATGAGGAATAAGCATGCAGAAGAACTCAGCAAAAGTATCAAGCCACCATAGAGTTTAAGATTACAACTCGATCCAGCAAAGTCATCAAAAGAATGAGAGTTGTAACTTAGAAAAAAAAACGCCCATATAAGATAGACCCGCTTGAAGACTAACTCAAATTTCTCCCCCTTTGTCATCGAATGACCAAAAGGGTTGAAAATGAGGACTAACGCCCCTGAAGAATATCATGATGATGGAGGAGCGCCATCGTTGTCAGGGTCTTGAGTCGTTGTAGGGCCTGCTGCAGTGTCATCCAAGTCTTCATACTCGTCTGTGTCACGCGATGAAGAATATGAACTGGCGACCAAGGGAGGAACCTTGACCTTCTTGAGTTTCTTCGGTGGAGGAGCAGACCAGTCAAAGTCTTCCTTGAAGCCCATTTGCTTCAGATCTTCTTCACCATATAGATGTGACAGAATAGCCCAGGTGCGATCAAACACTTCATGGAGGTAGTAATGGTTTTTCTTGACTGCATTATGTGTAGAGGTCATGTTGTGAAGAATAGAGCCAAACTGACGCTTAACCCATTTGTGGTTCCGATCAACCTTCTGGTGAAGACTTAGAAGCAGCTCACGGTCAGTCATCACATAAGGAGCAGTAGCTTGAGGACTTGACTTGGGAGCATTGGCAACAGAATCATGAGTGGCAGAGTCATTATTGGTGGAGTAAGATGCAGCTTTGCGGAACTGACCATCCAATGGACGAATGCCTTCATCAATAACAACTGGTGCTTTGCCCTTTTCTTCATTTGAAGAATATGTCCGTTTGAGGACTTCATCGGGGGCAAGTAGCTGCCATGGTTGAGGGTGTCAGCCTTGTAGTTGAGTGAAGTCCTTGTTTTGAGGAATCTCATGATCCATGGAGCATAAGGCTTCAGCTCAAACGGTGAAAGTGAAACATTTGCGAGAGTCCTCATGAAGAAATCGTGGTAATTGATAGGGATGCCATGCATGATGTTGAATAGCATATTCTTCATCATCCCAACAATTTCTTCATTAGATGAGTCATGACCTTTGATGGGACTCATAGTCTTCGTCGGAATGCGGTAGATGGTTCTTGGCACATACAACAATTCCTTCACGAGGAATTTGGTCCTTGGGGCTTGACCAGGCTTCAGCGGCTTCATGAGCACTTGCATATAGTGAGCAGTGAGTTCAGGATCATCATACAGACAACGAGCACCTTCAGGTGGAGGACTGATTGGAAAGGCACGAAGCAATTCAGAGGCTGTTGCCTTGTAGTGAGTGTTTTCGGTCATCCAGTCCAACACCCAAGTGTTGATGTCATCAGCTTCACCAGTGATGTGCAGCGTTGCATAGAACTAAGAATTAGCTCTTCATTCCACTATGTCAGTGCAAAAGTTGAGCAGTCCTGCATCGTGAATCATACTGAGGACTGGTGTGAAGCAAGGCATTGATTCCATGTCCATGTGAGGAATATGCTGGTGGTCGAAGACTTTGTCCTTGTCGAAGAGTACTGAGGAATAGAAGTTGGTCTGGCTGGCAGTCCAGAAATGCTTCCTTCTAAGACGAGCATTGTCATATGGGTTGAATTCAGTGAAGAATACACGCTCGCCGAAGAAATGACCAGCCTTGAATTTTGGCTTCTTGGAGAAGGGATCCTTTGGCTTGGGTTGAGGGGTGTCGGCTAACTGCATTACCACCTCAGGAATCACAATCTCAGGTTCCTCATGCTGAGGAATTTCAGGCACTTCTTCAGTTGCAGCCTGGGTCATCAATTCTTCGTTCACATTTTCTTTAGCACTAGTGGCTGGAATCTCTTCATGGACAGACGGAGTTGCTTGAGGTTCATCAGATCCCATTTGCACTTCAGTAGCAGCAGGGGACTGAGGAATTGCTTGAAGTGGAGTGAACATCGGAGAGTTGGGGTGCTGACTTTCCCAAAAGTCATCATTCAGCACAGGTGTGGTACAAACAATGTCCACATCCTCATCTTCTATTTCTTCAACACCTGCCTCTTCAGCAGTGAACTGAGGCATAGGTGAGGAAACAACTGGGGTTGAAGGGATTTTTTCCACTTCAATTTCTTCATCCAACTACTCTGTTGAAGCAGCAGAAGGAGTTTCTTCATCGGATTCATAGGGAATCACATAATCTTCACCAAACGGAACAAGGTCCTTTGATGGCATGTAAGAGATAGGAACAGCATCAATTGGATTTTCCGTTGAGCTAGTTAGAGGCTTCATTTTCTTTGGAGCTGAAGAGTCTGATGAAGCTGATGCCTTCCTCTTTTTCATTGCTGCACACTCTGCAGCCTTGGTCTTCTTCGCATCTGATGCAGATGGAAGGATCGGAGTGGGTGTAGGTGCAGGAGGTGCAGAGGACTTTGGTTTAGTCTCTTCAGGCGCAACTGATGCAGTTACCCTGACTTCTTCATTTTCTTCAGGCGCACCGCTAGTGGATGCCCTGGCAATTTCTTCAGTGGCTGGAATGCAGTCATCAGCCCTGGTACTCTCATTTTTCTTCAGCAGCCTGACTGACATCCGTGGTGCTGGCATGTTCTTCAGTAGGCTGAGCAGATGCTTCAGTCTGAGGAACTTCAACGTGCACAGGTGCAGCAGCAGTTGAAGTGAGTTTCTTGGTCAAATTAACGAACCGAACCATTGCTCCCTTCCAATCAGCATAGTAGCAATCAAAGTCATCACTCAGTTGCTTGATTTCAGTTTGCAAAGCAATGAGTTGTTCAGGGGTAAGAGTGAGGACATTGTCCTTGAGGTAGCGCTGTTTCTTGTACCGCGCTTTCTTTAGTCTTCTGCCTTCTTCATATTTCCACTTCTCTTCCTCAATGAAGGCAGTAAGAACACGACTTTGACCAGGAGTGAGATTCATCTCCGGCAAAGGCGTGTTAGGGTCCTTGTGCCATAGGTCAATGAAATCGAGGATTAACTTTGGATCCAACAGCAGTGGCACGTTGCTGCCTTTGGCTCTAGCGGCCCTGGCTTGCCTGTCTCTGATGATTTCGGCAAGTTCTTCATCATCAGCCTCATCGTCATCAGAGGGGACTTGGAAGGCGACCTGCTTCTTGTGAGGACTTAGTCGAAGGCCTCGTCCAGCAGTGGCTTTTTTCTTCAATAGAGAGGGGCCAGTCGAAGACTTTTGTGCAATAGAGGAACTTGCAGATGCTCCAGAGGCAATTGAGATGCCAGTTGTCCTTTGGCACGTGGCGAGATGCACAGGTGCCAAGGATTTGATCGAAGCTGTTGAAGACTTTGTCGGAGGAGCTGAGGACTTTGTGGGAGGAGGAGCAGTCTGCGGAATTTTCCGTGAGGGCATTGAAGAATCTGGCCTTGAGGGCATTGTTGAGGAGCTTGGCCGTGAGGGCATTGAGGAAGAAGCACTTGACTTATGTGCAGGCTTCTTGGGCATTGCCTTTCTAGGCTTACTAGTAGAGGCCTCAGCAGTGGTAGTAGCAGCAGCAGAGTCTTCATTGAATTTCCTCACTGCTTCCTTTGCTTGTTTGGCCAGTTTGGCCTAGCGCTTTGCCCATTCATTAGCATAGTCCTCACCGTGCTTGAGGCTGGTGGGATCTGCCACTTGGCCTGGTGCCAATGGAGGTCTTGAGCATGGAGGGTTGAGCGTGAATTTCTTCATATACTTGGGAGTAACATACCTGTACTCCCTCCATTCTCGTGCCCATCTCCTCTCTATCCGTTGTATGCTCACCTTGCGCTGATTCTTGTCCTCCTTGCCAAACTTGGCCTCATCAGGAGTGCAGTATCCAGCATAAATGTCCTCAGGGATTTCAAATGCAGTGTTGGCCTCAGGCCTCTTTCCTCCCTTCTGTGGCTTCTTATCAGCCATTTTCTTCAGCTGAGGAATATGAACAACTGAGGTTTCTGAAGAGATGTGCAACTTTTCTTCGAGGAATGCTGCAAGTGAGTTAAGTTGATGAGAACCTAGTGATTCAGCAGCAGACATTTGTACCTGTGAACAGAGTATAGTTGCAACGAATTTGGAGAGGTCATATGCGTTCTTAGAAGGATTTTCAAAAAATGAATAGGTTTGAGGAATTTGACCAGATGAGTCTTGAGGAATTTTACTAAGTGTTCTTTGTCTTAGGTTCCAGAGTTGTATAGATCGAAAATCCATACAATTGAGGAATCTTGAAGAAAAACATTGCTTAGAGAAACGAATCAAGAGTCGATGACATGTGAGGTGTTCATGTGTGTGAAGATTTGAAGAATAAACACCTTTGAAGATTTTCAAGAAAACAAAAGAATCAAAAGAGGGTAGTAAAAGTAACTTTTAATTACCCGAGATGAAGAACATGATGAACTGAGAAGTGTAGATGTGAAGTTCGTCAGTTCAGATCTTCCATGCCCTAACTTGGCAGAGGAAGACAGCTACTGTGGTGGCGGAGTGAAGAAATCCGCAACCAGCAGAAGTACGACGGCGACGAGGTCGAGGCAGTGAAGCTCTTCCTCACCGGTGACGATGAAGTAGCGGCGGCGCTAGGGTTTGGGAAGCTCGAACGGGAGTTGAGATCGAGCGGAGTAAAAACAAAGTGAAGAAGAAGCAGGGGTATTTATAGTGGAAGTGAAAAACTGTATGCCCGAATATTTTGGACGAATGTGCCCCTGGCCCTTCTCATTCGCTTGACATGTGTCACCCACGTACTGTGAGGTGGCGATCATGTAGGATCATGGGTGAATAGATAAGTATTGTCGTGGGATGCGGAATGGTTTGAGCGGCAAAGCCGAAAATTCAGATCAGATATATTAAAATTTCCATTCGCAATTTCTTCAGCTGTCAAGGACACAGTGAAGATTTTGAACGAGTTTCAAATAGAACACACATGAAGAATTTATGAACAGACTTGGTTGAGTTTAGCATAGAGGGGAAAGGGTCTGATCACATTCACTTAGCAGAAACATCAGCTTGAAGAATTAGCAATAAGTGAATGTTGTAGAGGACATAAAACTCATACATATATTTTCAAATGAAGAACAACACCGGAAAGAGTGAAGACAATGCAAAGTTGAAGAATTCGAAAAACTGAGGAATTTCAAAATGAAGAAAAACTCAAATTGAAGATTTTCAACTTTGGTTGGTGGTGTGACCCATCGTATAAGAAAGCTGATTTCAGACACCGCATACAATTGTCGTAGGGCTCTGAGAATCAACTTCTTCATTAATTTCTTCACACTTAGAGGGTTAGTCTTCATTGATTGAAGAAAAACGTTACTTCGTGTGTTGCGCATCTAAGTCATCAAGTCAGCCTAAGTGTTAGGATGTGTGTCCATTTCAAAGAACATTCGAAGATTTTAGGATATTTAGCTCACACCGCAACTTGTTAAATCTCTTCTCATCCAAGGGCTTAGTGAATATTATCGGCCAGCCGATCTTCAATGCTTGCATGGTCGATGGAGATGTCGCTCTTCAACACATGATCACGAAGAAAATGATGACGAATCTGGATGTGCTTTGTCTTCGAGTGCTGAACTGGGTTATGAGCAATCTTGATAGCACTCTCATTGTCGCAGTAGAGAGGCACATTCTTCACGTTGATGCCATAGTCCTTGAGTGTTTGCTTCATCCATAGTAATTGAGCACAACAAGAACCAGCAGCAATGTACTCAGCTTCTGCAGTGGAGAGTGATACACGGTTCTGTTTCTTCGAGGACCAACAGACCAAAGATCGTCCGAGGAAATGGCATGTGCCTGACGTTGACTTGCGGTCCACGCGATCGCCAGCATAGTCAGAGTCTGAATATCCAATGAGATCAAATGAAGAGCCCTTGGGATACCATAATCCAAGTGTTGGTGTGTGAGCTAGATATCGAAGAATATGCTTCACAGCCTTATGGTGTGATTCCTTCGGTGTAGCTTGAAATCAGGCACAAATGCAAACACTAAGCATAATATCCGGCCTAGATGCACATAGATACAATAAAGAGCCAATCATGGAGCGGTATACCTTTTGATCGAAGTCTTTACCATTTTCATCAGTGCATAGATGGCCATTTGTGGGCATTGGAATTTTGACCCCTTTGCAGTCTTGCATGCCGAATTTCCTTAATACATCTTTGAGGTATTTCTCTTGAGATATGAATATGTCATTGCGTTGTTGACGAATTTGAAGACCTAAAAAGAATTTCAATTCTCCCATCATAGACATTTGATATTCTTCACTCATCATATAGGCAAATTCATCACTATAACGTTGATCAGTACAGCCAAAGATAATATCATCAACATATATTTGGCACACAAACAATTCATCATCATAAGATTTAGTGAAAAGAGTTGGATCGAGTGAACTGGGTTTGAAGCCTTTCTTCATGAGGAATTCCTTCAAAGTATCATACCACGCCCGAGGGGCTTGCTTGAGGCCATACAGGGCCTTGTTGAGTCTGAAGACTTTGTCAGGATTCTTTGGATCTTCAAAACCTGGGGGTTGAGCAACATATACTTCTTCCTCAAGCTTACCATTGAGGAATGCACTTTTCACATCCATTTGATATAAGGTGATATTATGATGGTTAGCAAAAGCAAGTAATATGCGAATAGCCTCAAGTCTAGCAACGGGTGCAAAAGTTTCATCGAAATCAATTCCTTCAACCTGTGTGTAGCCTTGAGCTACAAGCCGTGCCTTATTCCTCACCACAAGGCCATTTTCATCTTGCTTGTTGCGGTAGATCCATTTTGTGCCAATGATGCTGTGCTTGCGAGGATCTGGATGTTTGACCAGTTCCCAGACGTTGTTGAGCTCGAACTGATGTAATTCTTCTTGCATAGCCTGAATCCACTCAGGTTCCAGAAATGTTTCATCTACCTTAGTGGGCTCTGAGATAGAGACAAAAGCAAAGTTCCCACAAAAGTTAGATAAATGTGAAGATTTTGAGCGTGTGAGAGGACCTGGTGCTTTAATGTCATCAATGTTCTTCTCGATTTGCACTTTGTTAGCAATGCAAGGATGCGTGGGTTGCCTTTGAGGAATTTGATCCACATTCCCTTCAGGAGCATTTTCTTCAGCACCATTTTCTTCAGGAGCGCCAGCTCGGCATTCATCACGATCTGGAATGAATTCTTCAGCAGATTCTTCGGTAGGAATGACATCCTCAATACCTTGAACTTGATAGAATCCTCAGGTGCTGGTTCATCTAACACAGAAGGTAGGTGCTCTCTTTACGAGCCATTAGTTTCATCGAACCGCACATCTACAGTTTCAACAACTTTGTGAAGAACGCTGTTGAAGACTCTGTAGGTGTGCGAGTCCTTTCCATAACCAAGCATAAAACCTTCATGTGCTTTCGGTGGGAATTTTGAAGTGTGATGAGGATCTCTAATCCAACATTTAGCACCGAAGACTTTGAAATAACTCACATTGGGTTTCTTGTCAGTGAGGAGTTCATAGGCAGTCTTCTTGAAGAATTTGTGAAGATATACTCTGTTGATGATTTGGCACGCAGTATCAATTGCCTCAATCTAGAAATGACGAGGCGTCTTGTATTCATCAAGCATAGTGCGAGCCATCTCAGTAAGAGTTCTGTTCTTGCGCTCCACGACGCCATTCTGCTGAGGAGTATAAGGAGCAGATAACTCATGAGTAATACCAAGTTCATCAAGATAGTCATCAAGACCAGAATTCTTGAACTCGGTCCCATTGTCACTTCTGATGTGCTTGATCTTCACACCAAAGTTGGTTGAAGCCCTCGAGGAAAATTGTTTGAAGACTTCCTGCACCTCATGTTTGTAAGTGACAATGTGCACCCATGTGTAACGAGAATAATCATCAACAATAACAAAGCCATATAGAGATGCATCATTTGAAACTGCAGAATAATGATTAGGACCAAAGAGATCCATGTGAAGCAATTCAAATGGTCGAGTGGTAGTCATGATAGTCTTCTCTGGATGCTTGGCCTTTGTCACCTTTCCAGCTTCACAAGCTCCACATAAGTGATCCTTGAGGAATTTGACATTTTCCATGCCAATGACATGCTTCTTCTTCGCAAGCGTGTGCAGATTCCTCATGCCAGCATGGCCAAGTCGTCGATGCCATAGCTAGCCTTCTGAGGCTTTTGCCAGTAAGAATACGGCTGGTTGTGGTCCTATAGAGAAATCAACGATATACAAGTCTCCTCTCCTAAAGCCTTCGAAGACTTTGGAATGGTCAGCTTCCATGATCACAACACAACGATATTTTCCAAAGACAACAACCATATTGAGATCAAAAAGCATTGAGACAGACATGAGGTTGTATCCTAAGGACTTGACAAGCATGACTTTGTCCATGTGTCGATCCTTTGAGATCGCAACCTTACCTAGACCCAATACCTGACTTTTTCCTTTGTCAGCGAAGATGATATGCTTCATATGTGACAGTGATAAGGGAGCATCCATCAGTAGATTCTTGTCACCAGTCATGTGATTTGTACATCCACTATCGAGGACCCACTCATTGGCTTTGGGTTGATCATCCTGCAGATGAATTAGTGCAACTTACGAACTCATATACTTCATCAGTGAATAATATGACATCAATATCATCAGGTCAATTTCATCAACCAATAGCACGGATAAATCAGTATGAGGACGTGAGAAATGAAAATTCATTTCTTCATGATTAGCTTGTGTCCTTTCAGGCATTGTTCAGGTCTCCAGCAAATTCTTCAGACGTTTTGAGCACGTCTGGAGACCTGACCCTGCATAAGAGATTAGTTCTTTTTCTTCACCACCCACATCTAAAGGGGTGGCAAAGAATTCATCACTCTGCGAGCACCATATGAGAAAGGTGGCATAGAAGTCAGTCCGCTTCGTTTCACATGAGAGGGGTTAGGGTAAGTATATCAATAAGCAGAGAAATTCTTCGAGGACTTATGAACATAATGATTTGAAGAATAATGCTCATATCTTAGATCTACCCTGCAAAACAGAGGGGTTAGCATGATGATGATCATGTGAGGATTTTGATCCTGTTGAGGAATTTGATCCATATAAAGAATTTGGTCAGTATGAAGAATTTGATCTGGAGTTCCTATTCTTCATAGGTGGTGTCATGAGGACATTCACCTGAAGACTTTCAAGGAAACTTTTGGGAACCCAGATTTTCTTCATAGGGGAACCGTTCCTGCAGTTAGTGCCAACATATCTAGCAAATACTTCACCATTCTGATTTTTGAATAGTTTATAGTTGGAGTCAAATGACTCATCAGAAGAATGAGGAGATTCACATGTAAAGCCAGATAGATTGGATGGATCAACTGGAGGTCCCTTTGCAACAACCCATGAGGTTTTGGGGTACTGCTCAGGCTTCCAATATGTTCCATCAGCATTGAGTTTCCTCTCAAAGGCAATACCCTCTTTCCTAGGGTTCCTGTTGAGGATCTGCTTTTTAAGCACATCACAAAGAATCTGATGCCCTTTGAGGCTTTTGTACATGCCTGTTGTGTACAATTCCTTCAGCCCTGCATCATTAGTGGTACTTGCAATGTCCTCAGATGAGGAATTAGTGATAGCAGAGACAGGTGAAGAATTTATAACATTAGAAGCATTTGAGCATTCAGGTGATGAATTAGCAGATTCACGTTCAATGCACTTCAGACATGGAGGGACAAATTCTTCTTGAGTAGCGCTGATTTGTTGAGCAAGTAATGAATCGTGCTCCTTCTGAAGATCTTCATAACTCACTCTTAGCTTCTCAAGATCTTGCTTTCTTTGAAGAAATTCATAAGAAAGCTTCTCGTGATCAGATAAGAGAGTGTTATGATGACCTTGAAGGTTGTCAAACTTGGACTGAAGTCTCTGAAGATTATCAGTCAAGGTTTTAGTGCGGTCCATTACTTCACCCAACATATCATCACTTTTATCTAGCATGTTTTGAACCGTTTCAAAAGCCTTTTGTTGTTTCACATCAATCTTAGCAAGTTTAGAGTAGCTGGGCTTAAGATTTTCATCAGATTCATCCTCACTAGATTCAAAGGAGGCGTATTTAGTTACCTTGACACCATTTGCCATGAAGCAATAGGTGGGAGCATAGTCATCATTGCCTTCATCAGTCTTGTTGGTGAAGCCATTTTCTTCAGAGTTGAAGATAGACTTGCTGACGAATGCAGTAGCGAGAGCTAGGCTCACCACACCAGACTCGGACTCCTTAGATGCCTCCTCGTCCTCATGTTCCTCGGATTCAGCCTCAGAGTCCATTTCCTTGCCAATGAATGCCCGAGCCTTCTTGGAGCTGCTCTTCTTGTGAGATGAAGACTTCGAGGATTTTGATGATGAAGACTTTGAAGATTTCTTCTTCTTCTTGGCATCATCAGAACTGTAATCCTTGTATTTCTTCTACAATTCCTTATCCCACTGAGGACAATCTTGAATGTAGTGACCAGGTTTCTTGCATTTGTGGCATAGCCTCTTCTTGTAGTCATTGGATGAGGAATCATTGCTCCTTGAGGATTTTCCAAAGCGACCACGTCTTGAGAATTTCTGAAATTTCTTCACGAGCAGTGCTAGTTCCTGGCTTAGTTCTTCAGGATCACCAAGGCTGCTGGTGGAGTCCTCTTCTTCAGACTCAGAGACTGCCTTGGCCTTCAGAGTACGTGGTTTTCCATAGCTCGAACCATAGAGATCTCTCTTCTCAACAAGGTGGAACTCATGAGTGTTTAGCCTATCAAGGATATCAATGGGATCAAGTGACTTGTAATCAGCACACTCTTGAATCATCAGTGCCAGAGTGTCAAATGAAGAATCGAGCGATCTCAACAATTTCTTCACCACCTCATGGTCGGTGATGTCAGTGGCGCCAATCACTTGAAGCTCATTTGAGATATCAGTGAGGCAATCGAAGGTTTGCTGAACATTTTCATTGTCGAGTCTTTTGAAGCGGTTGAAGAGATTGTGAAGAATGTCAACACGACAGTCACGTTGAGTTGAGACTCCTTCATTTACTTTGGAGAGCCTATCCCAGATAAGCTTAGCAATTTCCAAAGCACTCACTCTACCATATTGCCCTTTGCTCAGATGGCCACATACGATGTTCTTCGCTCAAGAATCGAGTTGCTTGAATCTCTTCACATCAGCAGCATTCAGGGAAGGTGTGACTGAGGGAACACCATTTTCCAAAAAATACCAGAGATCATTATCAATTGCCTAAAGATGCATTCACATCTTATTCTTCTAGTAGGGGTAGTCCGTTACATCGAAGGTAGGACACCCAACAGAGACCTTGATCATACCTGTAGTCGACATAACTAAAACTCCAGGCAGTTAAACCAAAATCACACAGAACAAGGGAGTACCTTGCTCTGATACCAATTGAAAGTGCGTTATATCGACTAGAGGGGAGGTGAATAGGCGATTTTTGTGAATTCTTCACTAAGGAATTTGTTGGTGAGGAAATTCCTAAATGAAGAACTACTTGCAGCGGAATAAGTACTCAAAAGTAAACATAGCAGAACACATGCATAGTCATCATGATGAAATGAAGACAAGCACAGAGTATAGAAAGCGTAAGCATAGGATAACACAAGATGAATACGGACAGACTGAAGAAATTGAACTGAGGAAATTGAGAAAGTCTTCAGTCAAAGTCTTCAAACATATATGAACAAGCACACAACAACAGAAATGAGGAAATGAAAGAGTTGAGGAAATAGAACCAGGAAGCTCGGTGAAGACAATGATTTGGTAGACCAGTTCCAACTGCTGTCTCAGTTGTACATCTGGTTGGAGTGGCTGAGTATTTAAACTCGAGGACACCCAGTCCCGGACACATAGTCCTCATCGTATTCTCCTTGAGCTAAAGTCACACAGACCTCGCCCAATCACTCCTGGTAAGTCTTCAGGTGACTACCAAACCTTCACAAACTTGGTCACTCGGCGATCCACAATTCATCTTTGGTATGCAATCCATAAGTGGCTCTCATAATAGATTCATATGGAAATTTAATTTTCTTCCTAGGAAAGTGTTCCATTCCTTTACTTAATGGAAATTGGACTCTAATATTTTCTTCTTTCATATCAATAATTGCACCAATCGTTCTAAGGAAAGGTCTACCAAGAATAATAGGACATGTAGGATTGCAATCTATATCAAGAACAATGAAATCTACGGGCACATAATTCCTATTTGCAACAATAAGAACATCATTAATCTTTCTCATAGGTTTCTTAATAGTGGAATCCACAAGATGCAAATTTAAAGGACAATCATAAAATTCAAGAAACCCTAACACATCACACAAAGTTTTTGGAATCGTGGAAACACTAGCACCCAAATCACACAAAGCATGTCATTCATAATCTTTAATCTTAATCTTAATAGTAGGTTCCCACTCATCATAAAGTTTCTAGGATAGAAACTTCTAATTCAAGCTTTTCTTCAAAAGAATGCATCATGTTGCTACCTCTTGACCTTGCATTGGTTTTCCCTTGAAGAGGAAAGGGTGATGCAGCAAAGTAGCTTAAGTATTTCCCTCAGTTTTGAGAACCAAGGTATCAATCCAGTAGGAGACAACGCACAAGTCACCAAATACCTGCACAAACAATCAACAACTTGCAACCAATGCAATAAAGAGGTTGTCAATCCCTTCACGGTCACTCGCAAAAGTGAGATATGATAGAGATAGATAAATGGTAAAGTAAATATTTTTGGTATTTTTGGTTTATAGATTGGAAAGTAAAGATTGCAAAATAGTAGATCGGAAACTAGCAAGATGTAAACGAGATTCAATAATATGGAAAAGAGACCCGAGGGCCATAGGTTTCACTAGTGACTTCTCTCAAGATAGCATATAATATGGTGGGTGAACAAATTACTATCGAGCAATTGATAGAAGAGCGCATAATTACGATGACATCTAAGGCAATGATCATGAACATGGGAATCACGTCTGTGTCAAGTAGATCGACTCCTGTCTGCATCTACTACTATTACTCCACACATCAACCGCTATCCAGCATGCATCTAGAGTATTAAGTTCATAAAGAATGGAGTAATGCATTAAGCAAGATGACATGATGTAGAGGAATTAACTCAAGCAATATGATGAAAACCCCATCTTGTTATCCTCGATGGCAGCAATACAATACGTGCCTTGCTGCCCCTACTGTCACTGGGAAAGGACACCACAAGATTGAACCCAAAGCTAAGCACTTCTCCCATTGCAAGAAAGATCAATATAGTAGGCCAAACTAAACCAATAATTCGAAGGGACTTGCAAAGATATAAAATCATGCATATAAGAATTCAGAGAAGAACCAAATAATATTCATAGATAATCTTGATCATAAATCCACAATTCATCGGATCTCGGCAAACACACCGCAAAAGAGTATTACATCGAATAGATCTCCAAGAACATCAACGAGAACATAGTATTGAGAATCAAAGAGAGAGAAGAAGCCATCTAGCTATTAACTATGGACCCGAAGGTCTGTGGTAAACTACTCACGCTTCATCTGAGAGGTAATGGTGTTGATGTAGAAGCCCTCCATGACCGAATCCCCCTCTGACAGGACGCCGGAAAAGGCCCCAAGATGGGATCTCACGGGTACAGAAGGTTGCGGAAGTGGAAAAGTGGTTTCGTGGCTCCCTCTGATGTTTTTAGGGTATAACAGTATATATAGGTGAAGGAACTAGGTCAGGGGAACCACGAGGGGCCCATGAGGGTGGGGGGGCGTGCCTACCCCCCTAGGCGCGTCCTCTTGCCTCGTGGCTTCCTTGTTGCGTCTCCAACTTCATCTCCAAGTCCTCTAGTGTTCTTTCGGTCCAAGAAAGATCATCGCGAAGGTTTCATTCCGTTTGGACTCCGTTTGGTATTCCTTTTCTGCAAAACTCTAAAATAGGCAAAAAAAAACAGAAATTGGCATTGGGCCCTCGGTTAATAGGTTAGTCCCAAAAATAATATAAAATAGCATATTAAGGCCCATTAAACATCCAAAACAGATAATATAATAGCATGGAACAATTAAAAATTATAGATACGTTGGAGACGTATCACATGGCATCAATGATATGTTTAGTGAAAGCTTTGTTTTGATTATAAGCATGAGGAGAATTCAACACGGATTGCAACAAGGAAATACAATATATTAAAGAACAATGATTATAATTAAGTTCCTTGAAATCCAAAAGAGTGGGTTCATTGCTACTTAAAGTCTTGACCTCTTCAATCCCACTTTTATCACTGAATTATTGGGACACCTTTTAACTAAAGTTGACTCATCTCCAGTCCCACCTTTATCAAGAGTAATATTGGAAAACAAAGAATCAATAGGAGTCACATCAATCACTTTTAGATCTTCATCATTATTATCATGAAAACTAGAAGAACACTCTTTTACAAACCAATCGTTTTTAGCACGCATCTTAGCGGTTCTTTCCTTGCACTCATCAATGGAAATTCTCATGGCTTTGAGAGACTCATTGATATCATGCTTAGGTGGAATAGATCTAAGTTTCAAATAATCAACATCAAGAGAAATTCTATCCACATTCCTAGCCAAATCATCAATCTTGAGGAATTTTTCTTCAACCAAAGCATTAAATTCTTTTGCAAACTCATAAATTCTTTAACACTATTATCAAAATTAGAGGGCATCTTATTAAAATTTCCATAAGAATTGATGTAGGAATTACCATAATTATTAGAGGAATTACTAGGAAGCGGCCTAGGATTAAAATTGCCTCTATACGCGTTGTTACCAAAATTGTTCCTACCAAGAAAATTCACATCCATAGATTCATTATTATTCTCAATCAAAGTGGACAACGGCATATCATTAGGATCAGAAGAAACACTTTTATTAGCAAATAATTTCGTAAGTTCATCCATCTTTCCACTCAAAACATTAATCTCTTCAATCGCATGAACCCTTTTACTAGTAGATCATTCGGTGTGCCATTGAGAATAATTAACCATGATATTATCTAGGAGCTTAGTAGCCCTCTCCTAAAGTAATTTCCATAAAAGTGCCCCCTGCGGCAGAATCTAAAAGATTTCTAGAAGCAAAATTCAATCCGACATAATTTTTTTGTATAATCATCCACAAGTTCAAACCATGTGTATGTTGGAAATATGCCCTAGAGGCATAAATAAAATGGTTATTATTATATTTCCTTGTTCATGATAATTATCTATTGTTCATGCTATACTTGTATTAACCGGAGACCGTAATACATGTGTGAATGCATAGACCACAACGTGTCCCTAGTGAGCCTCTAGTTGACTAGCTCGTTGATCAATAGATGGTTATGGTTTCCTGACCATGGACATTGGATGCCATTGATAATGAGATCACATCATTAGGAGAATGATGTGATGGACAAGACCCAATACTAAGCATAGAACAAGATCGTGTAGTTCGTGTGCTAGAGCTTTTCTGATGTCAAGTATCTTTCCTTAGACCATGAGATTGTGCAACTCCCAGATACCGTAGGAATGCTTTGGGTGTATCAAATGCCACAATGTAACTGGGTGACTATAAAGGTGCACTACAGGTATCTCCGAAAGTGTCTGTTGGGTTGGCACGAATTGAGACTGGGATTTGTCACTCCATATGACGGAGAGGTATCTCTGGGCCCACTCGGTAATGCATCATCATAATGAGCTCAGTGTGACTAAGGATTTAGCCACGGGGGAATGAGTAAAGATACTTGCCAGCAATGAGATTGAACGAGGTACGGGGATACAGACGATCGAATCTTGGGCAACATACCGATGGACAAAGGGAATTGTATATGGGATTGATTGAATCCTCGACATCGTGGTTCATCCGATGAGATCATCATGGAACATGTGGGAGCCAATATGGGTATCTAGATCCCTCTATTAGTTATTGGCCGGAGAGATTTCTCGGTCATGTCTGCATGGTTCCCGAACCCGTAGGGTCTACACACTTAAGGTTCGGCGACACTAGAGTTGTAATGGGAAATTGTATGTGGTTACCGTAAGTTGTTCGGAGTCTCGGATGAGATCCCGAACGTCACGAGGAGTTTAGGAATAGTCCGGAGGTGAAGATTTATATATGGGAAGTCCAGTTTTAGTCACTGGAAAGGTTTCGGGGGTTATTGGTATTGTACCAGGACCACCGAAAGGTGTCTGGGGGTCCACCGGGTGGGGCCACCTACCCTGGGGATCAAGTGGGTTGAATATGGGTGGGAACCAGCCCCCTAGTGGGCTGGTGCGCCCCCCAAGGGCCCAAGGTGCCTAGGGTTGAAAACCCTAGGTGGTGGGGGTGCCTCCCACCTTGCTTGGAAGGCAAGTCCCCCTTGGCTGCCGTCCCCCCTCTAGGTGCATCAGGGGGCCCGGCCCCCTCTCCCCTTCACCCTATAAATATAAAGGGGGTGGGAGGACAGTCGTACCCTTAACCCTGGCGCAGCCCTCCCCCCTCCTACACCTCCTCCTCCTCCGTAGTGCTTGGAGAAGCCCTGCTAGAGAACCACGAGCTCCACACCACCACGTTGTCGTGTTGCCAGAGTTCTCCCTCAACTTCTCCTCTTCCCTTTCTGGATATAAAAGGAGGAAACGTCCCCGGGTTGTACGTGTGTTGAACGCGAAGGCGCCATCCGTTCGGCGCTTGGATCGAATCTTCCGCGATTTGAATGGCCGCGAGTATGACTCCATCATCTACGTTCTTGTAATGCTTCTGCTTAGCGATCTTCAATGGTATGAAGATGCACTCCCTCTCTCTCGGTGCTAGCATCTTCTAGATTGATCTTGGTGCCACGTAGGAAGTTTTTTGAATTATTACTACGTTCCCCAACAGTGGCATCATGAGCTAGGTCTATGCGTAGATTCTATGCACGAGTAGAACACAAGTAGTTGTGGGCGATGATTTTGTCAATTTGCTTACCGTTACTAGTCTTATTTTGATTCAGCGGCATTGTGGGATGAAGCGGCACGGACCGACCTTACACGTACGCTTACATGAGACAGGTTCCACCGACTGACATGCACTTGTTGCATAAGGTGGCTAGCAGGTGTCTGTCTCTCCCAGTTTAGTCGGATTGGATTCGATGAAGAGGGTCCTTATGAAGGGTAAATAGCAATTGGCATATCACTGTTGTGGCTTTTGCATAGGTAAGAAACGTTCTTGCTAGAAACCCATATCAGCCATGTAAAACATGCAACAACAATTAGATGGCGTCTAACTTGTTTTTGCAGGGTATGCTATGTGATGTGATATGGCCAAAAGAATGTGATGAATTATATATGTGATGTATAAGATTGATCATGTTCTTGTAATAGGAATCACGACTTGCATGTCGATGAGTATGACAACCGGCAGGAGCCATAGGAGTTGTCTTAATTTATTGTATGACCTGCGAGTCAATATAAGCGCCATGTAATTACTTTACTTTATTGCTAACCGTTAGCCATAGTAGTAAAAGTAATAGTTGGCGAGACAACTTAATGAAGACACAATGATGGAGATCATGGTGTCATGCCAGTGACGATGGTGATCATGTCGCGCCTTGAAGATGGAGATCAAAAAGCGGAAGATGATATTGGCCATATCATGTCACTTTATGATTTGATGTGATGTTTGTCATGTTTACATCTTATTTGCTTAGAACGACGGTAGCATAAATAAGATGATCCCTCACTAAAATTTCAAGAAATGTGTTCCCCCTAACTGTGCACCGTTGCTAAGGTTCATTGATTCAAAGCATCACGTGATGATCAGGTGTGATAGATTCTAGCTTCGCATACAACGGGTGTAAGCCAGATTTACACATGCGAAACACTTAGGTTGACTTGACGAGCCTAACATGTACAGACATGGCCTCGGAACACAAGAGACCAAAAGGTCGAACATGAGTCGTATGATAGATGCGATCAACATGGAGATGTTCACCGTTGATGACTACTCCGTCTCACGTGATGATCGGACATGACCTAGTCAATTTGGATCATGTATCAATTAGATGACTAGAGGGATTTCTATATGAGTGGGAGTTCATTAAATAATTTGATTAGACGAACTTAATTATCATGGACTTAGTCTAAAATTGTCTTTACAATCTATCCTCTAGATCCAATGGCTGACGCTATTTTTGCCCTCAACTTCAATGCGTTCCTAGAGAAAACCAAGCTAAAAGACGATGGAAACAACTATACGAACTGGGTCCGTAACTTGAGGATCATCCTCATAGCGACCAAGAAAGCATATGTCCTTGAAGCACCTCTAGGTGACGCACCCATTTTTCCAGCAATTCAAGATATTATGAACGCCTGGCAGTCGCGTAGTGATGATTACTCCCTGGTTCAGTGTGGCATGCTTCACAACTTAGAATCGGGGCTCCAAAAGCGTTTTGAGCAACACGGATCATATGAGATGTTCCAAGAGCCGAAAATGGTTTTCCAAGCTCATTCCCGGGTCAAGAGATATGAAGTCTCCGACAAGTTCTACAGTTGTAAGATGGAGGAAAACAGTTCTGTCAGCGAGCATATACTCAAAATGTCTGGGTTGCACAACCGCTTGTCTCAGCTGGGAGTTAATCTTCCAAATGACTTGGTCATTGACAGAATCCTGCAGTCGCTTCCACCTAGCTACAAGAGCTTTGTGATGAACTACAATATGCAAGGGATGGAGAAGCCCATTCCTGAGTTATATTTGATGTTGAAATCAGTGGAGGTGGAGATCAAAAAGGAACATCAAGTGTTGATGGTGAATAAGACCACTAGTTTCAAGAAAGGCAAGGGAAAGAAGAACTTCAAGAAGGACAGCAAGGGAGTTGCCGCACCCGGTAAATCAGTTGCTGGGAAGAATCCAAAGAATGGACCCAAGCCTGAGACTGAGTGCTTTTATTGTAAGGGAAATGGTCACTGGAAGCGGAACTGCCCCAAGTACTTAGCGGATAAGAAGGCCAGCAACAGCAAAGGTATATATGATATACATGTTATTGATGTGTACCTTACCAGCGCTCGTAGTAGCTCCTGTGTATTTGATACCGGTGCAGTTGCTCACATTTATAACTCAAAACAGGAGCTGCGGAATAAGCGGAGACTGGCAAAGGATGAGATGACGATGCGCGTCGGGAATGGTTCCAAGATCGATGTGATCACCGTCGGCACGCTACCTCTACATCTACCTTCAGGATTAGTTTTAAACCTCAATAATTATTATTTAGTACCAGCTTTGAGCATGAACATTGTATCCGGATCTCGTTTGATGCGATATGGCTACTCATTTAAATTTAAGAATAATGGTTGTTCTATTTATATGAGAGATATGTTTTATGGTCATGCCCCGCTGGTTAATGGTTTATTTTTATTAAATCTCGAGCATGATGTTACACATATTCATAGTGTGAATATTAAAAGATGTAAGGTTGATAATGATAGTCCCACATACTTGTGGCACTGCTGCCTTGGTCACATTGGTGTCAAACGCATGAAGAAGCTCCATGCAGATGAACTTTTGGAGTCTCTTGATTATGAATCATTTGACACGTGCGAACTATGCCTCATGGGCAAGATGACCAAGACTCTGTTCTCCGAAACAATGGAGCGAGCAACCAACTTGTTAAAAATAATACATACTGATGTGTGTGGTCCAATGAGCGTTGAGACTCGCGGTGGCTATCATTATGCCCTCACCCTCACTGATGACTTAAGTAGATGGGTATGTCTACTTAATGAAACATAAGTCTGAGACCTTTAAAAAGTTCAAGGAATTTCAAAACGGGGTAGAGAATCAACCTGACAGGAAAATAAAGTTCCTACGATCAGATCGTGGAGAAGAATACTTGGGTCACGAGTTTGACACACACTTAAAGAAATGTGGAATTGCTTCACAACTCACGCCGCCTGAAACACCTCAGTGAAATGGTGTGTCTGAACATCGTAATTGCACTCTATTGGATATTGCGCGATCTATGATGTCTCTTACCAATCTACCACTATCATTTTGGGGTTATGCTTTAGAGACTGCCACATCTATCTATTATATAATTAAGACAAAAGACAAATAAGACACCACGTCCATCCACATATATTAAATAATATCAACCATTAATTTTGGAGATTAACGGCTAAGATTTAAAGATATAAATGTTACATACAAATATTGTGTCCAACTCTTTTTGAAACATAGGGAAGTTGTCACGTACTCCCTCCGTCCGGAAATACTTGTCATCAAAATTGATAAAAAATGATGTATCTAGATGTATTTTAGTTTTAGATACATATTTTTTTATTCATTTTGATGACAAGTATTTTCGGACGGAGGGAGTACATGTTTTGTTTTTTAGAACTCATGTACATGTATTATGATGGAAAGGTGCGAAGCACAATCAAGAATAGGACAAGGAGTCCCTAAAAAAAATAGGACAAGGAGACGCATAAGAAAATGAGACATACAAGAAAACACGTTTGACACATATAGTGTACAAATAGTTCAAGACGTCTTTGGACCAACTCACATACTTTCGATGTTAAAAACTCATACGCCTCCCTATTAATAAAAACCTCTTAAAACAAGAGACAAATATGCATCCACGTCCATCCACATATATTTAAATTATCTTAGTTCCTAATTTTAGAGATCAATGGCTGACATTAAAAGATGTAAATGTTACGTACAAATATTGACATGTCACGTACATATAATTTCAACACATCTCTTTTATCTTTCCCATGAAAAAAAGGGAAACGTTTGGCATCGGCGCACCGGCGGAACGCTTCGGCCGGTGCCCCTCGCTCGCTCGCTTTTTTCCACGGACGGAACATTTTTTTTCTTATATGCTTCTTCTTCCTCTCGCGAGCGCCGCCTCCTGGAAGTGTGTCCCCTCCCCCTCCCCTCTTCCCGAGCTGCGACTGGGCCACCACGACCTTCATCGCCGGCGGCCAGGCTCCCCTCGCCGGCTGCCATGGCTGCCTGCCGCCATGGCCAGATCCATCCCCTACCTCAAGCTTTCACGCGGGCGCATCCCCTCCCCCCTCCCCCTCCCCCCTCCCTCCTCCCCCCTTCCCCCCTCCCCCCGGGCTGCGACTGGGCGACCACAACCTCCATCGCCGGCGACCAGGCGCTCCCTCGCCGGCCGCCATGGCTGCCTGCCGCCATGGCTGGATGCAGCCCGCGTATACTAGTGTTGCAACCGTCACCTAGAACAGCTTCAACAGCTGTTGAAAAAAGCTTCAACCATAGACAGAAAAGCTTCAATGAAACTGCATAATAAGGGGAAGCTGCAACCGTAGTTGGTTTTGTTACTACAGGCGAAGGTTTTTGCTACATCCATCAGGCGGAGCTGCGACCTCACGACGATGACAACGACGATTTTTTTGTTGCAATCGTAGTAGAATTTTGCTACCACCGCTGAAGTTTTTTGCTACATCCATGTAAGGCAGAGTTGCGACCTCGCGAAAGACGGCGACGGTGTTTGATTTTTGCTGCAACCATAGTAGATTTTTTGCTTCTATCGGTGAAGCTTTTTGCTACATCCATGTAAGGCGGAGTCGCGACCTCGCGAAAGACGGCGACGGTGTTTGATTTTTGCTGCAACCATAGTAGATTTTTGCTTCTATCGGTGAAGCTTTTTGCTACATCCATGTAAGGCGGAGTCGCGACCTCGCGAAAGACGGCGACGGTGTTTGATTTTTGCTGCAACCGTAGTTTACTTTCGCTACTACGGGTGAAGTTTTTTGCTACATCCGTTCAAAACGGTGTTGATTGACTGACGGTCGAGCTGCAATGGCGAGCATCAATGGCAAGGGGCGGCGGCCGAGCCACAACCGTCGCCGTCAAGAGCTGCAACGCAGGTGGAGTTGTTGCATGGGAACTGGCGACGTGGACAGCTGGCGAGGGCGGGGACTGGCGACGAGGACGGGCGGCGAGGGCAGGGATCGGCGACGAGGACGGGCGGCGAGGGTGAGGGTCCGGCGGCGACGAGGAAGACCGGCGAGGGTGGGGACCGGCGACCACCGGAGGGGACAGGAGGCGCGGCGTCGCGCTCCCCCAAACGGGATCCAACTGACTGCCCGAGGAAGAAGAGAGCTTGGGGCGATTCGTTTTTTTTTTTTGCTTGGGATCCAGCGGCTGCGTGGCTCAAATCGAACGGTCCGGGCTGGACCGGCCGAACGATTCGGCCGGCGCACCGGCGCCTATCGGTGCCCTGAAAAAAAACACATCTCTTTTCTGTCCGACACAACCCGAGCACAAGGAAATATAGCTAATTTTCCATCGGTTGGTTAGACACAAGCACGAACGGGACACGCATGGAAACACAAACAGACAAGGATACGGGGCCACATCACCACACATCACGTGCTTATACACGTGCTTAGACCCAAAACAGACAGATGCAAATAAGGCATAGATGAGTCATAACTGTACATGGTGTCGTCAAGAGCAACCCGACCAAAGCAAACCCACATAAACGAATCATGCCGGCCACACAAGCAGACATCCAAGAAATAGAAGTCAAAAAAAGGGCAACTCAAACAAGCCACAAAGAACATGGAAGTATGTCGGTAAGACGAAGCACGACTCGACGCCCCACAAGTATTGCTCAGGAAAGCAGGGATCAACCATTTCACGCAACATGCTACTCGGCGTCCAACAAAGTCACGCCCAACTGCTACTGATCTGAATCATCAAGTTTAGTAAGTAAATTCACTTATTCTGGATAACATCTTCATATGACTTTATCAATTGACAACTAATTCCTATATATTTGAAGGAAAAATACTATGGCCTTCAAGAACTAGAGCGACTTTTGATGACCAGCCACACAAGTAGACATCCAAGAAGTAGTAGTCAGGAAAGGGCAACTCAAACAAGCCACCAAGAACAGCGAAGTATGCCGGTAAGACGAAGCGCGGCAGGACGCCCCGTAAGTATTAGTCAGTAAAACCACCACGGGTCGTGTAGCTCGACGTCTGACGAAGCAAGGTCAGCCACTTCACGCGGCATAAAACTCGACATCCAACAAAGTCATGCCCAACTGCTTCTCACCTGAATCATCAGGTTTTGTAAGTAAACTCACTTATTCTGGATAACATCTTCATATGTACTTTATCAATTGATAACTAAGTTTCTATTGATTTGAAGGCAAAATACTATGGCGTGTAAGAAGTTGAGTGACTTAATGACAAGCAGACAAAACTGGAACATTTAAGTGTAAGTGATGAGAATGTATTCAATCCAATAACTGATGAGCTTATTAGCCTAGATATGATATCGATGGATGAACAATTATGCTCTTTTAACTGCAAATTATCCCGTGTTTTCAACAACTGTTACCAAGTTTAATTGTTTCTTTTGGTATGGCCAGACAAATCACACTACAATCTAGAAGAATCTAATAGACAATTTCATATCAAAGACCAATGCGCACATATATTTATGCATTCAACAATTTTAAGGTTCTGGAAATCACGAAATATTGCCCAGTGAGCAAACATGCCCGCGTTGCAACAGGAATAAGAAATCCTCGGACACCCTTAGCAACCCATTGTTACTCGACTGTACAAACGTAGCTGTGGTAATTGATTGGAAGTGCTAATGAATAAATACTACTCCCTCCATCCAATAATAAGTGACTCAACTTTGTACTAGGTTTAGTACAAAGTCGAGTCACTTATTTTGGGATGGAGGAAGTACAAAATAACCACAAAATTAATAAGTATACCTGCACATGTCCATAGCAGGCAATACAGTGACATACCACATACCAAAAGGATCAACTTGCAAAAAATGTATTTTAGCATACAATACAAAGGTAATGAGATGAAAAGAGCGCGGGGAGTTTTTCCAAATTGTTACTTTGAGTTTGCTACCATGGTCACACTACAAGAATGGACAGAAGCAGATATACAATGCTCAGGTATGTTTATAGTTGTAATTAAGACTTTCAACTAATTAAATTTCTAACGGTTATATTTTTAATATTCAAATTTACAGATGCCATCATATTACTTATTCAAGTAAAGCCGGTGGAAAAAAGAATAAAAGTAAAGGACCCACAAGATTTATATATCCATGAGACTGAGATTCGAAGACGAGAGGAAGTGCATCATGCATTCGCATGTCCAAAATTTTAACTGAACCTCTGCCATGTGGTTAGCACTAACTTTTATAATTACACTCTTTAATTCTGATGAAATCAGAGTCACATTACAGGGAAAGATAGCTTATCTTTTAACCGAGGATGTAATCGGCAACTAAACTGTCCTTATTGTGACCTCGACCATGGTGTAGAAATTCAATGATATGTCCAATTACAAAAACAAACAGATAATTAGAGAGATACATTGTTTATTAGATAGGTTTACTTGCAAAATAAATGAGTGCCACAAAAATATATAAAGATCTGGATATAGCCGAAACATAGGAACTTCTTGATAGTTATAAACCATTATGTTTGATAGTTCTCGACTCAATAGTGATTCGCATTTGTTCATTGATGTATAATAAAATTATTCTTAATTACTCCATATATGTAGGCACTCAGCACCAAAAACATTACCAAAGATATAGTAAGAGTACTTGACAGGATAAAAGATACTTATTACTCCCTCCGTACCAAAATACATGACGTTTTTCCAGTTCAAATTGAACTACAAAAACGTCATATATTTTGGTACAGAGGTAGTAGATTATAAGGGTGTGAATATTAGAACTATCAAAAGCATGTCATGTGTAATTTTCTGAAAGGCATGGACTTTTATCAGTTTATGGTTCCTGTGGGCACCAAAGTTCGTTGTAATTCAGGAATAAAGAACACATACAAAAAAATACGTGTACTACCCTACAACATTTGTAAACGTGGCACAGACCTTGATTCAGGCCTGAAAACTCTACCCTTAGAAAACAAGATTTCAGAAGCTAGGCAAGAAAAGAAGACTAGCCGCAGGTAAAATTACTGAACTTAAAAACTAACCTGCATGTCTCACGTGAGGCTGATGCTTTTGCTACCCAACTCAGCATATGTGCATTTAAACTTCCTTTTTTACTATCATATCAAACAAAAAATGGATGCGAGAATCGCTTGCTAGGTTGAGATCAACTCTATGGAGTACATTATCCTGTCAGGGCCGGGATATAGACGCCTGAGGAAAAATGACAGACCGGCGATTGGTTGGCTGAAGCTTGATGTAGATGCCTCTTACATTGCTGAAACAGGGGTGGCGAGCTCAGAGGCAGTGGCCCGAATAGTTGGGGTTCGATTGTGTTCTCTGCAGGTCGCTTGGTGGCTAACTGCTTGGATGCGGAGGAATCAGAAATTCATGCATGTAATAAGTATTGAATCCCAATTGATGACGTATGTAGAGTAGGTGTTTCCCCCTAAATCCATATATTTGCTTTACTCTGATCTCCACTACAGAAGTTGGTATATGAGTTTTGTTTAGCAATGAAATGACAATTATTCCCCTTCACCAAATCGTATATGGTTGTAGAGAACACTTACATTTGGTAGGAGTCCAACATCACCAGCAATGAGGGCAACAACTAAGCAGCCGCCCACAGATGTTGGTCACATCTTGCTGATGTTCTCCCATCTGGGAGCTACCTCAGTTCCTCCGCCACGCCACCAAGATCCAGAACCTCCGGTACCGCCGCGAGTCTCCGGACATGAGAAGTTTGAGCAGCGCATCACGCATTCCCCCTCTCCATCTACGAGTTTCCCGATGCCCACCACTGACGCATGGGGATGAGAAGCTTGGTGGGGATTGCACGCCATGAGAGGAGAGTTCTATCTAGATGAACTATACGGGCTGTTTTAACTTGGAGAAAAAATGACACGAAGTGGGTTTTTTTTAGGGGTAATATATGGCACGAAGTGATTTTTTTTAAAGGAACACAAAACTGCATTCCATTAGATAGTTTGGCTGGAAAGTTCACCGGCTACACAGTCTGATACAAAGCTTGGAAACTGGCCAAGCCAAATTTCACATGTACCTATACTCATGATTGTGCCATGCGTAACTAAAGCGTGCGCAGCCCTGATTACACATTCTTGGACAGTGTTAAACACAAATATTCATGAACCCACCTCTAAACTGAAACTTAATGTCTCTAAAGATAGCACCTAGTTGGGAGAAATCATAAGCATCAGAGGTGACAACTTGTTTCAACATTAAGGAGTCAGTTTCAATTATAACTCGCTGGCATCCCATCTGAATAGCTGTCTTTACAGCATGAAACATCGCCAAAGCTTCTGAGTGCAGTGCATCTGTAACACGCTCCAAGCTCCCTGCTCCAGCAGCAATTAGCATTCCTTCTTCATTTCTGATGGTGAAACCCCAACCTCTTGTTAAGTTCTCCACATGGAAAGCGCCATCTGTGTTTATCTTCAGTACACCGGCTAGAGGTGGATTCCATTTCGGGATAGTGATTTGCCCTGTGCATTTGGTTCCCTGTAAACCATTCAAGGCATTGGCTAAATATAAATTAATTAAGAAGGAAATCTCTTTATTTGATTTAGTTGCATCACTAGCATTAGCTTTATTTCTCTGGTGCCACCATAGCCATAGGAGAAGACATGTTTTTAACTTATCTTCCTCATTTAGAGCAAAAATTTCTTCCATGAATTGAAGTGAATCAGAGCATGGAAGTAGCCGAAGCCTGACATGTTCAAGATTAACATGTCTCCAAATGTCTTTTACTCTTTTGCATTTAAGGAAACAGTGGCCTCCATCTTCATCAAATCTGAAGCACAAAGGGCATCAGGTGTCTGTTTCTATACCTCTGTGATGTAGCTTCATTCGTAGAGGAAGGCTGCAGGTTGTCAATCGCCATAGGAAATGCAGCACTTTGCCTGACAGGGGAAGATTCCATATTTTATTCCAGTTAAATTTGTTGTTTTCTCCATCTGCACTAGAGGTAGATGTCAGTCCCGACGAAGATTCACGATTTCTAGTGTCTATTGCCACCTTGTAGGCAGATTCCACTGAAAATATACCTTTTTTATCGAAGTGCCAAGCTATAAAGTCCCTGGAGTGTTCATGGATGGGGATCTACAAGATAATATTTGCATCATCCGGCATAAAAGTTTGTTGGACTAGTTCCATGTCCCACGAGTTTGTGCTCGGATCAATCAGTTCAACCACCTTAGTTATAAGACCGTTTCCTCTCTATGATATGATCCTTCTTGTGCTTCCTCTTGGGATCCATGGATCAGTCCACACCTTGATGCTCTCCCCATCTCCAACTCGCCATATAATGCCCCTTTTCAATAACTCCACCCCTTTTAGAATGCTACGCCACGCATAAGAGATGCCATTCTTCGTAGTAGCTTCCAAAATTGATTTTCCTGGATAGTATTTTGCTGAGAGTACTCTGGCACATAGTGATGAAGGGTATTGTATAATTCTCCAGGCCTTCCTAGCCAACATAGCTAGATTAAAGGAATGTAAGTCCCTAAAACCCAGCCCTCCATCCTTTTTTGGTTTCGACATCTTATCCCAAGAAATCCAATGCATTTTGCTTTGCTTATCCACTTGACTCCACCAGAACTGGCATATCATTGAGATCAAGTCATCGCACAAGGACTTGGTTATGTCAAAACAAGCCATTGCATATACTGGGATTGCTTGTGCTGCTGCTTTGATAAGTATTTCCTTTCCAGCTTTTGATAACATCTTCTCCTTCCAACCCTGTATTCTCTTCCAGACTTTGTCTTTTATATACTCGAAGCTCTTCCTTTTTGATTTGCCAATATAGGTTGGGAGTCCCAAGTGTTTTGAGGATAATCCTTCTGTTGTAATATCCAGTATTTGTCTCACGTCATTCTTTATCCAGTCATTTGTGTTCTTGCTGTAGAGAATTGTCGATTTGTCCTTGTTAATCATTTGGCCAGAACAAGCCTCATAAATATTTAAGATGCGTTTCACCTCGTGAGCATTGCTGCCATTTGCTTCCATTAGCAACAGTGAATCATCCGCAAATAATAAGTGGCTAATGCTAGGAGCTCCACAACAGATTTTGATTCCCTTTAAACTTCTCCTCTGTCCAGCATCATATAACATGGTCGAGAAGCCTTCCGCGCATAATAAGAATAGATAAGGGGATAGTGGATCCCCTTGCCTCAAGCCCCTTTGAGGAATTTTTACATCCGTAAAATCTCTATTTACTTTTATTTGGTACCTAACAGTGGTGATACACTTCATTATCAGTTGAATCCAACCACCATCAAAACCAAGTTTGTACATCATGTCCCTTAAGAATCCCCATTCGACCCGGTCATATGCCTTACTCATGTCCAATTTGAGTGTTGCATAGCCAACCGATCCATTCCGCCTCCTCTGCAAAAAATGTGTTAATTCATATGCCAAGAGGATGTTGTCTGATATCATACGTCCAGGTACAAAGGCACTTTGGTTTGGGGATATAATGTCAGGAAGTATAATTTTTAAGTGATTGGTGATTACCTTGGACACCAGCTTATATATTACATTGCATAGGCTTATGGGTCGCAGGTCCTTTATCATTTCAGGCTTGGCCTTCTTGGGAATAAGAACCACTAAGGTGTCATTCCAGTTTTCTGGCATTTTTCCTCCTCTCAGTACATTTAGGACCTCTTTTGTCACTTGTTCTCCTAATGTCTACCAAAAATGTTTAAAAAATATAGCTGGCATCGCATCAGGTCCAGGAGCTTTCAAATCACCCATGCTATTTAGTGCAGTTTTTACTTCCTCTTCTGTATATTCAGCACACAGGATGGCATTCATTTCCTCAGTAACTTTGGGCTGAACACACTACAAAATAGCCTCATTACTTTGTCTTATCATAGAGGAGAACATGCCAAAAAAGTAATTTGCGATGTATTCCTTTAGATGTTCATCTCCTTCCACCCAGCGCCCATCTTCAGTCTTTAGCTTGTTTAGTGAGTTTTTCTTTTTCCTCTCTGAGGCATAGGCATGAAAAAGCAGTATTTTTGTCCCCTGCCGGAAGCCACTTGACATGAGCTCTTTGCTTCCAAAAGGTGTCAAGCTGATTTTCTAGGCAGTCCAGTTTATCTCTCAAGAAGTGCTCCATGGATACTTGTTTTTGACTGATATCTCCTCGTCTTACATCTTCTAGTTCTTTTTTCAGGGCTTTAATTCTATTTGACAAGTCTCCCAAAGTGCTTGAGTCCCAGTCCTGAAGATCATTGGCTATGGACTTTAGTAGTTGGGATACATTGCATTCTCCTCGAAACCTGGCTGTATCCCAAGCATTATTGACCACCTTTTCACAATCCTCTTCTTGTAGCCACTTAGCTTCAACTAAACCTATGAGTCCCGCTTCTGCAATTTCTAGAATTATTTGATTCTTGTATTAGTACAGTTACTGGCCTATGATCTGAGTGGTTTGGGTCACCATTCATGACTTTGTATGAGGGAAAACGTGAGCACCAGTTTCTTGATGCCACAACACGATCTAATCTTTCCTTGATATAGAGATTGGCATTGTGATTGTGGTTACGCCAAGTAAATTTGTCTCCTCTATACCCCAGGTCACGTAAGCCACATTCATACAATGCCATTCTGAAGTGATTTTTTTAGACAAACACGAAGTGGTAGTTGTTATCTCGATGATTGTCCGGCCTGCATGCAAACCGATGGGCCCGTATGGGTTTGATACATGGGCTATACAAAACTAACTTCACATAGGTTATTCCATAGAGTAAATAATATTACACATTTTCTAAATCCCTTCAATAACATGAAGAAAACAAATGTTATGATATGTATTATACCTAAAATAGAAGTTAAAATCGATAAAAAAAATATCAGTCAGTACCAAGTCAAAATTATATAATATACATACTCTGAGTAAAATGTGTATACATATTTTTACTTCATTTATTAAAACATCAAGTCTATTTTTGGTACATAGTTCCATATTGCTATATTGGATTAGTGGAACCACAGGAAAAAATAAGGCCCGAAACTAAAATGATTATCTGGGAGTAATAGAAACATGAATAACCATATCAAGTTGGAAAATGTGCAAATAAAGTAATTCATCATACAATAATATAAACATGTATAGAATGTAAGTTAAAAAAATGTTCATGTGCCTAAACAAAAATATCAAAAGGCAAATAATTTATTGCGAACATAAATATATTAATTCTAGCCGCGCTAATGCGCGGGTGCACCCGCTAGTTCACTTTAAATAGGGCACCGTCTAAATCCGTTGAGACGACACCGTATGAATTATGGTTTGGGAAGAAACCTAAGCTGTCGTTTCTGAAAGTTTGGGGATGCGATGCTTATGTCAAGAAATTTCAACCTGAAAAGCTCGAACCCAAATCAGAAAAATGCGTCTTCATAGGATACCCCAAGGAAACTATTGGGTATACCTTCTACCTCAGATCCGAGGGCAAGATCTTTGTTGCCAAGAATTGATCCTTTCTGGAGAAAGAGTTTCTCTTGAAAGAAGTAAGTTGGAGGAAAGTAGAACCTGATGAGGTAACCCCTCTTGAACCGGAAAGTAGCACAGCTCAGGAAGATGTTTTTGTGATGCCTACACCGACTAGAGAGGAAGTTAATGATGATGATCATGAAACTTTGGATCAAGTTACTACTTGTAAGTGCATCTAGTGCCCCTTAGTGATTTTGGTGTATTGAAGACTTATAGGTTAAGGGACTAATATGTTTGTGAGTGTGCACAGGTTCTATAAGTCGATGAGGAGTTTGATATTTATAGTGAAAGTCGACCCCTAAAAATGAGTGTCCTCGGCTGAAGACTTTGGTTCTTCTGAAGACTTTGAAAATGAAGAAATTAGTGTGACCTTGAAGACTTGGATATTCATGCTAGGAATCTGAAGCGTGAAGACTTTTGTTTTCATAGTTTCTTTTTCTCTTTCTTGAGTCATAGGAAACACCATACTGTTAAATGGGGTCGAGGTAATACTAAGGAAACATATTTCCAAGTGATGCTCATCTCAAAATCCTACACCTACCCAATCCTTCGAGTGAAGCCATTGGAAATCTCATATCAGTTTAGTCAATTTCCTCAGTGACAGAGACGAAGATCTTCTGGTCTCTGAGGAATTTGTTCTAACTGAGGAGTTAGGAATTCGCCAGTGCGAATTACCTACGCAGTGAGGAACATGATAGCCCTGAGGAATTCGAACCTCAAATCCGACCGTTGCTGTGCCGCGCGCCAGCTGTCCCAAAATATCCTACCACCTAACGGTCATATCAGTTAAGGGCATTTATGTCTTATCATGTCGGGCTGCTCCCTAGGCTATAAATAGCCCCCCCCTACAACCACTAGCTGGTTGGCTGCTCCGAGAGAAACTGACACTTGTCAATTGAGAGCATCCCATTCCTCCGAGGACTTTGAGTGAAAATCATCAAGTGAGGAAAACCCAAATCCAAAACCCAAACCTACAAACCCCAAAGTGATTGAGCATCACTGAAGAGATTCTTCCTATGTGGAACCGACGCTTGTTACCTTTGAGGATTGTGTATCCTCCAGACGGTTAAGCGTCATGGTCTGAGCATCCAAGAGGAATTGTGGATTGCCGAGTGACCTAGTCTGTGAAGGTTTGGAAGTCACCTGTGAAGACTTACCACTACTGTTGGGCGAGGTTTGTGTGATCTTATCTCAAGGATAATACGGTGAGGATTGTGTGTCCGGGACTGTGTGTCCTCGAGTTTAAATACTCAACCGCTCCAACCAGACATACAACTGTCACAGCAGTTGGAACTGGTCTACCAAATCATTGTCTTCACCAAGCCTACTGGTTCTATTTCCTCAACCCTTTCATTTCCTCAGTTATGTGTTGATGAACCTGATCATTACTGTTTGAAGAGTTTGACTGAAGACTTTCTCTATTTCGTCAATCCTATTTCTTCAGTCACATTGTCTTCATCCTGCTTATCCTATGTTTACGCTTTCTGTACTCTATGTTTGCCTTTCATTTCATCATGATGACTATGTTGTTGCTCTGTTATCCTTATACCTAAGTACTTATTCCGCTGCAAGTAGTTCTTCGCTTAGGAATTTCCTCACCCTGAAATTCCTGAGTGAATAATTCATAAAAATCGCCTATTCACCCCCCTCTAGTCGACGTAACGTACTTTCACTACTGAACTTCGTAGGTTCACAAGGACATGTTCCACAACAGAATGGTATGGCATCCCTGTCCTGGAAATCATGTTGTTAGACAACGGTGAACCTTCGAACTATGAAGAAGCGATGGCGGGCCCAGATTCCAACAAATGGCTTGAAGCCATGAAATCCGAGATAGGATCCATGTATGAGAACAAAGTATGGACTTTGGTGGACTTGCCTGATGATCGGCGAGCCATAGAAAATAAGTTGATCTTTAAGAAGAAGACTGACGCGGATGGTAACGTGACCGTCTATAAGGCTCGGCTTGTCGCTAAGGGTTATCGACAAGTTCAAGGAGTTGACTACGATGAGACCTTCTCACCCGTAGCGAAGCTGAAGTCCGTCCGAATCATGTTAGCAATGGCCGCATTCTATGATTATGAGATCTGGCAAATGGACGTCAAAACAACATTCCTTAACGGTTTCCTCAAGGAAGAATTGTATATGATGCAGCCGGAAGGTTTTGTCGATCCTAAGAATGTTGACAAGGTATGCAAGCTCCAGTGCTCCATCTATGGGCTGGTGCAAGCATCTCGGAGTTGGAACATTCGCTTTGATGAAATAATCAAAGCGTTTGGGTTTTACAGATTTATGGAGAAGCCTGTATTTACAAGAAAGTGAATGAGAGCTCTGTAGATTTTCTCATACTATATGTGGATGACATACTATTGATGGGAAATGATATAGAACTTTTGGAAAGCATAAAGGCCTACTTGAATAAGTGTTTTTCAATGAAGGACCTTGGAGAAGCTGCTTACATATTAGGCATCAAGATCTATAGAGATAGACCGAGATGCCTCATTGGTCTTTCAGAAAGCACATACCTTGACAAGATATTGAAGAAGTTCAATATGGATCAGTCCAAGAAGGGGTTCTTGCCTATATTGCAAGGTGTGAGGTTGAGCGCAGCTCAATGCCCGACCTCGGCAGAAGATAGAGAAAATATGAGTGTCATCCCCTATCCCTCAGCCATAGGCTCTATTATGTGTGCCATGCCGTGTACCAGACCTGATGTGAACCTTGCCATAAGTTTGGTAGGGAGGTACCAAAGTGATCCCACTATGGAACACTGGACAGTGGTCAAGAATATCCTGAAGTACCTGAAAAGGACTAATGATATGTTTCTCGTTTATGGAGGTGCCGAAGAGCTCGTGTAAAGGGTTATGTCGATGCTAGCTTTGACACGGATCCGAATGACTCCAAGTCACAAACCAGATACATGTATATTTTGAATGGTGGGCGGTTAGCTAGTGCAGTTGCAAGCAAAGCGTCGTGGCGGGATCTACATGTGAAGTGGAGTACATAGCTACTTCGGAAGCAGCACAGGAAGCAGTCTGGATGAAGGAGTTTATCACCGACCTAGGAGTGATTCCCAATGCGCCATGCCTGATGTCGGTGTCAAAACCGGCGGATCTCGGGTAGGGGGTCCCAAACTGTGCATCTAGGCGGATGGTAACATGAGACAAGGGACACGATGATTTACCCAGGTTCGGGCCCTCTTGATGGAGGTAAAACCCTACGTCCTGCTTGATTAATATTGATGATGTGTGTTACAAGAGTGGATCTACCACGAGATCAAGGCGGCTAAACCCTAGAAGCTAGCCTATGGTATGATTGTTGTCCGTCCTATGGACTAAAGCCATCCGGTTTATATAGACACCGGAGAGGGCTAGGGTTACACAGAGTCGGTTACAATGGTAAGAAATCTACATATCCGTATCGCCAAGCTTGCCTTCCACGCCAAGGAAAGTCCCATCCGGACACGGGACGAAGTCTTCAATCTTGTATCTTCATAGTCTTGGAGTCCGGCCGATGATGATAGTTCGGCTATCCGGACACCCCCTAGTCCGGAACTCCCTCAGTAGCCCCTGAACCAGGCCTCAATGACGACGAGTCCGGCGCGCATGTTGTCTTCGACATTGCAAGGCGGGTTCTTCCTCCGAATAATTTATAGAAGATTGTGAACACCAGGATAGTGTCCGGCTCTGCAAAAATAAATTCCACGTACCACCGTAGAGAGAATAATATTACACAAGTTCAATCTGCTGACGTATTTAGTGGCGTGACGTCATGCCATTACCAAGCCTTTACTCAAATTGTTTTTATTGTTCCACCTCCGTGCGTTTAGCGAGGCGGTTTCCTTGGCACGTCTTGTCGAAGCAGAGATCGTGTTCCCCTTATTCCGGGATTCCCATCAATACGGACGTGGGTAACCCAACCGCGCCATTGATTGTGACGCTTGGGAGATAAGCGAGTTTTACCAGGCCGGTGGGGACACATGTTTTTGTCCGCCCATATAAGGGGATAAAGATCCAACCCTTTTACCTGCGCCTTCTTCCTCCTTGGCTTATCCATCTCCGCGAACTCGAGCTCCAGCGCCCAAGTCCGCACTTCTCACCTCAACCTTCTCCAACTATGTCCGGAGCGGGAGGCAAGTGGATGGCCTCCTCCGTCACGGAGGGGCAGATCCAGAAGCTGCGCGACGCCGGATATTTGTCCAGCGACATCGCGCACCGGCTCCCCGACGAGGGAGAGCTCATCCCCACCCCCAGGCCCCATGAGAGGGTAGTATTTCTTCCCCATTTCCTCCGCGGACTGGGCTTCCCACTTCATCCCTTTGTCCGGGGGCTCATGTTCTACTACGGCCTAGATTTCCATGATCTGGCCCCGAATTTCATCCTCAACATCTCGGCGTTTATCGTCGTGTGCGAGGCCTTCCTCTGCATCCAGCCCCACTTCGGCTTGTGGCTCAAGACCTTCAGTGTCAAGCCGAAGGTTGTGAAGGGCAGCCAAGCGGAGTGCGGAGGCGCCATGGTGGGCAGGATGTCCCACGTTACGTGGCTGGAGGGCACTTTCGTGGAAACCATCAAGGGGTGGCAATCGGGGTGGTTCTACATCACCGAGCCGCGTGACCCTGATTGGGCAGCGGCCCCCGAATTCAGATCCGGCATCCCTACACGGCTCACCTCCTGGAAAGAGAGCGGCCGGATCTGGGGGGATTCGGAGGAGCTGACCGGACTCCAAGCCTGTATCCAGAAGCTGGTGGACAAGAAGCTCAAGCTTGTCAACGTAGTCCAGGTCATGCTCATCCGCCGGATTCTCCCGTGCCAACGACGGGGCTTCAACATGTGGGAGTTTGATCCGGCGCAGCACCAGACCCTGAGCGGGCTCTTCGACACTACGTACGAAGATGTCTGGAAGGTGCTGTTCAAGGGCGCCGAAGCTCCCGCATCCGCTACCGAAGATCGCGGATTCCGCTCGCAGCGTCCAGCTGACGAGGTAAGTGATTTCACCACTTGTTTTCCATAGTTTGACTCTATGCGGGATCTAAACTCCCTTTACCTTTGACAGGAATGGCTGGCGAAGGCCGAACGGACTATCTGTCCGGCCCCATTGCCAGAGGACCCAGCGGACGCCCGCCTAACGGGGCTGCTGGCTCCGGCACCCCACGTGGTGCCGGAGAAGAAGGCCAAGAAGAAGGCCACGGGGACTCGGAAGAGTTCCCGTTTTCAGGTGCTATCGGATGATGAATCCGAGGCCGACTCCTCCCACCAAGGCGAGGAGGAGAAGAAGAAAGCCTCTCCCCCAGCGGGGGGAGGGAAGAAAAGGAAGGCCTCCCCAACAAGGGAGGCCGAAGGGTCCAAGAAGGGAAAAACTCTTCCCCCGGACTGCTCCGCCAACGACAGTGACGACGACGAGGACTGGCCTCCAAGGGCCAAGCCCCTGGCGAGATCGTAAGTATCCGGACTCCCGAATAACTTCAAGGTTTTTATTTTTCGCCACATAATGTCTTTCTAATGCCGCATACAACCCTGCAGTCCGCCTAAGGATGATCTTCCCGCCTCGTCGAGCGGGTCCTTAGGTGCGTCGGATATGGATTCTCTTCCGACGGCCTCCACCCCCCGTGATGCGGACGATGCCGAGGTGGGATCCCAGGAAGGGACCCACCAGGAGGAGAGGGCCCCGGAGGTGTCGCAGGACAACCTCCCGGACTTTGCACCGGACTCGGCCCCGGAACCCACAGTGGCTCCGGAGTCCGGCGGGCGACCCCTTCGCAAGAAGGGCAAGACCGTGACGCCGGCTGCCTCCGTCCAACCGGAGGTACCGGATAACTTGCTGGAGGCGCTCAACGGCGCCTCCATCGAAGAGGAACACCGCACTGTTATGAGTGCGGTGATTCAGAAGGTGCAGCTCGCCAAGAGCGGGCTGACCGAAGCCTGCAGCAGCCTTCTAACAGGCTTTGAGGTAAGAATTTCAATATGTATAAAATGGTACCGCATAGACAGTAGCCCCTGATGCTCGGTTCGGTGTTCGGAAAGAAAAGCCGGACTGAGGATCTAAAAAGATATACGCAGGAGTTATAAAAAATATGTCAATATGTGATTGCAGGCTGTGCTGCTGACCTCTGCCGCACTGACTGCGGAGGTCAATACTTTGAAGGAAAACCTCGAGCGGTCCGAGAACGAGCTCGGCCGTGCCAAGAAGCAGCTCGAGGACAAGGAAGGTGAGTAACACCTGAGTAAAATTGTACCTTACAGAAAAGGATTTTGGTTGCAAAAAGAATGACAAGGATAACGTGGGTATTGCAGGGGCCACTAACGAGGTGGCGACCCTGAAAGAGGCGGTGGCCGCGGCCGAACGAAATGCGGCCGCAGAGCGCACCGAGCGAGAGAAACAGGAGGCGCGGGTGGCGGAGGTACAGCAAGAGCTCCAGGATCTCGTGAAAAAACATGAGAGCCTGGAGCGTGACTCGAAGACTCGAGAGTCTGAGCTTGCAACGGCTCTTGAGAGTGCCAAAGCCGCTAAGGCCGAAGCCTACAAGGCCCTCCAGGAGATTGAGGCGGTGAAGAAAATAGCAGCGGGTAAGGCATTTTTCATGCAAAGTAAGCATGTGAGTGTTAATTACCTGTTGCTTACCCGAATTCGGAGCTCTCCAGGAGCGTTCGCAGATCTTCCTCGCAGCGTGTCCGATGCTGCCGCATTCTACCGGGCCGAGGAGGGGAGCTCGACGGAGAAGGTCTTCTGGTCTCAGTATGCTGAGGCCGGACATCCGGTGCCCCTTAGCGACCAGCTGAAGCAGCTGGTCGAGCTCCACAAGGCGGCCGAACAGGCCATGAAGGGCCTCATAGTTCGGCTGTGGCCTAAGGAGGCCATGCCTGGGAGCTACTTCGGCCTGGTGCGGCGGCTGGTGGATGCGTGCCCGTGGGTTGAAGTCATCAAGCACTCCGCCTGTATTGAGGGTGCCCGTCGGGCCCTTGCCCGCGCAAAGGTGCACTGGGGCAAGATGGATGCCCAGAAGCTTGTGACGGACCCGCCACCAGAGGGCAAGGAGCATCGCACGCCCGAGATGTATTATAAGAGTGTGCTGAAGGGCGCCCGCACTATTGCGGGGGAGTGCTCCAAAGATGTAATTTTTGAGTAGACTCGCATTTTGTTATCCTGTGCGCTGAAAACTTAGTTCATATGCGCTAAGCAACGCTTGTTAATTTAAAATATTACCTTCTGTGCGGCTGTTTATCAAATCTGAGAGATGGCAAGTCGTCGGCTTCAGCCCCCATGCCACGAGTGCTGGGGTGTTCGGGATAAACTTGAGCACTCTTGTTCCCATTTTTGGGTCCATCTAGGGAGGCGCTCAACACAGCGAACAAGGCAACCGGACTTATAATGCTTGAACACTCTCACTTAGCCATAGAATTCTATAATTTTAAATTTCGGCGAAGCCCCTAGTCTTCGGAAGGCCGAATTTGGGGCGCTATCCACGCCTGGGCCGGACAAGATCCGGCTCCTCGCTCTAAGCGGCATAAGTCTTTAAGGACTCGCAAAAACCTCTCGAACAGCGACCGGCTCTCGCCTCATCATGACGGTCAGTTTTAGCTTTCTCCACTGAGGCGTTAACCCAGCTCAACTGGGGCGCAATCGCAGTGGTTCTCCCAGTGCTACCTTAGCCGATATAACGGAACGTAAGGTACCAAAACATGGGAGCCGGGCAAACCCAACTATTGACCCAAGACATGATTCGGAGCCGATGCATATAATGCTATAAGTTCGGGGTGCCGCACTTGTGAAAGTGTTCGGACTTATCACACCATGATGCGGGAAACATAAGCCCCTGGTGTGTTTTAACCGTACCAAAGTGTACGGATGCGACATGTCGTAAATGAACATATGTATGAAAAAGAAATGCAATTATAAGCAAAAAGGTGCTGCATTGTTTTATTCAATAAGTGCTGCTATGAATGCAGAACGATACAAATAGTGCGATAAGCAAGGGATGGGACTGTTAAACATGTCCCCCTCCAGGGGTAGGCTGCGGATTGGTGTATAAAAATGCTCGTAATGGAGACCACCTGTATATTCGTTGTAGCCTTTATCCTTCCCTGGCTGTTGCATCGTGAGTTCGGCAGGTCTGCTGCCGGACAGGGCCTCTGACGAACGGAGTCCTGTGGGTAAAAAATAAAAGGTAAAAAGAAAAAAAAGAACGACACACTTGAGAGCCCCTGGTGTGGTTGAGCCGCAGTCTGGGCTTATTGTGGTCGTGCCCTTCTCCCCATGCCCATGGTATCTTCAGAGCGTAATGGTGTACGCGAAGGACCTGTTTGACGTTTTGCAGGGGCTGGGGTTGGGGCCGCACTGCTACGCGTGCTCGGAACGTGCCAGGTGGTCTTGTTGTAGGTTACTCCGGGCGCGCTTAGCTATGTCCGGCCGCTTAACGGCCGGACTCGAGAATTGCCTTAAGAGGCTACATTGTACTTCTGCCGCGAGAGCCGCTGTATGTTCCTCCATTCGGAGAGAACGTTCAGTGTTTCCATTAACCGTGATGACTCCTCGAGGGCCTGGCATCTTGAGCTTGAGGTATGCGTAGTGCGGTACCGCGTTGAACTTTGCAAATGCGGTACGTCCGAGCAAGGCATGATAGCCGCTGCGGAATGGGACTATGTCGAAGATTAACTCCTCGCTTCGGAAGTTATACGGGGATCCGAAGACCACTTCCAGTGTAACTGAGCCTGTACAATTGGCTTCCACACCTGGTATGACGCCTTTAAAGGTCGCCTTGGTAGGTTTAATCCTTGAGGGGTCTATGCCCATTTTGCACACTGTATCCTGATATAGCAGGTTCAGGCTGCCGCCGCCATCCATCAGGACTCTGGTGAGGTGAAATCCATCGACGATTGGGTCTAAGACCAATGCAGCGAATCCGCCGTGGCGGATGCTAGTGGGGTGGTCCCTTCGGTCAAAAGTGATCGGGCAAGAGGACCATGGATTGAACTTCGAGGCGACTGGCTCCATCGCGTATACATCCCTGACTGCACGCTTCCGCTCCCTTTTGGGTATGTGTGTTGCGTATATCATGTTCACCATCCGCACCTGTGGGGGGAAACCCTTCTGTCCTCTATTGTTCGGCAGTCGGGTCTCTTCCTCGTCATCGCTATGCAGCCCCTTGTCATTGTTTTCGGCAATTAACTTGCCTGCCTGCTTGAATACCCAACAGTCCCTATTGGTGTGGTTAGCTGGCTTTTCGGGGGTGCCGTGTATCTGGCACAAGCGGTCGAGTATTCGGTCCAAATTGGACGGACCCGGAGCAGTTCTTTTGAATGACTTTTTCCGCTGACCGGGTTTAGAGCCTCTGAATCCGGCATTGACTGCCGTATCCTCACTATTGTCGCCGTTGATGCGGCTCTTATTTTTGTTACGACGCAACCTGCCATTTCGGTTCTTGAAATTTGGACTGCCAGAATGTTTGCTGAGGTTGTTGCTGCGTGCTAGCCAGCTATCCTCGCCCGTGCAGAAGCGGGTCATGAGTGATGTGAGGGCTGCCATGGATTTTGGCTTTTCCTGTCCCAGGTGCCGGGCAAGCCACTCGTCGCGGATGTTATGCTTGAAGGCCGTGAGGGCCTCCGCATCCGGACAGTCGACGATTCGGTTTTTCTTAGTTAAGAACCGTGTCCAGAATTGTTTGACCGATTCGTCTGGCTGCTGAATTATGTGGCTTAGGTCATCAGCGTCTGGTGGTCGCACATACATGCCTTGGAAGTTATCGAGGAATGCGGCTTCCAGGTCTTCCCAACTCCCAATTGACTCTGCTGGCAAGCTGTTAAGCCAATGCTGGGCTGGTCCTTTAAGCTTGAGGGGAAGATATTTGATGGCATGAAGATCGTCACCGCGGGCCATGTGGATGTGAAGAAGATAGTCTTCGATCCAAACCACGGGGTCTGTTGTGCCATCGTAAGATTCGATATTAATGGGTTTAAACCCTTCGGGGATCTGATGATCCATTACTTCATCTGTGAAGCATCGTGGGTGTGCGGCGCCTCTGTACTGGGCGATATCACGACGCAGCTCAAAAGAGCTTTGTCTGTTTTGTTCAGCTCGACCGGACTTACTGTGTCCGGCGCGACGGTTGTCGTCACGTGACATGGAGCGCCCACGCGATCCATAGATCAATCTTGATTGTCTTGCCTTATCCTCCAATATATCTCGCAAGTCCGGAGCCTTCCCCTGTGGCCTTGTGCTTTTCGAGCGATGCCGGGGTACGGGTCTAGTGAAGGGCCTAGAGGCCTCTCTATCGCGACCACGGGGTGGTCGGTCAGCCGTATTGTCTCCTGGTGATGCGGGCTCATACGCTTCCTCCTCTAATCGGGGGAGCAACTTGCGTTTAGGGTAGCTTTTGGAGGGGCGTTCGAGCTCATGCTCTTCAGCCCCGAGGACTTCAGTCCATCTGTCGGCTAGCAGATCTTGATCAGCTCTAAGTTGTTGCTGCTTTTTCTTGAGGCTGTTTGCCATGGCCATAAGCCTGCATTTAAAACGCTCTTGTTCTACGGCATCCTCAGGCACGACGAATTCATCGTCGTCGAGGCTTGCTTCATCTCCAGAGGGAGGCATATAATCCTCTACCTCTTCTTCTGCCGCTCTCTCATGAGGGCTGGCGTCTCCATCCTCCTGCGCTGGGTCTTGCTGGAGTGGGTTATCTTTGGTGTTGTCCGGTGTATTATTATCTCTGGTGCCGGAATCTTCATTCTTGCTGTGGCGGGATTTAGAGCGGCGCCGCTGATGCCGGCTCTTGGGCTGTTTCTTGGAGGGGTCATCCTCCTCTGTTCCTTCGCCATTCCCATCCTTTGGGATATCCACCATGTATATGTCATATGATGAGGTGGCTTTCCAGTGCCCGGTCGGCGCTGGTTCTTGGTCGTCTGCGGCATCGTCGTCCATACCGTCGATGTCTTCGGAGTCGTAATCTAGCATGCCGGTTAGATCATCGACAGTGGCTACAAAGTGGGTGGTGGGTGGGCTTTGAATTTCTTCGTCGTCCGCATCCCAACCGTCCTGACCGCAGTCCGGCCAGGGCTCTCCTGATAACGAGAGATGTTTTAGCGAACTCAAGATGTCGCCAAAAGGTGAGTGTTGAAAGATGTCCGCTGCGGTGAACTCCATGATCGGCGCCCAATCAGATTCGATCGGAGGGGGCGCGGGAGGTTCGGAGTCCGGCAAGGAGTCCGGCACCTCAGAGTCACGAGCTTCATGAGGGACAAGATCAGTGTTCGGCTCTATCGCCGTAGAGGCTGCAGCTCCCGAGGCGGTGTCTACCCATCCGTCCTCGATCTGCGCATCCGGCTCCGAATTGAAGATCGGAGCGGGTTCGAGTGCGGCCTCCAGGGTACTGTCCGGCTGCAGAGCAAAATCATGCCTGTTGTGACATTGCGGCACGCTCGGCTGTGGCTCGAATCCATCGAGGATCAAGTCCCCGCAGATGTCAGTCGTGAAGTTCAAACTTCCAAATCTGACATGACGGCCAGGGGCGTAGCTTTCGATCTGCTCCAGATGGCCAAGCGAATTGGCCCGCAGTGCAAAGCCGCCGAATACGAAGATCTGTCCGGGGAGAAAGGTCTCACCCTGGACTGCGTCGTTGATGATGGTAGAAGAAGCCATCGAGCCTATCGGTGACGACACAGAGGAACTCTCAATGAAAGCACCAATGTCGGTGTCAAAACCGGCGGATCTCGGGTAGGGGGTCCCGAACTGTGCGTCTAGGCGGATGGTAACAGGAGACAAGGGACACGATGTTTTACCCAGGTTTGGGCCCTCTTCATGGAGGTAAAACCCTACGTCCTGCTTGATTAATATTGATGATGTGTGTGACAAGAGTGGATCTACCACAAGATCAAGGAGGCTAAACCCTAGAAGCTAGCCTATGGTATGATTGTTGTCCGTCCTATGGACTAAAGCCATCCGGTTTATATAGACACTGGAGAGGGCTAGGGTTACACAGAGTCGGTTACAATGGTAAGAAATCTACATATCCGTATCGCCAAGATTGCCTTCCACGCCAAGGAAAGTCCCATCCGGACACGGCACGAAGTCTTCAATCTTGTATCTTCATAGTCTTGGAGTCCGGCCGATGATGATAGTTCGGCTATCCGGACACCCCCTAGTCCGGAACTCCCTCACCCGATAACTCTCTTCTGTGACAACACTGGAGCTATTGCCCTTGCCAAGGAGCCCAGGTTTCACAAGAAGACTAGGCACATCAAGCGTTGCTTCAACTCCATTCGTGAATATATTCAAGATGGAGACATAAATATTTTTAAAGTACATACGGATCTGAATGTCGCAGATCCGTTGACTAAATGTCTTCCACGAGCAAAACATGATCAACACCAGAACTCTATGGGTGTTCGATTCATCACAATGTAACTAGATTATTGACTCTAGTGCAAGTGGGAGACTGTTGGAAATATGTCCTAGATGAAATAATAAAATGGTTATTATTATATTTCCTTGTTCATGATAATTGTCTATTGTTCATGCTATAATTGTATTAACCAGAGACCGTAATACATGTGTGAATACATAGACCACAACGTGTCCCTAGTGAGCCTCTAGTTGACTAGCTTATTGATCAACAGATGGTTATGGTTTCCTGACCATGGACATTGGATGTCATTGATAACGAGATCACATCATCAGGAGAATGATGTGATGGACAAGACCCAATCCTAAGCATACCACAAGATCATGTAGTTCATTTGCTAGAGCTTTTCTAATGTCAAGTATCTTTCCTTAGACCATGAGATTGTGCAGCTCCCAGATACTGTAGGAATGCTTTCGGTGTATCAAACGTCATGACGTAACTGGGTGACTATAAAGGTGCACTATAGGTATCTCTAAAAGTGTGTGTTGGGTTGGCACGAATTGAGACTGGGATTTGTCATTCCGTATGACGAAGAGGTATCTCTGGGCCCACTCGATAATGCATCATCATAATGAGCTCAATGTGACTAAGGAGTTAGTCACGGGATCATGCGTTACAGAACAAGTAAAGAGACTTGCCGATAATGAGATTGAATGAGGTACGGGGATACCAACGATCGAATCTCGGGCAAGTAACATACTGATGGACAAAGGGAATTGTATACGGGATTGATTGAATCCCTGACATTGTGGTTCATCGGATGAGATCATAGTGCAACATGTGGGAGCCAATATGGTATCTAGATCGCGCTATTGGTTATTGGCCGGAGAGATGTCTCGGTCATGTCTGCATGTTTCCCGAACCCGTAGGGTCTACACACTCAAGGTTCGGTGACACTAGAGTTGTAATGGGAAATTGTATGTGGTTACCAAAAGTTGTTCGGAGTCTCGGATAAGATCCTGGATGTCACGAGGACTTCCGGAATGGTCCGGAGGTGAAGATTTATATATGGGAAGTCCAGTTTCAGTCGCTAGAAAGGTTTCAGGGGTTATTGGTATTGTACCAGGACCACCGAAAGGTGTTCAGAGGTCCACCGGGTGGGGCCACCTACCCTGGGGGACCAAGTGGGTTGAATATGGGTGGCAACCAGCCCCTTAGTGGGATGGTGCACCCCCCAAGGGCCCAAGGCGCCTAGGGTTGAAAACCCTAGGGGGTGGGGGCGCCTCCCACCTTGCTTGGGGGGCAAGTTGCCCCCCTTGGCCGCCGCCCCCCTCTAGATGCATCTAGGGGGCCGAACCCCTCTCCTCTTCACCCTATAAATAGAAAGGGGGTGGGAGGGCAGTAGTACCCTTTCCCCCGGCGTATCCCTCCCCCCTCCTACACCTTCTCCTCCTCCGTAGTACTTGGCGAAGCCCTGTCGGAGAACCACAAGCTCCACCACCACCACGCCGTCATGCTGTCGGAGTTCTCCCTCAACTTCACCTCTTACCTTGCTGGATCAAGAAGGAGGAGACATCCTCGGGCTGTACATGTGTTGAACACGAAGGCGCCGTCCGTTCGACGCTTGGATCGGATCTTCCACGATTTGAATTGCTGCAAGTATGACTCCATCTTCCGTGTTCTTGTAACGCTTCTGCTTAGCGATCTTCAAGGGTATGAAGATGCACTCCCTCTCTCTCGTGGCTAGCATCTCCTAGATTGATGTTGGTGACACGTAGGAATTTTTTGAATTATTACTACGTTCCCCAACAGTGTAGGGAAATTTTGTATCATCAATTTCATCCTCACCCAAGATTGTGCAACATGCTCATGATCAAGTTGCTTAAAATTCATAATATCGTTCCTAAGGGAGATGATCTTAGCGGGAGGAAAATACTTAGAGATGAAAGCATCTTTACACTTATTCCATGAATCAATACTATTTTTAGGCAAAGATGAAAACCAAGTTTTAGCACGACCTCTAAGCAAAAACGGAAATAGCTTCAATTTAACAATATCATTATCCGCATCTTTCTTCTTTTGTATATCACACAAATCAACGAAATTGTTTAGATGGGATGCGGCATCTTCACTAGGAAGGCCAGAAAATTGATCTTTCATAACAAGATTCAGCAAAGCGGCATTAATTTCACAAGATTCAGCATTAGTAGTGGGAGCAGGCGGAGTGCTAATAAAATCATTGTTGTTCGTATTGGAAAAGTCACACAATTTGGAATTATCTTGAGCCATCGTGACAAAGAAAGCAATCCAACACACAAGCACACAAGAAGCAAGCAAAAGAAGACGAATAGAAGAGAGGCGAAGAAAAGCCAAATCTTTTCGAAAATCGTTTTAGAGGTCGGGGAGAGGAAAACGAGAGGCGAATGGCAAATAATGTAATGCAAGAGATGAGAGTTTATGATGGGTACTTGGTACGCCTTGACTTGACATAGATCTCCTCGACAACGGTGACAGAAATTCTTCCTGCTACCTATTGAGCTTGCATTGGTTTTTCCCTTGAAGAGGAAAGGGTGATGCAGCAAACTAGAGTAAGTATTTCCCCCAGTTTGAGAACCAAGGTATCAATCCAGTTGGAGACCACACACAAGTCACCGAATACCTGCACAAACAATCAACAAACTTGCACCCAATGCGGTAAGGGGTTGTCAATCCCTTCACGTTTATTTGCAGAAGTGAGATCTAATAGAGATAGATAAATGGTAAAGTAAATATTTTTGGTATTTTTGGTTTATAGATTGGAAAGTAAAGATTGCAAAGTAAAGAAACGGTGAAATAAATTGACAAGTTGATGGGAAACTAATATGATGTAAAATAGACCCCGGGGCCATAGATTTCACTAGTGGCTTCTCTCAAGATAGTAAATATTACGATGGGTGAACAAATTACTAGCGAGCAATTGGTACAAGAACGCATAATTATGATGATATCTAAGGCAATGATAATGAATATAGACATCACGTTCGTGTCAAGTAGACCGAAACGATTCCGCATCTACTACTATTACTCCACACATCGACCGCTATCCAACATGCATCTAGAGTATTAAGTTCACAAAGAACGGTGTAACGCATTAGGTAAGATGACATGATGTAGAGGAATTAACTCAATCAATATGATGAAAACCCCATCTTTTTATCCTTGATGGCGGCAATACAATACGTGCCTTGCTGCCCCTACTATCACTGAGAAAGGACACCGCAAGATTGAACCCAAAGCTAAGCACTTCTCCCGTTGCAAGAAAACCAATCTAGTAGGCGAAACTAAACCGATAATTCGAAGATATTTGCGAAGAGATCAAATCATGCATATTAGAATTCAGAGAAGACTCAAATAATATTCCTAGATAATCTGATCATAAATCCACAATTCATTGGATCTCGGCAAACACACCGCAAAAGAATATTACATCAAATAGATCTCCAAGAAAATCGAGGAGAACATGGTATTGAGAATTAAAGAGAGAGAAGGTTGGTACTTCGCACAAGGAAGAAGCTCGTGTTAAAGATAGTTTCATATTCATTACCGAGATCTCTTATAAGTTTTGGGACCAGAATGAATTCTTCCTACAGACGCCATAAAGGGTGCGGTTTAGCAACCAAGCGTACAATGACCGAAACCAACAACTCCATCATTTCTGAGAACTTCTCTCTCGCATAGAGGAGATCTTGGCACTACTTTATGTGTTCAATCCAGGGAGCTGCCCTCTTCTTCATATCTTGCTTGATATTGGTTTCATAATGAAAAGAGGAAGGAGTATCGAAGCGATGTCGCTCCTCTGCTCTCAGCTCTTCGCTCGAGATGATGTGATCTGATCGATCAGTTTAGAACCTGTAACCAATTGGCTAAGTCGCTAAGTCATTGCGGACACTTGCCATCCTCCCATATCGAAAGACGAACAACGACTTTCGGGGTAAAACGGGGGGCTAAAACCCGAGCCTCTTTTTCCATCCCAGGGGGTAGCAATTTCAAGAGTACTTGGTTTAAAACTTCCAGTTTATTAAACTAGTTTCACTCAATGAAAAATGCATGCAAAATGCATTCTATTGCTGATTCTCTGTCACGCATTACACCTTTGTCCCAAGCTGTTCGTGTTAAGGTGGCCGATGACGCTGAGTTAACTTCCTTGTTTCTTCTGCTTGATTTGATCTTTGCAAGTATCTGCTGATACCGCTCCATCACATCAGCCAAGGAGCCCCACATTCCAGAGTGCAATGAATGCAACTCAGAAGCCATTCTTATCTGTCTATGCCCCATATCTTGGATCCGGGTCTGCGTATGAATACTATTCATATCACAGCCGAGCAAGAGGACTGACTTGCTCATTTCAAGCGAAAGTGGGCATTGAACCAAGTAGATACCTAGCAGCTAAAAGAGGTTCAAAGCACCGGATATGGCTCAAATAGTCCTTATAGAAATGATCTACGAACTATAACCTTTAGATAAGAAAGATTAGTTACACAAGATATATTATTCTTTCTCACTTCCTCTAGAAACCAAAGGGAGAAGGAGTGGGAGTTGAAAGCGATAGAGATAAAGTACCAGCAGCTGTAGTCATAGGTGGAAGCCTTTCTTTCTTCTTGCACGTATTGAGCTTGGCGCTCCTTGAGATCTCGGAATAGCTCTGAACCAGCGACCTTGAGCGGGTCGCCTCAAAACCACCATAACTACCCGCTGCGAGCCATGGTCCTTGTATGCTAAGGCAGAGATTAATTAATTGCTGCCACGGCAGGCGCCTATCTGTAGACAGATTGGATCGAAAAATATATAAAAAAACTTGTCAAGATTTGCAAGGTCCCATTATCAGAATAGCAGCAAGTCAGCACCAGGTCAAATTCTCCAATTACGGTAATATACCATAAACAATCATCCTTTTGTAGCTATATTATCCCTATAGGGGAGCTAGTATAGTTGGCCATAAGGTCACACCCCTTCTTCATTCCATTTTCTATTTTAGAACTTCGGGTTTCAAAGACTTTTCCCACAATAGAGGTTTTGTTCTTTTTGAGCAGAAAGAATGAATCTAGTATCGACAAAATGGTATCTATCTTCTTAATATTCGTTTTCCAGGGGAATGAGCCAACCCACACAAGAGTGCCTACTAGCTTGTCACGAACGCAGAGGAAAAGAAGTAAGATACCCTGGCCCCCGAGTCGGGACCCCTTCTTCTTGTACCGCTAGTGGTCTTGGATGAAGAACCACATGAGCAACCTGAGGTAGTCGAGGAGGAGCCACAAGAGCAAGATGGAGGTTAAAATGAGACAGGTGGTAATACTTCTTTGGAATTTCCGCTTGCACTACGCAGAGAGACTAGGACTAATGCTGGAAAGCCTCCGGTCCAATATGGCTATCAGGATGATATTGCAAATTGATTTTCAGACTCTTATGTCTCACCCACACACAAAGCATTCATTGCATCTCTACAATCAATGTCTATTCCAAACGATTGGAAGGCTGCAAAGCTGGATCCCCGGTGGAAAGAAAGACGCAATGAAGGAGGAGCTTGGTGCACTTCAGAAGAACAAGACGTGGGATCTTCTTCCACTCCCAGCAGGAAAAAGAGCAGTTGGATGCAAATGGGTGTTCACCGTAAAACAGACTCCAGAGGGTAAGGTGGATAGATAGAAGGCAAGGCTAATTGCAAAAGGTTATAGGAAGATGGGAGATAGACTATGATGAGACCAAAGCACCAGTGGCGAAGATGGACATGGTGAGAACCTTAATCTCATGCGCATTCAACTTACTTTGGATGGCCTTTACATTAGCTAGATGTAAAGAATGCTTTTCTTCATGGTGGTTATTTACAAGAAGAGATCCATATGGACATTCCTCCAGGTTTTGGAACAAACAGACTAATGGGAAGGTGTGTAGGCTCAAGAAATCTTTGTACGGCTTGAAACAGTCGCCATGGGCGTGGACAAGTTTAGGAGAGTTGTTTGTGCTATGGGCTACTCTCAGTGTAATGGAGATCATACAATATCGGCATAGACGAATCCATATCACCATTTTGGCAGTGTATGTGGATGATATTGTGATTACTGGAGACGATGTTGAAGAAATCAAATGTTTGAAGGCAAGATTGGGATAAGCATTTGAGGTAAAGGATATTGGACCTCTTCGATACTTCCTTCGAATTGAGATTATTCGGTCGAAGAAGGGGGTAACATTAAGTATAGTGAACAGGTAGCTGATTGTTTTACTAAATGAGTAGGTCCTTATGAGGGTTTAGCAATTTGTAACAAGATAGGCATGTTATATATCTTTAGCCGGGGGAGTGTTGAGTATTGGGCTGGGTTGTATAGTGTTTGTTAGGCCCCATGGCCCATGTACCTTTTATGTATAGTAGCACATAGGAGCAATGGATGAGATTGATGATCACTCATCAAATAATACCCATGAAACGAATCCAGACTCAGTGAGTGGTGAAGACCACTGACCCCAATAGGAATACGGAAGACCTAATTATTGAAGAGAATAATACAATTAACGACTAAACCTAAAGGGATCCACTTGTCACAGAAGCAGTCTATAACTAATAGGAAGCGCCTATCTCTTACTTGATATCTGATTGATCTTGCAGAGCCGAATTGTTTGAACTTGATCGACCTTAAACACTAGTTCAATTCCAGGATGACATCATATAATATACGCTAGGATCAACCAATGATTTTGATTAGACACTTCTCCTTGTTGAATGAGAATGAAGGAAGAGTGCCGAACGACTAAAGCTAATAGCTAGCCCGGATACCTAAATTGAAGAGGATGTCCCACCATAGCAAGATATGATACAGACCAATTAACTGGTAAGCCAACCTTCCCCATTGCTTTTCTTTCAACTAACTAGAAAAAGAAGGGGGCTCTTACGCGACTAGGCCGAGGAAACCTCCACTACTGGTTGAACTGGAACACATCATCCCATCCATTCCATCAAGTAAGTATGGGTCCCTAGTGACATATTAAAGAATGCCAACTTTCTTGTAACCGGTCTGTGAGAAGAAATGCCTAGATACTCGGTATGAGGAGAGCTCGGTAAGCAGACAAAGAGCAGGGTTTGGTAGGATGAGCCTCTTCCGGGGCAGGAAATTGATCTATACCCACAGTTGCTTTTGTTTTTCGTATGGCACTCTTAGGGTGATTTGCGAAGTTGTTGTTTCTGACTGTAGCCTGTAAGAAAAGAAGTGTGTCTGCATCGATCGCATCAAGATTAATCTATGTTATTTTTCATACGCATTTCATTTCACTAGGCTGCGGTTGTCCTTAGCTTTAGTAGCAGGGTTGGCGCTTTCTTTTCAATGAGGGAATGGCTGGCCCTATCACCCATGGCACCTTCATCCTCAGCAAGAAGTGAGTAGTTGGCATTTCCGGTTTCCGAACAAATGGATATAAATTGACCTTGTGGATCCGATGATACCACATCTGGGAGACTTTCAGAAGAATAAGAAGAAGAAGTCGTATTCAATTCTTCAAGTCAAAGTCAAGGGCTACTGGCAGTTTCCTATCAATAACGACCCTTTGGATCTATAATCATTGAAAGAGGTCTCTATATTACAACAAATGAGAGTTGCCTCTTTCTATCACTACCTCATACCAATCAAGGAGCTCTAAAGCATGCTGAGCTGGCCGGGTGGGATCACTAGCTTCTGGTAATATGTGCTTGTCACTTCACTCGAGCCTTGAGAGAATCCGCCAAAGCCTATATCTACAAAAATGAAAGAGAAAGAAATAAGTAAATCTGAATAAGTTGATAGGAGGGAGTGAGGTGTTCTGTTCAAGATTTCTCTCAAGCCTAAACCTTCAAAGCTAACTAGTAGGCTTTGGATCCATGGCTCTGACCTGGTGGAAGGTACTCTCTAGTAGCAAAAGTGAGTTCTACGAAAAATAGTGATTCTGTTTTCCTCCGCAATTTGGCCCATAGTAAGAAAAGGTAAGGTTGCGTAAGATATGGGAACTCGTAACCGACTATCGAACACAATGAGAGTTCACTACTGGTCAAGTACACCAATTCTGCTCATGTTAAACTTACTAGAAAAAACTCTAGTAAAATGGTAAGATGAATCGGTCAAAGGCAATTCAATATCCAAATCATCATAATAAGAATAGGGCCTCGATCAGAGCATATACTACCAGATAGAGAGCGAGGCAGATGGAGGGGATTATGGTTCCAATTTGTTGGAAGGTGCTTTCGTTGTAAAAGCAAAGGAACTTTTCAAGAGTTTCGATGAATTGAAAACCGGTTTTGCTTCGCTCTTGCATTGTGGTCTTGAGCAAGGAACTACTCAGATTCACACCCTGATGTCTATTGGAAGGAAAAGCCAGAAAGCAAAGAGGTTTGGTTTACGTATGGTGGAAGGTTACATTTTCCATTCGGAATGATGAAGGTCTAAATAAAAGGTACGAAATCCAATCCCTTATATTTCTTAAGTGTAGGGATGAAAGCCAAGAATGAAGTCGTCTCATCTCGTATGGTAGCCTATTCTTTACCTCTCGTTCCAGGGTTGGATGCAACATTTCTATGTTATAGATAGGTGAGTTGAGCAATACTTGTTTTCGAGGATTTCCACAAGTCCATTCGAGTTGAGGGGCTAGGGCTTGAATCCGGTCGGTTGTCCGATAGTGCAGTAGTTAAATAAGCATGTCCTTTATTTACTTCTAGAAGGACTTGAAGTGAGACCAAAGAGAGAAGAGTTTTCCCGCAAACCATAGCAACTAGCTAGTCTCAAAACAAAAGAGTTCTTTTTACAGTAGCAGGGTTGGGAAAGTAAGGAAAGTCAAGCCCGATGATTCTATGGAAAGGGACGGATTTCGAATTCCTTTTTCCTTCTTTTTTATTCCACCTCCTCCCAATCCTTGAAGATATGAAGCAATATTTTATTAAGACTAAGTGAAGGTTGGTATGGCCCAATCCCATCATTTAAATGAGAGTGGATCAAGGGAATGGAATCTAGACTATAGATTGAACTATAAAAAAAATGCAATCTATTCATTCATTCATCTTATCTTCCATTTTAGAAAGTAGCAAGCAGCGAATAAAATGGCTGCAGCAAGAAGTTTCGCGCTCTAACTCGAAACGGATTTCGCGCATTGAAAATGCCATCCCTTGCTTTGTTCTAACCGCCCTTCCTTTAAGTTTCAGTATTCCAAACTCTTCCTAGAATTAGATCGTTTATTTAGTATAGAATAGGAGAAGAAGGGCTTCATTGCCCCCAGTATTCCCGCATGTAGCTTTGAAAAGGGCAAGGTGTTGTTCAGGGTTCCCTACCCCATTCAACATTTTGCATTTTGGTGCAGCATAGTATACCCCTTCCTTGGGGTACGATACCATATCAAATTCACTAGGGCCTCTTTCCTCTCTTTTTGTTGGCAACCCCTGTCAATGTATGTTTGATTTGGGAGGCTACCACTTCTGGAATTTCTTCTCGAGACATCCTCGTCAGTCAACTTCTCTTCGGGATGGGTCGTTGGTATTTGTGGGAGATAATGTGTGAGCCGGGGTAGAAGTTGCTCCCTGAGTAGGCATGGACGCCCCCTAGAAGAAGGGATTTTCTCATCTTGAGGTGTCGGGAGGAGTAAAGGAGATTGACTCTTCTCTGTCATTAGCATTTTTATTGACACTAGCTCTTTATATAGTCATTTTTTTGGAGGAGTATCGTATCGGTAGGCACAGATTATTGGTATTAGATGTATCATTAGGTTGTGCCGAGTCAAATCAGCGGAGCTTATTTTTTCCGTTGCAGAAAAGAGATCCCTTACCCTTTCTTTAGAAAATGATGAATATGAAGTCCGGGAGGCTGCGGGTACTATGGATCCTCTGACTCCCAATCAGGTTACCTTCCTGGGTCTCGATAGTGTTGCCTGTAGGTTGTGATGTGCCTCGAGATGGCCGTCTCATGTCCCCTTGCTCGTGGGGAATCCGCTCTTGGGGCGTCGCTCTGCTGCGTCTGGCCCGTCCTCTAGGCACCTTTGGACGACGGGGAGTGTGACAAAGTACACGCTTCCCTTTACTCCATAGGGCATTTTCTTCCTCAGTTGCAGGGTTTGGTGGCCCGAAATTGACTTGGCTTCTCCAAAAGGCCTCATCTCCAAAGCCCGACTCGTGGGGCATCCCTCTCGCTGTAGGGCGGAGCCCCTTGCCTCTCTCTTGTGACATGCTATGTTTCCCTTCTTCCATTCTCAAGTCAAGGGTGAGTCCCATGCGTCAGTTTGTGGATCGCGGTCTCACGCACTAATCCCTACAGGTGCCCATAGTAGGTCGGCCGCCCTACCTAAACCAATCATCATATCCGTCCCTAGGCCCCATTGCTAGAAAGGCTCGGCTTCAAAACCGTATGTGGAACTTCCGCCTCATACGACTCCTCTAGGGATGGGAGTAGGCCCAACCCAGGCTTGTGCGGTTAAGGTTGTTGTACACGACCTCAGTTGAGCATTCAGTCAGAGGCGGCAATCACAAGTTCGCCGGAGGAGAGGGTGTTGCGAGCAAGATTGCACAAACAAAGCCCTCCTGCCCGTAGCCCTATTCTAGAAATTAGGCTGGCTACGTTACTTATAACCGTAGAATGAGCAATGAATCCCCAACGACAAACGAACAAGGGGCAGGGCATTTTCGAGGAGTAGACCCCTTCAGAAGAAACTTCCTGGCACATACATTAAGTGAGGCATCGAAAGGTGACTGAAACACCTGAAACGGGGACTAACCGAGCTAATGATAGAGGCAAGAACACTTTCCGGCCAAGTCCCATTAATTGATCATAACGATATCGTGGGAATGCTGCACGGAACCATATATATATAGAAATAGAAAAAGAAGAACCTTGATACTAAACCAGATCGAACAAGGGATCTTCTTGGAAATGGGAAGATCTAGGATAGGTAGCCAACCTCCTGGAAAGAGCGATGTGCATAGACCGGGTGAGTAGGGATGCATCTCCGTGGACCGCTCGTCTGGCCTGATAGGTGGTGGTATCATACCCTTCTCAAAGGAACTGTACATGAGACTCTCGCCTCATACAGCTCCATCCTGGAATCTAGACCCCCCTTTTCCTTTGACCTACGGGTCCTCAAACCCATCTGGGTTACGAATCATTCATTCATTGAATGATTCAAGGTAGCTTTAGCCATTGTGGGTAGAAGCTAGTCGCCAGAAGCGAAGCAGCGATCTTCCGGGCCGGAAAGGTTCTATTTTTCTAATGCATAAGCTACCGCAAAATGAATGAAGGAAAAAGGCCTCAGGATTAGAAAGACTAAAGAGGCATGGAGGGCCGACTACAAGACTATGACTACAATACAAGCCATGAGCGATAGCGAAGCCTTCAGCCTTTTTTTGAAAGCCCCACAACTAGCTATCTTATAGTAGATAAGGCAAGCCTAATCAACTAATCTCATGTAAACACCTATTCGCTAGAATCCAAATAGAAAAATACAACTACTTATTAAACATGTAGTTGAGTGCTCCGTCATTGTTCGGATCTTGACCGAGTCCGAGCTTCCCAAGCTCTATGTTGTTTGGGAACTCAAAAAGGGTCTTACCACCTTCTTGATTGACTATATTTGAGTCTTTGGGGTACTTTAGGATTATATTCCGCGCTGAAGATTTGTTCTTGTGGGCTAGGGTGAATATAGCGGACCAGCGGATCTGGTAGTTGACAATCGTCCAGACTTGGTAAAGGTTGTCGCAGCACCTGTAGTAGGACAGAGGACTTATCACGATGCCCGTGGACCAATTTACTATGTCTCTGTCAGTGACGTTGGTCAAAGAGGCCATGTGGATTGGCCTGGGTCTTCTTCAGCTAATGAGACCTCGATCCCGAAGCCTTTGGAGTATCTTTTTGATAGGCGCCTCTATCTGTATGGGGAATTCGCCGCTGAAAGAACCCGCCCAATGTCCCATTCCTTCCCCCGCTGCCTTCCGACCAAAGGGAGTATACAATTTCTTCTTTAGGACACTCATGCCCGATCATGAGACTACCTGTTGAATGCCTGATGGCACCTTGCTCTGACTTGAGCTATGCAACAACGAGATCCCCCTCGATCTTTGCCAGATGTGCTTGACGGTCCCCCATAATACGCTAACTTGGGGACTTTTTAGTCCATCTTTTCCAAGAGTCTCCGCTAGTTGAACCGCGTCCAGTAGACGACATCTTCCGCTCATCCCCTTCGTCGGCTCTTTGATAGGGATACTATAACCTAGGTCCCTAAACTTGGAATGGATGGCAGAGCGTAGGTGGCAGGCAGTTATATGGATACAGTGCTTTACCTGTAGATGCTTCTCCAGCTCTTGCAAGAATTGTATGGGAGTCGTCCTCGGGGGGACTTCCCGAATGACTGTACCGAGGAATTCTACCGTACTCCATGCAGCTATGGTTGTTGATCCTGCGGAGCCTACCCAAAGGTTCATACCGGATTGTAGGAAGTGGGTGATACATTTTTGTATTTCTATGAGAAGAAATACGACACCCACGATTCCTAGTAGTAAGTCGTCGGCATATTGCATGTAAAAATCCTTATTAATAAGGAATGGCTTTTAAAGGGGGGCAGCTTACGGGCCAGGCCTCTCTCTTACTTGATAACTAGTATCGCCTCCCCGCCGAGCTCTATCAGTAGGCCCCTTCTTTTGCAATACTTAAGAAGGTCTCTCATGGCCAAATTCTTATTAAAGTCTTCTCTACCATTGAATTCGGCCTTTGGGGTCAACCCAGCGTCTTCTATGAGGAAGGCGGCGCAAAGGCGGGTCGAGAGCTTGTTAAGGAAGGCGGCTAGGGCCACTGAAGGGGGGAAAACAAAAGGCGTTTTCTAGTCTCCCCTTCTCCTGGGGGTGCTTGTGTCTCTGTGTGTGTGTGTGGGGGGGGGGTGCCATGATGAAACAAGGGAATGAAATGTCGCTTTGCATTGGATGCTCTTTCCCCTCCCCACTATGAGGGCTCTGTTGTCTTGGGGAGCGTTGAAGCTTGCTTCTTTTTGATACTTTTCTTGGTCATCAATACAACAACCTATTCTTAATAGAACCGATCTTATTTTCACTACAAGAGGAATTTCGTGCTTCTGTTGGATCCTCCCTATCTCCTGACCGAGCTTGTGTAGGTAGATATTGCCTAGTAGGGCCGATAGTAGTACACTGTTTGGGATGGAGTTAGGGCCCTTCTCACCCCCTACGAGTTGTCCGGCGGAAAACTTTTTCTGAGTGGGGTAAAAGAACTTGGAATCGTCGATCTCTTACTTCAAGATTGAGATGAACCGATGGCGGTCTATGGTGTGAAAACACTTCCTAATGCTGAATTCCAAAAACTAGCGAGAGGTTCCCCACTCTTCTTTGATCTGTCTGAGGGCCGAGTGGCAGCCTTTACCTGAGCGGAAGTGCGATGTGCCTGGAAACTCGGGATCGTAAATGGATTCACGTACCATTCTGATCACCTCTTTCATGATCTTTTCTATGGGTAGAACTACTATGAGCGGTCTAAACTTCGACCCTTCTTTCTTTCTTCATTTAAAAAAGGGGGAGAAAAGCTTGTTTTTTGCTCCCTCAATTGATAGATCAGGGCCCCTCCTTTCGGCCCGAACGAAAGGCTCTTTAAGGAAGTAGTCCCATCACTCTCGGGCCAGGCACCAACCAAGAGGAGGCGGGGCTCTCTCCAATCATTCTGAAGATTCGAGATCTCGTAAAGGAAAAATTAGCTAGCTCAGCAGGTTTGGACCCGAGTGAATCAGTTCAGTGAAGGAAGGGAGGCTAAACTTAAGGCTTTTCCAAGCCTTGATGATAGGCGCCTCATGGCTCGCTCAGTTTGCTCGCGAAATTCTTATATCAGTAGATCTGGATAGAGTCTCGCTCATAAAGGAAGAGTAGCACACTAGCGCGGCTCGCTTCGCTTTTTGACGCGGAGCTCGCTGCTGTCTTTTTAGCTTCAAAACTACAGGGCGTGCGTTAGCACTATGGCTTTTCAGCCTCCCTTTGCTGGTTCCGAACTATCACTGATCCCAGAGATCAACCTTCAAACCTTCTTCTTTGACTGTCAGGAAGGCTTTCTCGGGGAGAAAGCTGGTTGGGGATCTGCTAAACGACCTAAAAGAAAAAGAGGAGACTAACTCTGACCTTTCAAAGCCCTTTCTCATCTGGTTGATAGTAGAAGGTACATACGATGATACTATGGACATAAACGAGGTCGATCATATCTTTAATGATTTCAAACTAAAGCGTACCTAAAGCCTGCCCTGGATATGAAAAAGGGATTTGAGCCAAAAGAAGATGGGGATCTATCACCAGATGAGGAAATGGAAACAACTAAGTATTAGTTAGGTTTAGGTTCAGGAAATGGAAATGGTAACAGCGGCCCAAAAATGGTAAGGTTTTCTTTTCAAAGAAAAAGGAACACAAAAGTTTTGCGAAATCCTTATCTTTCGGCTTCTTAAAGAAGATAGGCCATTACAAAAACAAGGTATAACAGTCGACTTTCCTATCAGGATTTTACAACCTGAATACCAAGGGACCACTATTAGAACAGAGCATAATAAGTAAATGCCGACGCCATCTTTGACTTTTTGGATGGTCGGCGGCGCCATAAACTCGATAACCAGCATCGCGGAGTCAAGAAATTGAACTAAATAGAATCCTAAAACAATCTTATTTGAGCACACACGGGACCCACATCAATGAAATTCACACAAGCGGCAATCATCCGAGCAGAGAATGGAGAAGGGAAATATACTTGAAATTGTTTTTTTCCGAATGAGAAAACCTTTGACAAACTCCTTGCAAATCTGTTTTTGCTGGGCACAATAGACATATCTGCTCAGTCACAACATAAGGAACCCCCAATGTTCCTCAAAGCCTACCCGGCCTGACAGCTTTAGATGAATGATCTGATCCCAAAGCAAGCTTTCTACTTAAATTGCTATGGCTGGCCAACTAATGATAGGACTACCTATCTTGATGCTTTGAATCTGTATTCAGATCTTTTTTCCAACTACCGGGACTACTAATTTCAAGTACAAAGCTCTCCTATGAATATGCTACTGCTCTTACTTTCTACCTGAATCCAAGCATTGAAGCAAGCTCTTTATCGCGCCATAACCGAGTCTCTCATTGCATCTCTGACCAATCCACCCTTCATTGCAAATAACTGATCCTTACTCTTTGATTGTATGTCCATTTTTTCTTGATGTCTGGCTCACCGGATCTGGTACATGAAAAAGCCATTCCTTTTCGCTTTCCTTCAACCACTCAGTATACTTTTTTACTGGAAGAGTCAAGCGAAAGCAATTAGTTTAGAAGGAAGAGGAAGACCTAGGGGGCTTACGTCCTCATTTCACTCTTTTTGCTCCCACGAGACATGACTCAACTACTTTTTACAATTGACAGGGTAGCCCGGAGGTCAGATGAAGGGTCTTCCCCATAAAGATAGATTAGTACTTGGAAGGTTCAGATGAAGGAAGGGCTGAAACAAGGCAAAAAATATTTAATGGGGTAAATAAATATGAGCAATTCGTGAGAATAGCAAACCCCTATCTCTTAAAAAGAAGAAGATATATAGGTCCACGAGTTGAGACAGAGAAGTTCTAACTAATCACGTAGGAGTTTACCCACGAGAGTCAGAGGCTGCATCATCAAAGGAGTATAGAAATAATTCAGAAGCACTATGGCCTGAAGGGAAGGGCAGGAACGAAGGGAATCAATGTGTTCCAATTTATCCGGAGTAAGGACATCAGCTGAGAAGGGACAAAAAAATAGCATAGACAAAAGGTAGGACCAGATCATGCGAAGAGCTCTTCGCCCTATTGATTAGGAATCTTGATCAGAAACCACCAGGACATGTCTCCCGATAAAAGATGATCCGCACAATGGATGTCAGGCCTTGGCTTTATAAAATCTGATTTGATCCGCATTAGAGGATAAGAATACAGATAGGTTGACTAAGAAGATCTTCAAATTGTCTTACCTAAAAAGATGAGTGATTCAAAGGAATACCTAAAGAATAGAATAGAATAGAATAGAATAAACACATGCCAAAGGTGGGTGCTAGAATAGTAGTTGATAGAAGTTCTAGTCACTTAAAAGAATAACCACTACTTAACTTAATTAGATTGTAGAAGATAAGCAAGCGGGTTCAGACAGTTAGTCCTATTTGAAGGTAAGAAGTTCGGGTAGTAAGGGCTAGGTTTATATAGGGGCTATATTTTTGATAAACATATGGTCTTGCTCATTTCTCATCAAGGAATGGAGATTGGGTTGGTGTTTGGAAGGGGGATTCAGTAAACTGACCTTGGCCAGTAAGCAGAAAAAGGACTAACGTCTTGGGTCACGCTAGCGCGCGTACTCTTCTTCTACAAGACTCCATCCAAATCTACCACTTACTTGTTGGTTGGTGTTCCATTCTGTTATCTTAGACTATGCTGCCTTTTTCAATTCCATTCTTCGTCTCCCTAGTCGAAGTCTTCTTGCTGGCCCAACCCAACATGCATTTTAGAGTGTCGTGCCAGGGTGATAGGCGCTCCAGCAGTCATGCATGATCGCCAGAGCCTTTCTTGGCTATGTAAATATAGGGCCGGAATAAGTGCAAGATCCTCAACAAAATGGATTAAGGTGGGCTTCGAATTTTTCATAATTATTTTCTATCTTTTCATCAAGTTCTTGTTTGATCTGCGACTATTATCACAATATCCCTCCTTTTAGGGTTAATGCTATCAATGGTGAAACGATCATTCGCTATCCTTTTTTTGGAAGAGATTTTTTGAATGGGAGAAAAGTAATGAAACCCGCGATGGCTACTGAATAAGCTCCTTTGATTGTTTTTATAATAAACCCTTTGACCTTTTTCTTCGTTCGCCAAATCTTCTTCAGTTCTATCCAAGCTTGGTTTTGTCTGAATCTTTGTGGAAGAAGAAGCGGTTCACCAGCCACTACATCCAGGGATCCCACAAAATCATTAAACCTGGCGGCTGCTCGCTCTTTGATCAGTGATTCACCGGCCACTAGATCGATGAAGAATCTCTCAAAAATCCGCTTTTTGATCAGTGATTCACTAGCCACTACATTCTTGGATCCCACCTTATTCTCAAACCTGGTGGCTCGCTTGATTGGTAGTCCTGTAAGCTCATCTTTCATACAAATTTTGGGGGTACCAGGGCTTGCATCCATCAAGATTGTGAGGAGTTTCCACTACATAATAAGAAACTAGAATTAGATCTTGGAAATGATCGACTCCAATAGATGCTCATCATAAGATTTTTTTACTCCTATTCCTATTGATCAGAAGTATCCAGCCGCGCCACGCCAGAGTGACTTACGAAGCGCTACGGACTGGGTGAAATCCAACAGCCAGTTGTTGTCTCTGAATAACCAGTGCAGCAAGAAGCTTAATTATTCTATAACATAACATAACAGGGTGGGGTTGCGCGTGAGCCGAGTGACGTAGGTGTACAAGAGTACTTCGCGCCACAACCATCTCTTTTTTATAGGTTCTACGGGCCGATGCCTCCTGCTTCATCTGGTAAAAAAGAGTCATAGATACGCCTGTAATTAGAAGGAAGAACCACCATAAAAATCTTCCTCGTGTATTGTCTATAGCGGAACTATGAACGGGAGCTAACAATCCGGACCGTATTGAAAAGGTTCCTAAGACACAGCATGGAAGAGTCAAAATATTTAGAAGTGAGGTCCAAGAATGAAGAAGTGGTAGAATTACTGAATGAATATGAGCCATGGCTAATACCCGAGGCATAAAGGACGTATTTTCTACGGGATCCCGAAACCACCAGACACCCCGACCTAATTCATGATGAGCCCACCAACTTCCTGGCAAGATGCCTACGGTTAAAAACAACTGACATGTCAAGATCCAAATTCAAATTGGTTCCTGGTCCTGGTCAGAGACCACCGTGTTCGCGCCGGCGGTCCAACAAAGAGGCAAAGTAGTGGTGTCTTTATTTCCATTATGAACGACATGCTTCGCCTGCTCCCTCCCCGTGTCCATTAGAGCTCCTGTCCAGAGCGAAGAGAAGGCGAAAAAGCGCCACTGAAGCAGCACGAGCAGGCTTCTATTGCTATGCAACAATAGAGCAGGTGCACCGCCCACAAAATGTTTGAATGATTGGGTAAAGAGCGAGCTTCTTATATGGGATCCGACGCATCCAGCAGAGCGAAGCAACATTCCATTCTTTTCGGCAGCATCATTCCGCATTGGAGGCGAGTGGAGTGCCACAATCCCATTCATCATTTTGATCTACATAACCCAAACCATAGCACTAGCGACATCTCCAGCATAAATGCAAGGAGGATGTATAGCTAATATAGGATCTTGTGGAACTGGATTTGATTTTGCAAGCGGTTCGGTACAAGCGAAGAAATTTCGAACAAAAGGATCAGAACTCGCTGATAGGAAAGGAGAGAAAAACAAAGCAATGCCAAGAGCTCCATCCATCTGCTGTTCATTGATAGACGAAGCTCTCTCTTTTTCATCTCGTGCCAGATGTAATAAAAGATTAGTCTTTTTTCCTTCTCGCGAACCACGGGAGCGCCCAGCGCCCAGAAGAGCAAAGCTCATTTTCAAAATAGGGTCAAGCGGCACATTAAAAAGGGCTGGCCTGTTAAAAGGACGCTTACTTTGCGAACGAAGTTCAGAATCTACAAGGGTTCTCCGAACGAAGGGAGTGTACAACAGGGGCGCAACCCCACTTTTTGGTTGGAGAAATAGAATGGAGTTCTTCATGAAGTTCGAGACAAAGGAAAAAAAGAATCAAAGTTTCTCTATAGCCTCTTCGTTTTGAGACATTATGGCTTTGGGGTCGACCCGGGTAACAAAAAGGGAATCCATAAAAACTTGGGATCCAACACCATGATAAAATACTACCCTTATGATTAGACCATGTCCCTGAGATTTGATAAAAAAGGTGCATTAGCGGTTAATACGTTGTAATTAGATAAGTTATTTGGAATATGACAGAATGAAAGACCAAGGAAAGGAAGAAGAATCCACCAAAATGCAAGTGCTGTCGCTGGTAGTTGTTTCTTGTCGTAAGTGAATGCAACGAAAAGACCCGGAAATAACGAATAATGAGAAAATTCATTTATAGACATTTCATGCTCATTTCCAAATTTCTGCTTAGTTATTCCCATCATCCGGTAACCACAGGATGATCCCAATCTCCTTTTAGTAATAGATCTTTTTGACATGTCTCAGTCTCAGCGGCAAGGAAGAGAAAATGCATTGAGTCATTTATCAAGAAAGTGGATGAGCATGGCGGTCCCTATATCTCTGAGGGGTGTACCACTTTTTTTTTCAAGTCAGCTTAAGAGGTTCAAAAGAGAAAGTCACTCTCCTTATTCTTGGCTAGTGGAATGGAAGCAAGACTCTTTCCTATCCACTTTGCCGAGGGGAGAGAACTAAAAGATAACTCAAGCTAGACAGAAAGGTGCAAAAGTCCACAATTTCTTAAGGATCCTGTAAGCAAGTAGGTTAAGATTGTCATTTAGCTTCAATTTCTTCAGTCTCACAAGTGGGTCCGCATGCAACAAAAGAAATTGTATTTGCCTACTACTCCGACCTTGCCCTGAAAGGATAAGGGAATTGGATAAGAGCGAGAGCTAGACTGACTATTGGTCCAATGCTAGTGGAGGATTTAGACTGAGGACCCCCTGTGGCGGCTACTCATAAGAAGATGAAGGATTGAAAGAGGACTGGTCACCCCTCTGATTTGTGATCTTTTAATAGAAAGAAAAAGCCTTCTCTCAGACTTAAAGGTAAATGAAAGCGGGATTTTTTCTCTCCTCTAAGCTAGCAACAAGTCAAGTAATCTGAGAATGCTACCCCCAATCTGTAGCTGAGGACGAACTCACTCATAAGCTTTTTTTGAACCAAGCACTTGTTGTAGAAATGAAAAACCACCCACTAGCAGAGGCTGGAACAACCCATAGAAGTGTAGGGGCTGCTTCAACCAGGCGTACCCGTATCCATTGATTTACCTCCTCTAGAGAGTATTGAACTTTGTGACAAATATGTTATAGTTACACCCCTTAACTCCCTATTCACGAGACATAAAAGCTAGCTAGTAAGAAGACTTTCCCTTCTTTTCTGGGAGGGTGAGAACTTGAAAGACTGGCAGAGAAAAGGAAGAAAAGCGGATAATGCTATCTAAATGATTATTTCAAAGTTTACCAAGTTTGATCGTTCACGAGACAGGGGACTCTTTTAAATAAGACAGTGTATGGTTGCGAATAAGTCTATTTGGCAAGTCATAGAGAAGGACTGGATATAAGCTATTCCCTAGTTCTTCATTGGATCCTTTTAGTTCAATATTACTTTTTGGAAGCAATCTCATAATAATATGTATTAGGGACAACATTTAGGATAGCAAAAGCATTTTTGGAGCAAGGGGGATGACCTTCCAGATTCTTTTGTGATACCCTCTGTGTCGCCTTCTCCTGGATGGTCAGCCCAGTGTCCTGAATCCTTGAGCTCTTCCTCATGGCTTTGACTGGTGACTTACATTTCATCTTATTTGCTACTCTCTTGGTCCTTGGATATGATGTCTTCTGCCACTCTCCTTGGTGGCTATTCTCCACCATCTCAGTCCCCTCTGAGGTCAGCTGAATCTGATCAATGGCTGTCTCCGCCTAATCCACCAAGTGTACAAGACAAGATCTTTGTCTGTACAAGTTCTCCTGCTGCTGCAAGTTGATCAGACTGGAATTTGATCCCGCGCAGATAATCTTGAGCAGTCTGTGATCCTTTCTTGATAGTTTGGATCTGAATACGCAGCTAAATTATTGAGCATTTGTCATACAACCAAGACTACTATTTTTTTCCAGATTTTCTCCCTTTCTGCGAAGGTTTGTTGCTCCGCCTGCACCAGTGAATTATTCTATTCTTCTCCTTTGGTACGGTCTGTGGGGAAATCAGAATTCACCATTGAATCTTGTGGATCAGCTCCCTTACATAATAATATTTCACTGTATCGGCTATGAGGGGAAAATCTGAAAGGCAGAGGATAGATAGTGAGAGAAAGAGTGTGAGACTTGCACCGCTCTCCATTTTGAGGGGATTTCAATGATTCTGGGGTTATTGAACTATTTCTTTACCTGTTCAATTTCTAACGAATCAAGATATCCTCTTGTTCTGGTATAAATAGTAGCTATCTTCTCTTCCACTGGGAGAGGATTTGCCTGGGATTGTTTAAGCAATTCCCTTAATCGTCGACCCCTTGCCAATTGATTCTGACTTGTTTTATCAAGAGCAGAGGCGAATTGTGCAAAGGCTTGTTGTCGGTGTCAAAACTGGTGGATCTCGGGTAGGGGGTCCCGATCTGTGCGTCTTAGGCTGATGGTACCAGGAAGCAAGGGACACAATGTTTACCCAGGTTCGGGCCCTCTCGATGGAGGTAAAACCCCACTTCCTCCTTGATTAATATTGAAGGTATGTGTAATATAAGAGTATATCTACCACGAGATCGTAGAGGCTAAACCCTAAGAGCTAGCCTATGATGGTATGGTTGTAATGGTGATCGTCCTTCTAAGGACCATCCTTTCCGGTTTATATAGACACCGGAGAGCTAGGGTTTACATGGAGTCGGTTACAAGGAAGGAAACATAATTTCCGGATCGCCGAGCTTGTCTTCCACGCAAAGGAGAGTCCCATCTGGACACGAGCCGAAGTCTTGAGTCTTGTATCTTGACGCTTCTACAGTCCGGACGATGAATATAATCCGGCTGTCCGGATACCCCCTAATCTAGGACTCCCTCAATAGCCCCTGAACCAGGCTTCAATGATGATGAGTCCGGCGCGTTGTCTTGTCTTCGGCATTGCAAGGCGGGTTCCTCCTTCCGAATACTCCAATGTTCCCATCATGACGAACAGTGTCCGGTATCTTCATCAATGTTGTAATCCTCGGCTTCAGTGTTTCAATAATGACCATTTCCACGTGTCGAGCGAATGCGAGGAGTCGAGGCATTTTTGCATTTGCCACCCTCAGTCCTTCGGGCTAGCCGTCTATTTGAAGAGACGGGGATTACCAGATCCAAACCTCACTCTCCCTCCTTGAGCAAGCATCCAACAGAGCGCCCAGAACAAACCATTCCAACATGGCCGATCGTAGCAGCTCTTCTGCTCGCTCCCCTTGCCCCAAGCTGGGGGACTGGGGAGAGTGTTCAGTTCCCCATAGCCGTTTGGTAAAGTTACAAACCCAAGGTCTCCTCCTGCCAGCGTTCATGGTCCCTGTTCGAGCCGGAGTGGCCACCTATAACGGTGAAGAACAAGCGGAGAGATCCCCCAATCCCTCTCCAGAGGAGCGAATATGCTTAATTCTGCATCTGTTAAGGGGTGTCGGGTTTCCTATTCATCCATTCCTTCGTGGGCTTCTGGAGTTCTACGGCCTCTAGTTGCACAATTTTACCCCAGCCTCTATACTGCATATAGCAGGGTATGTCGCCCTTTGTGAGCTATTTCTAGGTTGTGAGGCTCATTTCGGATTGTGGAAGAAGCTGTTCTGCCTTGTCCCCCGCAACCAGGGAGAATCCCTATGTCAAGTGGGCAGGGCCAAAGTATGGCGTATCGCTGAGACCGGATACCTATCTGGTACTCCAAAGAAGGCACTAGATAACTTGGCTTCAGAGTGGTTTTATATTGACGACGCTCCCCTTCCGGATCCAGACCGGACAGGACTCCCCAAGTTCAGTAACACCCCGCCGAGGGCACGTCTAAGCTGGCACCCCCGAGGCCCCCAAGAGGAGAATTCCAAGGAAGTACATTTCCTGATGAGCAGGATAAAGTTACTGGCCAAATCCGGACTGACGATAGATCATGGCGATTTGCATAATGCGGGGAGTGCAACTGCCTCAATATAGGAGCAATCCCATGTGGCACTACAACGGGACAGACGATGCCACCCGCTGTGGCCGTAAGGGTCTGGACTCCCTCACCGCTCTGGCAAGGATACTGTCCGACCTGTACAAAGGAGAAGAGGAAGACTTCCTCCATATCAAACCGCGGGACGGATTCTCCATGTACAATCCCCCAAACTGGGTAAGTCATCATTTATTTTCTCGCTTCACTTACTACGGCATTCTTTGCTAAAGTTACCCGCATCGATATTTCTGAGCAGGAACTGAGGAGGGACGTGGAAGGAATCTCCAGCCCTTCCCCGCAGCCAGAGGATCCCAAAAGGGCCCTAGATCCAGGACTCGAAGAAGACCCAGATGCAGCCGTAGAGCTTGTCGACGGGATATTTTATCGGGCGAGCCTTGACGGCACCCCAGTGGCTATCACCGCTGATTATCCCGGACTATTACCTTCGTCGCGTGTAAGCCAAGCTGAAGACTCGATCATCCAAAGAGGACTCTTTCCTGATGTCACGCCTTATGCCTGATACATCGTGCTTTTGCAGAAGCGACGTTCGGAGCTCAGGGCCAAGCCCCTAGGGACCCGTCAGCCACAGGCGTCCGGATTGGGTAGGCTCAAGAGGAAGGCTACTAGAGTCGACACGCCTCTACAGAGGTAAGAAAACAACCAGTCACATAATTATTGTTTATTTGTAGCATGACAACGCCCTTTACATCCTGGTAGGAAGATGAGCATCCGGACTATATCCGGGAATCCCGCCAACCACGCCTCCACTAGTCGGGCTCCAGGACCAACTTCGAGAGAGGAGGTGGACGTAGGGCCGACACCGCATAGTCCTCCGACAGAGGACGCCGGTATGCTCTCTGCCACAAATTCGGAAGTAAAGAGTGCCATGAATCACCGGCATCGACGGGCCGTGCTACGCCACAACATCTTTTTTGAAGAGGCATTTAATGCTTTCAATTCAGGAGACGCATATATCCAAGCTGCTCAAAGCGGACTCGCCCGGGCGACAGTCCAGTATACCAAAGATATACGGGTAAGAAAGTTTAATGAGCATGTATAGTAGTAGCCCCTGAGACTTGAAACGGTTGAAGCAACAGTTTTAAGTATCAATTTATGCGCAGGTTCTTGTAGATAAGAATGAGCAATTGTCTCGGGAGCTAGAGGAGTGCAAGACCCAACTGAGGGCCACAGTTGCCAAGCTAGAGGAATCCCAGAAGGCCTCTTATGGTAACATTTATCTCAATTATATGAAAATGCACCAGTTGGCAACTGGCTGGTATGACAAATTTAACAGAAAGTTCTGTAGACAACCCCGGAGTAAATCCGAAGGGCGGGAGGGATGACGAGTCGTATCTCCAGAGGCAATTAAAGGCCAGCGAGTGCATTCTTACGCAAGTTAAGCAGGAGAAGAATGCTCTCCAAGATGCCAATGTTCAGCTGGATGTGGAATTGAAAGACGTCTGTGCGCAGCTGGCGGACTCCGTAAAGGAGAACAAAAGGCTTCGCCGCGGCATTTATGGTAAGTACCTAGACGAACTGTAGGATAGTTCGGCGAGGAAGTATATTGAAAAAGTTGTGTTTGTAGGAATGCTAACGGGTCGCCCTGAGGAGGAGATGCCCGCATCTGCAGGTGACTTACTGCAGGACCTCTCACAACTGCACGAGCGAGCTCGGCAGGTGATGTAGGGCATTGCGTAGTCTCTGTGGCCATTAGGCTCCCTGCCAAATGGCATGGGGGCGGGG